>NC_138059.1:75443343-75905843 GCF_964194185.1 Rhinolophus hipposideros
TACCTATGTGATGCGATGCCCACACACATCATTTCATCCTCTGCAGCTGTGGGAATGAGCAAGGAGGTACTGGCTACCGCCCTTTCAGGATCAGTCTTACCATTAGGTCTGTATATTCAGCCAGTTTTGTATCATCCACAGTCTTGTTTGCTTTTTCCAGCAGGTCCTTCAGAAAGTTCTGTCAAAACAGAGTACACTCAGATAAACTTCATCAATAACACAGTCTGCTTCCATTTCAGCATGCCATGAAACGTAACATCCCAGGCGTGCAAAAGCCTCTGAGGGTAGAACTGGGTGAGGAGCTTAGAAGGGAGATGAACTGCGTGGTCCTCCCGACACTCCAGCAGAGACGCTGCCTCTGACAGGTTCTATCTCTGAAAGGATGTCTGCCTTTCACTGAGACCTGCTCTGCCCTAGTCTGTGCCACACTATGTTCTTGATTTCAGTGATAGGAGTGTCTGGATTGTGCACTGTGTGTAGGGATCTGAGCAAACGCTTGTGAAAGCAGCCAGCCCCGTGGATGCATTTCTAGGTAATGATACCTTCAGCCAGACTCATGTGGCTCTGCAAGAAACACAAAGGCCCTTCTCTATACCCTCATGCTGTGTGTGGGAAACTACCAGTGAACCACATGGAGATTCGACCCTAATTTCAAGTGTGCCCTGCCCTCACAGCTGTCTCTCCACCTCAGCTGATGGCCAATGTATCTGCTGCTCGTCTCAGCAGCGGCCCAGTAGTTAGCGTAGGGCTGGCATGGTCCACAGCTCCTGAGCCACAGTGGGTGAAATCCCCCCTCTGAAGCACTTGTGATCATATTGACACAGACATGAATGTGGGAAAGATGAAAAAAGGTGATTATTAATTTGACAGTTGGCGTTCAGGAGTGAGTTTTTTTAACAGAGAAATAAATCAGAGCTTTACAGAAATTTGCCATAGAAACAACAGTGTAAGTCCGTAGCCTTTCATTTTGTCTAGTGCTCGTCATTTGCACGTCCTTATCTTCTCAGAAAGTGAGCTAACGCTGTGGCGGAATGGGGCAGACCCGTGCTCGCACGTCCCAGAAGGACTGTGTAGCTTCGCTCTGCGATGTCTGTCCCCCCAAAATGTCCCAGCCCTGCTGGGCTGCTGTCACTTCATTTTTTTCACAAGAGGAGATCTCTTCTTTGGGTCTGATCAATTCACTTTCACTTCAGACATTCCACTTCAAATCCAAAGTGAAATGTGGAAAATTCAAAGTTATCTGTTCAGGCTGAATTTTATTTTTGAGTCCTAGGAGGCTTTTGTCAGAGATTAATTGGGTTAAAAATCCTCATCAGAGACAAAAATGGTGGTCACAGAAATAGCCTGGGAGAAACCTCGGGACGCTGAGATTCAGTCGTGTCTGAGAGCAAGGAATGTTTTACTCTATTATAGATCTTAAAATTAGCTTTCTTGAAAGATCCATTAAAAAAGAATGCCAACTTATCTCCAAAATTCCCCAGAGAGGAGGACTTCTATTTAGAATCTTTTTCTGAGAATAAAATTTAGAACAAAGGAGACCGTTAGAGTATTTTGAGGTCAGTATTGGAAATGAGCTAAGGTTTTCATTATGAACTTGAAATAATTTTCAAAAGAATTTTTTTGGTTCAATGGGGTACAAACAAAATAGCTTAACTGTCCCCTTGTGGGACCTACATTGCTGAGGTGCAGGTTTGTTAAAGACATTGTTTTTTGGTGATTTCACATTTAAAATGTTTCCATTTCCAAGAGGCTGTAGTTAAATTGTTCTCAGCAATTTTGCAGTGGTGCTACTGGCCCCGTCCCATCTCTGAACTGTATGTGACTGGAGCCATGTCAGCCATGGCCAGGAAACCTTGTTTGTATTGTTGTCTCCCCCACGGCAGAGAAGGCGGGTCTCCAGTACCAGAGAAAACCAGAAGAAACCAGATAAAACGTCAGCATTATTGCACAGTGTGTTTACGTCCACATCTGGGTTCTTCTCCTAGGCAGCTGGATAATCTTGAAAAATTATCTAGTTTCTCTGAACTTCAGTTTCTGTTTGTATAATGGGAACGATAACACCTGCCTTGAAAATTATCTCTAAGGATTAAATGTTAAAATACAGTTCAAGCACCTTGTACTGTGCCTGTCACATAGTAGGTGCTCAGTAAATATTAATTTGCTTCCCTTGTAGTCACCATATCCTTAAGACAGAGAAAATAGGGTCTTCTGAGAAGTCTTGGGGCCACTCTAAGGACATGAGAGAAAGATTCTTTTCTATTTCTGAAAGACTGGTACATTACCGAGCTCAGGAATAATGTAGTTCATTGTGCCTTGTGTTTCACAAGCTCTTTCGTGTGCAACATCTTTCTTGAACTTCACAATAAATCTGAGAGGAAGGTGTTATTACCCCCATCGTAAAGGTATAAAACTCAGAATGATTACAAAGATTTGTCCAGAGGAAAGAGCATTTCAAATCTCCTGGCCTCTTCCTTTTTTGCCCTCCTCCTCCTCACCAGCTAGCTCCTCTGTACGTCTGTGAGGTGTGGGTGGATAAATTCATCTCCGGACTCGCAGTTTCTGAGCAGTCTGGCCGCGTGGTGTCCTCACACAGAAGGAGCCCGTCGTCACTGGTTGCAGGCAGGGTGCGAGACCGTCTAGGGACCTGGAGGCTGACGACCCTGGGTCTCACTCCTGGGGCACTCAGCGCACAGCTTCCCTTCTTTTTAGCTTTTCCTCACTGGGATCATGCTGATGTCACAGAACTCACGTGGACATTACATAAGGTGGTGTGTGTGAAGTACCGGGCTTTACTAGGTGCCCAGGCCTTGTTTCTTTTCCTTTCTCTCGAAAGAGAAATCTATAGAGGTGTTTAATTTATGAACTAAAACGTCAAATTTCAATGAAAAGGAGTGGCTTATTCAGCTTAGGCTGTCTATCTATCTATCTATCTATCTATCTATCTATCTATCTGTCTTATATAACAATTTGTGTACACCACAGAAAATGCTAATTTCTTGTGTTGCTGAAGAGAATTTCAAGAAGTACTTGAAGTCCCTTTTTTGATCTGGTGCCTCATTAATGATGTGGAAAGTGGGTGTTAATGTTCCACTGCTCAACATTGGTTTCTTTTGTGGAATTTTTTCAAAAAGCTATGAAATTGATAACTGTGTTTGAAAGGAAAAGCAGCACAAGTTTTAACCGCTTACCTTAAGCTCCTCGGTTTCTATGAAGCCACTGTGATCAGTATCATACTTTCTCCATGTCTGCAAGTAATTTGGATAAGGAAAAGCAGAACATTAAAGAAAGTCAATGATTTCCCTACTGTGCACAGCGTTATGGGCCATGTCGGGCAGCAGCCCTGCGTACCTTCATGAACTCCTCACAGGACTTCAGCTGCTGGCATCGGAACAGAAGCAGGAAGTTCTCCTCTGTGGGCAAGACATGGGCCAACTGCAAAAGAGCCAGACAGCTGTCGTGAGTGCCAGCAGAAGTCGGGCATTCCCACCGCTCGACCTGTCTGGGACACAGGAGCGGTCCATTGCCCAGGAGACTCGGAGAGGACAGACCTTAGGACCCACCCAGTTCCTGACCCAGCTCTGTTCCTAGACAGCCACTGCGTCCCAGGCATGGGAGCCCAGTGGGCCGGCCGGTGGAGTGCCGCAGCAGGCCTGCAGAGGGAGCTCGGAGACCAGACGTCTGGGCTCTGCTCATCTGCTGGACATGGGTACAGCAGCTTTGCTCATCTCAGGGCACACGGGACGGGGCACTGGGCCATACATTCCATGTATGAGGAACACAAATGCAGGGAAAGCACAGCCCCATTCAGAGGAGGAAACCTACTAACCACACAAGGGGAGATGACCGAAGACAGGGAACTATAAGGCAGTGGAGAGAGCTTGTGGTGAGCAGTGGAAACTGAGGCAGGTGGGGAAGACCAGTTTCCAGATGGCTGGTTTCTGCTAAAAAGACTTCTGGGGCTGGAGTCCAGAGCTTGGGTTTATTTTGATCTCCATCTTGGACTCTGACATTCATCCTTAGGTCTCATTTCATAACTTCAGTGCTCCTTTCTTTAAAAGAAGAAAAGGGCTCCTGCTCCCATTTTAAGATGAGTATAACTATATGTCGTGTGCAGGGAGGGAGGAAGCTGGATTGATGGCCCCACGGCATGCGCGGATTCTATTCCTGGCACAGCTGCTAATTAGCTGTGGTCCCTGGCAACTCCCTCAGCCATTTCTACCCTCATCACTAAAATAAGGAGTTGAAATAGCATCCAGTGTCTCCTAAATGCTCTGGGTTCAAAGGACTGAGCGTCTGTTAGAATCGCCACAGCGTCGCGTTAAAGGACATGGCCCACATCACATCCCCTCCCATTTCCACAGCTGGTGAACCCCGAATGCAGACAGGGACCCTCGTCCCTGAATTCCAGACCAAGACCCTAGGTCTAGATTTACCTCAAAAATTAAGTTCTAAAAATTATAGAAAAGACTGTCACACTTTCTGTACATTTCATCCTTTTAAGTCCACTAAAAATTTTAAAATGTGATATAAAATGTATCATTCTACCGTATAGCACGTAATTTCAGTTTCTCTATGCCTGCATAAAATGTCCTTTAACTTACCTTGTTTTTAGATCTTTGAAATAATATCTCCAATTGGAACCAGTCAGTTTCTAGGTACCACATGCGGGGGTGAAAGTAAGGGGTGGGGCCAAATATCTTATTAGGATGCTTAGTATGGCTCAGTCAGAAAACGTGTTATTTCTGTTGAACAGAAGTCACTAGTTGGTTATACATGAGCAGAAGTATTCATTTACGAAACTAGAAATAGCCGAAGCCAGCCCTTCCTGTATTTATAGGTGTTTGACATACACTTTGCAAGCTTTTGGTGGACCTCCCCCTAGACCGTCCTCGTCAGGAGGCAGAGGCTGTTGTCTGCATCCCCCAAGAGCCCCGTGGGGCGCTCAGCACCTTAGGGGCCTCACAGAAATGCGTGTGGTTTGGTTGATAATTGTACTTCATAAAAATACCTACTTAATGCTATTTATAGTCATTTGTTTTACTATTTTCATTGCAGTTTTCTATATTACTTGGATTTTAATGTGTATTGTTTTGAACAAAAAGATTTTTTTCTTAAAAAAAATTCTACTTATCAAAATCCTCTGAATACCTGAAAACAGAAAAAGTAGAAGAACGAGTTAGTAAGCAGTGACCAAATGTAAAGTTAGAAAATGTGAACCATCCTTGTTTAAAATGAAAGTTCATGCAACTCGCACAGAGTTCAGAGACCTTGCGCATGTCCCGCCTGGAGAAGGGAAGTCACCCTTCACAGCTTGTGGGAGCGAGCGTCTCTTTGCCCACGCCGTGTTTGGTCCTGCTTGGTTTATTTTATGTACATATGCACACGTTCAGCCTCTTAATTTCATTGAACTGTTACTATTAAGCTGAATACAGCACCGTCCTATTTTACAGGCATTAGAAATGAGTCTTGAACAATAGTAGGTTACAGTAAGACACACCAGTCTGAAGAAATGAGCAATAACTGTGTGATAGGATGTGGCTGTAGTGACCATGGAGAGACCACCTTTCCCAGGTGTGCATCACAGCATGGAAGGCCCGTGCTCTGCCTGTACCCCCGCTGTGCGTTGCGACGTGGTGTCCAAATCTCAGAGTTGGGCACACTCGCTCTCCAGCTGTGTGTCAGACCGCGTCGCCCAAGGCCACGTGTTAGGCAGGGCTGCTTTTTTCTCCGATCTGCTAGGTCACTGCTGTCCATATGGGTGTCCAGTGACCTGTTCCAAGATTATTGCTGATTCCTTAGTCCTTGGGCTGTCTGCCTGCTCCTTTGTGAATCCCCAAAATGTTTTCCTGGGCTGTAGGAGAGTGGACCACGGCAAGGGAATGAGTGAGAGGCAGATAGCTGTGGTCACCAGGGGGCGCCGTCAGGACTCGTGTCAGCGGGTGGCCTGTCCGCAGGGGAAGTGCAAGCCTCTTCTTCCTCGCCCGACCCCCCTGCTGGTGTGTGCAGACCTTGAGGATGGGGTCTGTGCCTCATTTACCGTTTCTTTCCCAGCACCTGCCACAATTTCAGCAAATATTTTTACTGAGCCCGTGAATGAAGCTATTGACTCGGTCTAGAGTCAGTCAGTGTACTGGGGGAGTCAGTCAGGAACACAGGGGACAGTGTTCCTTTGGAGGTATTACCGAGCTGTGGGGAGGGGTTGGAGGGGACGCTGTGACCTGCCATCTGGAGCTCCCTTCAGGTGCTGGCACTGTTGCTGTGGCCTTGGCTGTCAGGTCTCTTTGGGAGCACCTGGGCTGAGGACAGTTGTGTCCCCAAGGAGGCTGCATCCCGTGACTGACCCATGAGGACAGATAAGGCCCAGCCCTGCCACTCAAACCTTGGAACATCTCTGGAGGGTGATGCCAGTGCCTGAGCGCACTGTCAGGTCCACTGACCGCTGTGGGGACTGTCAAGCAGCGTGCCCCTCTCATTCCCCTTCCACGAGTGTTGATCCGACAGCACTCCTATTAATAACGCTATTGTCAAGTCAGGTGTGCTTCCCTGGGTGCCCACCCATGGCAGGCGGCCTGGTCTTTCCACACAACCAGCACCACATGGAGCCCTGGCAAATGTGTGCAGCAGGTGGGCACCCTCTGTGCGTGGCCGGGCTGTGACTCAGACCTACTAGGTGCATGCGTGTCTGCTGCTGGGCATTGTGTGGCTGCTAGGTAGAACCTTACAGGGAGGCAGATCATCAAAGCGCAGGAGACAGCGATGAAGCCATTGCTATGTGAGGACCACTTTCCTGAAAAGGCACCTGAGCGGGGAAATGGGGCGTCCCCCCCCCCCCCGCCCCGGTGGCTTCCTGACCTGTGCCCTGGCCTCTTGCACTTGCACTTCCATGGGACCTAGAGACACTTACTACCCATGACAAGTGCAGAATTTGGAAGGCAAATAATCTTCTCATGTGCATTTAAGACTCTTTGAATTGAATAATTTGAATTTGACAAGTTATATAAGAAGCGGCATCCAGAAGACTCCAGAGTCGACAGCTGGCTAAGGGAAGTGTCTGCACTTCATGTGAGCACCAGAGAAGAAATTCCTGTTTTCTGCTAAATCACTCATCTTCCTCTGTAATTATTGTAACAGGCCTTCTCTGCAATAGAGCCATTAGTCTGAATAGAGAACTTCTGACTGTTGTGATGTTTGTTAATTATCTCAGAATTTCACTACTCTTGTTTTAACTTCATATTAACAATCTCTTGGTTGCTGAACTATGTTTGTGTGGATTTTAAATCTATTTAAAAACATGACATTAAACACTTCAGAAGAAAGCGCTCTTTCTACATGTTTCCAGGTCACAAAAGCATGTTGTTGCAGCATCTCAGCCAACTTCATCAGGACAGAACATTGAAAAAATACCTACTGTGTTGTCTGATCTGTTGCACAGCATGTTTGAATTAGAGCCAAGTCAGTGTGGTCTGTTTCCCTCAGAAGAGCTACCGGCATTTCGTTTGCTTTACCCGGGTTAGACTATGAGCTGTGAGTCACCTGTAAAATGGGCATAACATGTAGGCAAATCCAGCCTGTTCTCCCCATGTGCAGCAGAGCTCGGAGTGCTTGATGGCATGGGCCAAATACTGATATGGGCCTTTCTGTTCCTTCATAGCTGGCTGGCATCTGTGTCCCATGTTCTAATAGGATTTCTTAGCAAGTGACATCGTAGGTCAAGTTTGAAAACAAAGGATGAACTTCATTTAATACAACTTTCTGGAGACACTACAGGGTACGTTGAGATCAGGCACTGCCCACATTCCCTCTCACCATTTTCTACTCATGATCTGGAGCTTTTAGTTTATTTCTCCCCAGGATGTTCAGAGCGTCTCCTTGCTCTCTTCACTGCTGCTTAATACTGGGACAGCTTTAACATTCAAAGGACCCACTGCGCAGTCTCTTTTGCCGGTCATCTGGTGGATGGGCGCACTGACTCCCCCCAACTAATCACCCTGGCCCCATATCCGGAGCCTTAGCTGACAACTTAGATTAAGGGAAAGAGTTCTGGAGTCCGAGGCAGGTCTCCTGTCAGGGTTTCCTCACTCCCCGTGGGAACACCAGTCAACTTTCTGGGCTTGAGCTGCTTTGCCCTTAGAATGTGGAATTCGGGCTAGTTTTTTCCAAGGGTCCCATCTAGCAAAAAGGTCCATAAGAACCTTCTCATGGGTTCTTCGGTGTCTCACTTCTCTCCCGTTAACTCTTTCTGTTCAGCTGATCTCTAAGTTCTGCCCAGATCACGTCCCAAGTGCTTTGGCCAGATGCTTGTCTGCACTTTGACTGCCCTAGACCCACGGGCTAAGCCTGAAGCCTTGCCATAAGCAGCCAGCTGAAGCTGAGAAGGTTTTCTTTTCATGCAGAAAGTGCACAGAGTACTTACTATTTAAGAAAAAAAAAAAGGCAGAGTAATTTAGAGGAGCATGGCTGAGTTCCGGTGTTCCATCACTTATTTCTTATTTTTTCTTTGACTTTAGACATTTTTATTGAAGTCTCAGGTTCCCCAACTCTAAAATAGATCCTTATTTTATATTTATACTTACTTTAGCTTGTTACGAGGTTCAAATGAAAGAACATATTTGAAAATACTTTATAAATTGTGTAATGTCATCCTAACATAAATTGGTTCCCTTGTTACTGCTGTAAAAGTTCCTCAATTCTTCATTTCAGCCTTCATTCACTTCACCCTCTTCTGGTCCTGTCTTTCCTGACACAGAAAACCTTTCTTCCCTCCAAAGTTTCTTATCTCAAACTTCTGGGGAAATTTCTTTCATCAGATCTCCAGGACGGTGCATCTGCTGGTCACCCCAGCCTTTCATTCAAGTATGGCCTCAAATTCTAATTCATAAAGGATTAGACTATGTCACGTAAAGGAAAACCTGGGTTCAAAACAGGCTTATCCATCTTGTCCTTTAAGAATGTAGGATCTGTGTAAATCAAATCCATGCCATTTATACCCCATACAACGTAGCACTGCTTGCAAAGTTCAGTCAAATAAATGTTCAGCTGGTTAGAGTCCTTCAAGGTGAAATGTGTTAAATATAAGGCGACACTCTTTCCTCTGCTAGAATTATAAAGCATGCCAAACTCTGAAATAGCCACGACAATAATCACACTGATTTCAGAATTTCCAACTAGTTTGGAATAGATTTACCTATCTCATTTATGTTCATTTTCAAGTTCTCTTCTTATCCTTCATGATTCCAGATCTTATTAGGTGGCCTCTTTGTCAGTCCGTAAGTCCCATTACTATAAATTTATCTCCTTATATAGTAATGAGTTTCCCACAGGCAAAGGGAAGGTGCATACTCCAGGGAGATATTTTAATGACACAGATAATAATAGTCTGTCCTTCCCTAACTCCATCTGTAGTAGCTGTTTAAAAATAAGTGTATTGCACATTGACATCACAGGTGTCCTGTGAGATCAATTATCTGAAAACCAGGTTAGTTCTCGGAACCAAAGGTAAATTATAACTAAATGTTGACAGCCAGAATACTTCTCAATCTAGTACATTAAGAACATTATATATGAAGAACATAATTATGCTTATGATTTAGCATATTTTAAAATATGACCTTATTCATTTTCCTGAAAGCTGTCCACTCAATTTCTCTAATAGAAATAGAGATAAAAATAGGTTGCAGAGATTTTAAAAAGTAGCCGAGACACCAGCATTTGGAAAACTATAAAGGTACCAACCACTTTTTCTCAAATCTGAGACTGTAGAATAATTGGTATATAGTCAAAGTTTACTTCCTTGATTTATAGACAGAAAAAGTCCTCAATTTAAAAAGTCATTGTGAAAAGATAACATCTGACACCCACATTTTGAACTTTTAGAGACTCAGACGGAACCTATACAACACACCACTCACCGTAGTTAACGTCTCGTGTTTATCCTAAGGCCAATTTAACACAGAATTTCAGAAACCAGGATGCTGCTTTTTGCCATGACATCGTCACAGAGACTGCAAAAATTTTATGTTTTAACAGAAAAGTCTATAATGTTAAATGAGCAGAGAAACCAGTGAGCTGTGCACATGGCAGGTGTCACGGTGAAGTGCGGCGGGTAAGGTAAATGGACCTGTGGTGATGACCCAGCGTTGGCGACACGGCCTCTGAAGGCCTCTGAACGGCAAATCAGTTCACTTCTCCAGGTGTCAGTTTCTCGTGTGTTAAACCAAGGCTCTGGAATTGGCAAACTCTTAGATCCCCTTCATTTCAAACACTTTTTGATTTTATATTTCTGACCAGAAGATATAACCTGGGACCTAGGCAAAACCTCTCTGAATGGGCCTTGCCATACCATGTTTGAGCTGGATACAACTCAGAAAGTGAAGATCATTTGTTAAAACTGTCAGAAAAATGCAGGTTTCTTACCTCTACAATTCCTATTTTTCCATCATCTCTCTGCCCATACTGATCCACAAAAGTTTTCATCTCAGGTGATAACTCCTAAAATTATATAAGAGCAAGAAAAAAATTCTGTAAAAACAAAAACCCAAACCCAATTATGCTTGTAATGGTGTTAATAACTTATTGCAAAGAAAATCTGGAATTGGAACCATTCAGAATTATGAATACTGATGAACTATTTTCATGAAAATTAAAGACACAGCTGATATATAGTATTTGCTGGTTTCAAATGAAAGAGTTATGATTTTCATTTCTGAATCAATCATGATTTCTCTTCTATTATTAGTTTTGAGAATATGCTATGCTTTCAAATGTAGTCAGAATTATTCAGTTCATGATCTTTAGTGAATGTGAATGTAATGATCACTGTTAATGGACTTTAAACACTGCTTGCTTCAAGAAAGATTCTTTCATATTGCTGCAATAATTGTCCTTATTCTAGTATCTTTTATCCATGGAAGGTAATAATATATGTTTTCAGTTTGGACAAGCAAAAGATATGGAGCGTTGAGGAGTGACTCATTTGTAAGCAGTGTTTCCAGCACGAAGTGGTATTCATTAGTTAAGTAGAGAAGTTAAATATCCGAACATATCTGTCAGATGTAAAACCAGCTTCACCAGTGTGTACTGCCATTGGAGACAGACAATCTGATGACCTTATTTTAGGCCACTTATTATATATGTTTAGGATCTTTGCCTCCAAGATTAATGTAGGTAGCAGTTTTCCAGTGTTTCCTTGTTTCCTTGATTTCTTGAGACGATGTTCTTTCTCTTATGAACTCTAGTGCAGGAAGACACGTTTCAGAGTGACACAATGAGTGCTTTTGTCTCGTTTGGGTTCCCCCTCAGTCTGTTCTACTACTTACATAACCTCTTCCCATATTGTCAGACTTGAGAGCTGCAAGCTATAAAGGAGCGATCTGAACGCAGAGCTAGTATTCAGGAGGTTGAGTGTAAGTGCCCCTTGGGTCTCCAGCCAGTTTCAAGCAGTCCTGTTGCAGTAACTGAAGCCTGTTTACAATAGGTCAGCCCTCACTCACGTCCTGCTCTGTGTTCTTGGGAAAGTGCATTAAGGTCTTGATTTTTGTCTTAACTAAAAAGAGGGAGGTATTAGCTACCACGCGTCAGCTCTAGGGGTTATAGTTTAATGTAATATAGTTAAATGCAAGTTAAGGGCTATAGTGAGGGTGGATTCTTTACTACTAGTTTTACGTAATCCTTCATAAACCAAAGTAAATATCATTGTAGAGCTGAGGTAACAGTAATTAAGCGATTTAATTATAATGTAGTCTTTAAAAAAAATCTTCTAATGTAGATTACTTTCAACTTGCATGTCTTAAATTTTACCATAGCAACAATTGTAAGAAATGAAAGTGGCAATAGTGGGACTATAAGTTGTTATTTTTTTTACACATACTTTAAAGTAAACAAAAAACAAAGCATCAGTCCTTAAATCTGAAAACCGTATAATACCACTGGCTTAACTAGCAGATTTGACCTTTAGTTTATGAACTTTCTGGGTGATAATGTGTTTTAAACAGTGCAAAACATGATGATGATGATACTAAACTAAAACTTTCTAATTTAATGACTAAATGCCATGTTTATTGTAAAAGGGTAGAAAATATATTGGGTGATTATGTTTAGTTAATGTTATATTTGCTTATGGTTAATATTCGTGAACATTTTTGAGATGTCACATTGTTCACATAACAAGGCAATATTTCCATTAATGCATTGAACTCTGTTATCCTAAGGCCTGAAACGCCGAGACATCTAGTTAATAGGGGCAATCTCTATGCTCTAAAAACAGAGAAGAAATGTTGTAAAAGGCTATAAGCAGTGGGGCCAGTAGTATAGTGAACTGTTTTTCTGGTACATGAGCCTCTCAATTCAGATCTTGATGCAAATTTTGAACTATCCAAATACTATATGAGTAATCCATAAAAACATTCAGTAATCAAGGGAGTGAGCAGCCTGTTATGGCCCTCTACCTGTGCTCAGGTTTGGTATCATTGGGTTATTATGTAATACAGAGTTTCCAATATTCTAAAATTGGAGTCCAGGCAGTAAGAAAAATAATTAGGCTCTAAAATTTTTAAAACTCTAACATGAAGTCATTATTTACAAAAGAAAAGGTACAAATATTAAAATGGGAAGAGGAAAAGAAAAATCTGAAAAATGTATAGCTTCTAAATATTTGAATTTCTAAGATGAAAATACATCTCAATATTAAAATTACTTCTAGAAAAATTAAAATATAATCATTTAGCTACTGGAAGCTCTTACAAGGTTTTAACTTGAAAATTTTTAGCAAGTAAGGTTTTTCCAACCTGATATTTTAAATATATATTTTTTAAATGAGGAAGAGACTTGTTTTTGTTTTGTTAGTCAAAGACAAAGGATGTGGAGAGAATGTATAAAACATTTTCTATTTTACCTGATCTCATTCAATTATACTTTCAGATTTATATAATATTAAATCTGGATAAAACAATCCCCAGAGCGCTATCTGGTTTTAAATCAATTTGGTCAATGATATTAGCAGCTGACAGTTCTGTAATGCATTTCAGTACATTTTAGAGGCCTCTGGGATTCTTTTGAATATGTTGTACAGAGATGTGTATCACAGTTTTCAATTTAGATAGAACAAAAATATAACTCTTAGTAAATTATATATATGTAATATATAATAACATTATAATTATATATAACTCGATACTAGAAGTGGTGATCTGCTAAAGGACCAGACACACCTGTATTTTCCTCTAAAAATTTTATACACACACACACACACACACACACAATCTGTTATGTAAACTCTTTCTAATGGCAGTCAGAAAAGCCAAAGATCATGAACATCTAACGAGCCCAAATTCAACACTGCCTTCAGAAACACAGTCTTACATAAATCCCAATAGATTAGTGAAACTCTTAACCTATTTTACTATATACAATCATCTTATCTATGTTTCCAAGCTGGGTATATTTTATTTTTATGCTGACAACATCTTTTCTTGACAAGTTAATTTATGACCAAAGGAAGTCATTCAGAATTAGTAAGAATTGTCATTTATTTAATCAACTAATGGTTTAAGTTACAAATACTATAATATATCTTGTTTTCAAGATCCTATTAATTGCTTACCATCAGAGTATCATTTTGCTTTTGTAAAACACATTGAATTCTTAAACTTGTTTTACTTTTTACATTTCTAACTTTTGGGTTTTTCACTGTCTTCAGAAATGAACATCTTTCTTGCTAAATTGTTGCTCATTATCATGTTACAAGTCGTCCAACTTTCCCCCCATTGAGGAAGGTCGAAATAGGTCCTTTTTTCATCTCTCTAACCTCATCAATATCACAATGACAACTGGCAATAGAAAAAGATCCATAATGTGCAGGTCTGTTTCTTGACCACCAAGGGGCAGAAATGTTATTTCTACCCCCTCACTTCTCATGCACATAAGTTAAAAATTACCTAATAGAACGCAGTCTCAGATGCTGATCTTCTAGGAGATTTCACGAACCCACACTTTCCTTTTAACACTATTAGAGTTGTGCACGTACAGAAGCTGTACTTCAACGCACCGACTTCAGGTTCACTGTCTTTCCCCTTAGGAAATATCCCCTGTCTGTCTCCCCATCTCTCCCTCTGTTTTTCTTTCGTCTCTCTCTTTTTCTTTCCCCACACGCAATCTGGAAAGGCGCTCTTTCTGCCCTTTCTCAGTCAATAAATGTTTCCATTCCCTGAAAACCATTGGAGCTTGCTGACTCTTTATGAAAATGTTAGAATATCTATATTTTAAGGTTGAAGATCCCTTTTGGTCTTTGCCACTTTAACCTACCAGTCCAGCCTTCTTCCGTGCCTGCTGGAGCTCCTGGATCAAATTCTGCAGCTCCTTTCCTTCCAGGTACCCACTTCCTGCAAAGACAGAGGCGCCAGGTGTCAGACGTTTCACTCCAAGTCTCTTCCCTGTTCAGTCTCCAGGGCAGGTGTCTTTCCGGCTACCCCAGAAGTTCTGTCCTGCCTGGACCTGGATTAACCCACAGAAGATAAGGCCACGCTCCCCTCACTCGGGGGTAGGGGGTTAGGGATGCTGAGCAAGGCCACAGGAACTTTGAGGAGCAGTGTCCCCAATCCCTGCTCTCCCCCCACTTTCTACTACGACCGTTCTTGGAGATAAAGAAGTTTAAGGCTTGGGGGTTAACATCGAAGCAAAATAAAAACTTTCGAGTTGATGGTTCTCTAGCCAGCCGACAGGTAAGCCTGAGAGCCGGGGGAAGAAGTGACACAAAGAAAAAGGGGTAAAGGGGTGGGAGGCTCGGGAGGGAAGGGGGACAGACGCGGACAAGGGACTTGAGACAGATAAGAGAGAAGATAGTCACCGTCAGCATCGAAATGCAGCCAGATCTCGAAAAACTGTGAGGCAGTGATGAGGGGTGACTGCAGGTGGGACTCGGCCATCGTGCCGCGGAGCGCGAGTGTCGTGTCGGTGCGAGTGCGAGGTGTCCGCGCGCGCGAGGCCGGGCCGGCGCTGTCCGCGGTGCTGCCCAGCTCGGCGCCTCGGTCCCGCGCGCGCGGCCCGCATTTATCCTGCCGCCCGCCCCGCCCCGCCCACGGCCCCGCCCACGGCCCCGCCCCGCCCCGCCCCGCCCACGGCCCCGCCCCGCCCCGCCCACGGCCGCCCCACTCCCGGGAAGGCGGCGGCCTGGGAGGAGGCCGCAGGTGGGGGTCCTGGCTCCGACGCTCACGTCCCGTGTGTTCGCCTCTTCCAGAGACCATCTCGTTCCTAAATAGTATAGTAAAATAACATACGTGGAGAGGTTCTGATTTTCAGATGGTAGGGGAAAGCTGATGAAGGCTGGAACCATAAATATGATGCTTGTAGTGAGTGTGTGCGTGATTTTTCCAAGACGTTTACGCGTTTGAACAAACTCAGGTGAAAGCTTGGCAAGTATTAGGTCAATCTGATTAGTGTACATATTGAATTTATTGATGTCAATAACCACTGTGTTTTGTAGTTATGAGGCCATCACATGAATGTTTCCTAAAATGGATTATATGACATGCCAACCTGACAAAGCAGGATTATGCAGGTTTATTTCTGCTTGAAGTACAATTAATTAGAAAGTAATACAATTAAATGACAAAACCTTAAACTGTTAGAGAAGGAAGTCATCTTAGAGATACTGTGGCTTACCTCCTTGAATTTGGGAAGAATGAGTAAACCAACCCAAAGAGAAACCAAGGCTCTGGCCAAGCTCACAGCCCTATTCAGTGGTCCGAGCACACGTCCCTCTCCTCCTGTCTATGCCAAGCAGTCCCTCTTAAACAATTTTCCAAAAATGGAAGTTGCCATCAGAGTTGGAAAAAAAAAAACCCTTAATAAATACGTGTTATGTATTTTAATATGATAAATGATATATTTAGATGATTTGTTATTCAAACCTACTTCTAAAGTAGTGTTTGGTTTTTGAATCTGTTGAGACCCTTGGGTCCACTGAAGATGTGTGTCGTGTCTGATTACAGTGGTACAAAAGCACAATGAGGGCACAAGTGAAAAGCCAGGTACAGCCAAAGCAGACTTGAACTGAATTAAAGTGAATTCACCACGCTCTGTTTTTTATCCTTGTATAGCTATCTATGAGAACTCTCAAATTCATCTTCCTGCGACTGCACGCCTCTCCCAGCTGTGGATTTGTAGAGCTTTTCCTGTGTATCCTTTTCAGAGACCCATCGTTTCCAAGCCGGCCTGTTTCAGTGTTCCCAGTAGCGTCATCTCTTCCATAACACTCTGCAGAGCACAGATTGTTTGCACTCCAGTTCCCTTTGCTGATTCTCTGTTAGTCTCTGAGGCTGTTATATGTGGAGCACTACGCCCCTTATTTTGCACAAAAGATAAATAAACTGTATTCTGGACTAAATAGGCATTCATTAAATGCTCAGTTATTTATATTTTTATTCATCCAGTGAGCATTTATTTATCCTTAGTATGTCAAGCACTCTGCTAGACACTGGAAAATAATGAAATAAAGGACCTGGTGTCTGCCTTCTTGAGGGTTAAACTTATGTGCTTATGGCCAGATGTACACACAACAGTACATGTTGGTACAATGGAAGTTTGCACAAGCTACCATGTGTGCATGAATCTCCTAGTTCTTCTGCCTGTGTGCAGGTGAAGCTAAAGTTCTCTGCTGAGACAACAAGCACTGTGTTCCATAGTGGGCCCTTTTGGTTCTAAGGAGAAATGAAATGAAATATCAAGAGCTTGTACAAGCTCATCCTAACTCCTGGAAACTAATTCTAAGAAAGGTCCTATTTGCCACTACATTAGCAGCAAGATCTTTACATGAAAATATGGCCTGTGAACTTGGATTCTAGAGGATAATCCTTGAAAAGAGAGTGAGAAAGTATTGACTACAGAATGATTTGATGAAGCACTCTGACCCTTTCTTGTCCTAACAGCTAACAATGTCTAGACTTGGGTACAGTGGAGATGAAGAGAAAGGCCAGAGGAAAAATAAAGGCACATGAGTTGAGCAAGCCAATGAAAAGAGAACTAAAATTTCTATTCTTTTTGGTAACTACAACCAGTTTCCTTCCTTCCCCACCCTTGTGCCAGCACACACACAGTGATATACATTCCTAAATAGTTCCACCACAATTTTTTTAGTTTCATATTAAGTTCCAAAAATGTTACATGATAATATTTAAAAGTCAGAAAAAGATATATTTGAAAACGCAGTATCCTTTCTGTTTTGCTTCTCTGAAGCTCAGATGACTTCAGAATGTGTGTGTGGCAATGGTTAGGTGTGGTGACAAGGCAGTAGGTTGGGGACCCACAGGTGACTTTCGTGGTGCTATGTGCAAATAGCAGGCACTCTTTTTCACCTACGGTTCTGTGGAGCAGCTTTTGAGGGGAATAAAGTATATTGTGGAGCTCTACAACCCCGTTTACGTCAGTTCTTAGTGCCTTCGCTGCCCCAAGGCAATCAGTATCAGGCTTCATGCTCTGCAAACATACCATTCCACGTGCATGTTTGTTGTTTGGCTTTACAGGAAAGACTATATTCTGTATATTGCTCTATCTTTTTAGTATTCATTCAAGGACATCCCTCCAGTATTAACATCCACATCTAATTAATACTGTTTAAAAATTCAAATAACATTTTTTATTGATCAACCGTAATTAGAGATGTTATGTTTATTTCTAGTTTTTTTCTGTGATAAATACTGCTGCAACGAACACCTTCACACATTTATCTTAGATACATGTGTTTTTTATTACAATCGAACAGAGTCCCAAAAGTAGTACTAGTTCAGAGGTATGCGTATTTTAACTTTTAAAATACATTTCCAGATGATTTCCTCCAATTTGTAGCCTCTGGTACTCAAATGAACAAAGTCCGAGGATGACATCCTCATTAGCTATGAATGTTATTGTCTCTTAAACTTTCTGCTAATCTAATGGGTAAAAATATAGCTTAGCATTCTTCCCTTACTTTGTGTTCACTATTAATTCTTAAAATTTACTTTTTGGTTTTCTAAGGTGGAATTTTTATCATGTTTTCTTTTTGATAGAAGAAATATAATTTCATAGAAAATGTTGTTTTCTTTCTTGAAGCTATTATTGGTCTTATTGGACTGTCACCTCAAAATAACATCTCTTTTCAGACAATGTTCAGCCATTTCTAGATTAAATTCTACTTTATGGTGCCAGATTTTAAGTAACTTGAGATATACTTCTCACTGCTGTCCTCAAATGCTTGGGTTCTGTAATTACGGTAGGAAGGATCTTCTTAAGTGTGCAGGAATCCTTTCATTTCTAGGATTCTTGAAGAATCACAAATGCTTTTCATAGTGAGAAAGATTTTTCCATAAGATTGGAGTTTCTAAAAACAGCATTGTAGGAAAAGCATTTTTATGACTTGCTTTATAGGCCGCATTACCCAACGTAAGGTGAATGGGGTCAGGATCCAATATTGTCATAAAAAATAGAAGCAGTTCATTTGAAAAAAACAATCTCTGGGGTAATGAAACTGCACTTCCCACTTCGTGTACTGAGTTAGCACGTCTCCATTCACATTCGGGCCGTGCAAAGTGGAAGGCTGAATTTGCCTGTTTAAGGAACGCTCCCTGAGCCTCCATTCAGAAAGGAGCGCTCCGGAACCCCCCCACTGTGGGGCCAGTTGCACAGGGAATGTAATGAATCACTCTCTTAGCATCCTAGCCCCTCAGATCTTCTTTAACAGTTGGATTAAGCCTGGGGGGGGGGCAGCGTCACGGTTGTACCTACTTGTGTTCTCTGAAAGGTGCCTCATCAGCATCATCTTGCCATTTGACATAATGTTCATGAGGTTTGAAGGACTTGCATAGATTTAGTCAGAGAAATCTGTACTCTGGGCCAGGTAGGCAACAGTAGGAAAGAATGATATTTCATTCTGGGTGACACAAGTTTTAGAAAGAGAACCGATCAAATGTGGCCCATATAGGGGACAGTGGAAAGTTCTGGAAACAATAAAATGTGGCAAATTGTGGAATGAAATAGCAACGTTTGGCTTGGAGAAGAAGCAGCCCGCAAGTGTTTGCAAGGCTTGCTTGCATGTGCAAGTTGGGCAAACGTTATCAGAAGGCAGCAGAGCGCGACTTTTCGTGTAGTTTAAACAGAGTTCACTAATTCCAGCTCTTCCACAGAGGTGGGCAGTGCTGTAGCGAAGGTATGAATCTTCCATAAGAACACTCCCGCACTTGCTCAGAGGTAGCTACTAACCACAGCTTGTAACTCAGGAGCCCGTGGCCCCGGGGCTGCTGTCCAGCAGGAGAGAGCCTGAGCGGCTGCAGGGCAGGCTGAGAGCACGGCTGTCGCTACCGGACACTCTAGGCAGTTTCCTCTGTAACTTCCAGGAACCTCCCCAGCTCTTGCGACCGCTTGCTTTGGTGTTTGTGTGAGAAGTGCGTAGCGTGCACTTGCACACCAGATGTCTAGTAAGGAGCGTGGACTGTGGCCCTGAGCGAGAATGCCCCGCCTGTTTACTAACCCGCCTCCAAAAATGCTTCTGACGTCCTTGGCTTTGTTCCCCCTCATCTGACCTCCCCAGGTGCAAATACGGGTCAACACTGCTGTACCTTTTCATGTACATTAACTGTACTCTCACTTTCTCAAAGACGTGGGAAGGGGTATAAAGATAAAAGGCTGATTTTACGAAGCTTTTTTCTTTAGAGTAGCTATCTACAGTCATCAGACTTCTGCAATTGACAACAATTCTAAACTCCATGTTTTTTTCACATTTTCTTATCTGTGATCATGTGGCGCATCTTACAACCAGTGTTTTTCAATTGGCAAGTTGACATGTGATAACCACGTCTTAAATCAGTAGTGTTTTAAACTTGACTGAAACTGCTAATTCCCTTCAAAACATTTCAGTGAGCAGCCATTGGAGGACAGAATCTAAATCTCTCGGCCTAGAATCCAAAGACTGAAACGATGTATTTCCATCCTGTCTCCAGCACCATTCCCACAGTACCCAACCACCCAGCACAGAGCTGCCTGCATGTCTGCAGCCTGTCGCTGCTCACATCATTCTCTTCTCGGAGAAATGTGCCTTCTCCAGTCTCCGTGTCTCTGGTGGAGCACTGCCAGCTTCCGGCAGGTGCAGCTCCTGCCAGGCTTCTCTCTCTCTCTCTCTCTCTCTCTCTCTCTCTCTCTCTCTCTCTCTCTCTCTTTCTCTCTCTCTCTGTCTCTCTGTCTCTCTGTCTCTCTGTCTCTCTCTATCTCTCTCTCATCAGGAGGCACAGCTTCTGCCTGGAGAGTAACTTTCAGGAACTTGCTCTTCTCTCTCTTCCCTGTCTGGCTTCTCGCCTGGATTATACAGTTATTTATAAAGTGGCTTCAAAGGCCCAGATAACGGACTATATTCAGGAACTATGTCTGGCTAATAATATGTAGAACATTTATCATAACTGGAACTTAATCTGAATTAGTACCTGATTAGGAGAAGGCCATTATATATTAATATCTTTGAATTTATAATTGTACTCCCTCAATAGACTTTTGTAACATTTAAAAGTATGCAAGGTGGAAAATTGTCATCAATACATGCAATGAACTTGAAAAAAATCAGCCTTTACAAATGTAATAGGAGATTGAAAATGGATATCTAGTTCATCAATGGAACAAGTGTGTCCTGTTCAAGGACTCCCATCACTAATAGCGTCTGGTGTCTGACTTCTTACTAGAGCCACCCCTCTCTAGGACACTGTGCTGCTGTGTGCTGTGCCCCGTCTGCACTGAGCTCCGCTCCGGGCATCTCCCAGGAGCTTCTCCCTGCGTCTCTGAGCTGGACCAGCTCCTGGCCACATGTGGGGATGTGGTTGATGGTCACTGGTCACTTACCCGAAAGGCTAGCACCCTGTGCCATCCCCTGTCCTAAGGCCCTGCACTCTCATTCACAACATCACCTCTTCTTGCCAGATTCTAAGTTCCATGAGGATGGGGCCAAATCTGCCTTTTCCTTCATTGCACCATAAGTGCCTGGCGTCTGATACATGGTCAGTAAAGGTTTTTTAAAATAAGTTATTAAGTACAAAGATTATGGATTTTTAATCAAGGATTTGAACCTTTAATGCATGACATAGTTCTTATGTTTTGCCTTTCTGAGATCTAAATTCAAGTGGGTAGAGAGGAAGGACGCGAGTGGGATGGGGAGAGGATCATGGGAAAAAGGCATAATAAATCATTCATGGCGAATGTAAAAACTAATTAAAGTAAATGGCTGTGGGAGCATGGCTGCAAATACACAGGATATTAAATCCACCTAATTCACACCCGAAATTGAACTCATTATATTCCACCCTCACCTCACCCAGTGTGCTCCCACTCTTTATTTCACACTCCGGTTAATAGCTGTTCCCCAAGCCTCAGATCTGGGAGTCTGCACTTCCTGCTGCCATATCCAACGTGTTTATTCCAAAGTAATGAATCCTGTCCTGCCCCTTCAGCCCCCAGCCCTGGACTGCTGTAAGAGCCTCTGAGGTGGTTCCCTGCGTCCACTCTGGATGCCTTCTCTAATTCATTCTGTTTTCAAAAACAGCCTTATAGAGGCATCATCACCACACAGCAAACTACACATATTTATAGTGTACAATTTGACAAGTTTTCACAAATCAGTTACACTGGTCACAATCAAGACAGCGAACATACCCACCACTTCCTGCCTCTGTGATCCTTTCTTACCCTCACCCTTCCGGTCACTTCCTCCCCATGTGCAGGCAACTACCATCAGTTTGCGTTTTCTAGGGTTTATGCAAACAAGATAGTATAACACACACCCCTTTTGTCTGCTTTTCATTCAGCATAATTATTTTGAGATTGGTTCATGTCGCTGTGGGTATCAGTAGTGCATATGAATCACTGAGTTGTATCCACCGCATGGGCACACCACCGATTGTGTGTGTGCACACCACAGGTCACCTGGGGTGTCCATCTGGTTTGTTTTCACTATTTGGCCATTGCAAATAGAGCTCTACGCTCACCCATGTACACGTTTGTATAGACATGTTTCATTTCTCTTGGGAAAACACCTACGTGTAGAGTGACTGAATCATATGGGAGGTACATGTTTAAATAAATAAAAATAAGTTAAATTGCTTTACAAAGTGGGGGTGCCATTTACATTCCCACCAGTTGCTTCACAATCTTGTTGACACCTGGAATACTCAGTCTTTAAATTTTAGGTATGATAACAAGTGTGTGGTGCTATTTCATTGTGGTCTTAATTTGCATTTCACTAATGACTAATGATATCGATCTTTTCATGTGCTTATTGGCCATCTGCACACTCATATCTTCTTTAGTGACGAGTCTGCTAAAGGCTTTTATTAACCAGGTTGCCTGTCTTCCTTTTATTGAATTTTGAGGTTTTGTTTTTTTTAACATATATTCTGGATAGAAGTCCTTTATTGGATATATGATCTGCAAACAATTCCCCTTAGTCTTTGACTTGTCTTTTTATTCTCTTAACACTGTCTTTTGAAGATTAGAACTTCTGATGAAGTCCACTTTATCAATATTTTCTTTTATATTTTTGGTGTTGTATCTAAGAAATCTTTGCCTAATGTAAGGTCATAAAGATTTTCTCTTATGTTGTCTTCCAGAAGTTTTATGTTTTATATTTAAGTCTACAATCCATTTTGAGTTAATGTTTACGTATGATAGTAGGTATGAATCTCTTTTTTGCATACGGAAGTCCAAATGTTGAAAACACTGTCCCTTACCCAGTGTTTCTGGACAGTGTATTTTTTCCAGTACTTAACAGTGTTGATCCACTATCTTCCCAGTTGCCTTGTTTTTAGTGAGAAACCTGCCTCACCGAGTTTCTCTGTGTGTAAAGTATCTTTTTCCCCTTGTAGCTTTGAAGATTTTTCATTGCCACTGGTTTTGAGAAGTTTGATTATGATGTGCCTTGGCATAATTTGCTCTATGTTTCTTGTGCTTAGTTTTCATTTTCCTTCTTGGATTTGTGGTTTTTTGTTTTTTTGGAAAAAATTTGATCATTATTTCTTCACCCCCCTCTTCCCCGCCATCATTTTGGAAACCAGTTACATGTATATTAGATCACTTGAAGTTGCCCCACAGTTCACTGATGCTCTGTTCAGTGTTTAAATTACGTTTTCTTTGTGTGTTTCACTTTGTATAGTTTCTACTGCTATGTATACAAGTTCACTAATCTTTCCTTCTGCCATCGCTAATCCAGTGTTACCTCATCCAGTGCATTTTCCATCTCAAATGTTGTAATTTTTATTTCTAGTAGTTCAATTTGAATCTTTTTATGTCTTCAATGTCTCTACTTAATTTTCTGGGTATATTGAATAGAGTTATAGCTGTTTCAATGTCCTAATCTGCGAATTCTAATGTCTGTGTCAGTTTCTATCTGTGCCAGTTTTGATCAGATGATTTATCTACGCAATATGGAGCATGTTGGCATGTTTCTTTGCATGCCTGCTAATCTTTATTGGATTCTAGACATTGTACATTTTACCTTGTTGTTGAGTGTTGCACATTTCTGTATTTCTATGTGTATTCTTTCTTTTTTAAAATTTTTTATTGGGGAATATTGGGGAACAGTGTGTTTCTCCAGTGCCCATCAGCTCCAAGTCATTGTCCTTCAATCTAGTCGTGGAGGGCAGCTCAGCTCCGCGTCCAGTCACTGTTTTCAATCTTTAGTTGCAGGGGACACAGCCCACCATCCCATGTGGGAACTGAACAGGCAACCTTGTTATTGAGAGTTCGCACTCTAACCAACTGAGCCATCTGGCCACCCCTCCGTGTGTATTCTTGAACACTGTTGTGGGACACAGTTCGTATCACGGGAACAGTTTGCTCCGTTGGAATTCTGTTTAAAGACTTGTAGGTGAGGCCAGAGCAGTGTTTCATCCGAGGCTAGTTATTCCTCACTGCTAAGGGAAGACTTCCTGTGTACTCTACCCGCTGCCTCCTGAATTGTGAGGTTTTCCCCACTGCCCAGTGGGCGCAGACATGACTCTCAGCCTCACTTAGTCTCTTCACAGACATGTACCGGTCAGCACTGACCCCCATGGCTTTCTGAAGTCCTCTGTCTGTGCACCTTTCTCCCCTTCAGGACTCTTGGCATTGTGTCCTAGCTCAGAGGCCTGCTGTCCTCCCCCTGGATTTCTCTTCCCTAAGTCACACACTGGGGCCTTGTCAGGCTTAAACTGGGTGAGGACTTATGGTTTCTTGTCTATCAGCATCCGTTTTGGTTGCCTGGCCTCTGATGTCTTGAGAACGATTGTTTTATATATATTTTATGCAGTTTTTAGGGTTTTTTTTTACAGGTGTGTGTGTGTGTGTGTGTGTGTGTGTGTGTGTAAATTTGGTTCTGGTTGGCCAGAAGTAGAAATCCTCCAGTTCCTTATTTACAGGGCTGCCAGTGTGTTCTTTCTAAAGGACACATGTGACCATGTCATTTTTTTTCAGTTTCTCTGTCATTTCACTGGGCCTCCCTCACAGGTTCTCTCAGCGTTCTTTTTTCTTTCCCCAAGTTTTCAATTGTACTGAATTACTTGCTTTTCCTCTAGTATGCTTTGCTTTGTGTATTTTTGTCTGCCATTTCCTCTTCTTCTAATCTTCCAGGATTAAGAATCACTCTCTTAAGCTTTTCTTGACCTTTTCTTTTGTTGCTCAGAATTGGCCATTCTTTTTTATTTATACTTCTACTAACCTTGCACTTATTTTGTTATGAAATTTATGAAACTGCTGTAGTTATTGGATTGTATAATACCTCTCCCTGGTCCATTACTCTGAGGAGATGAGGCCTTCCTTATTTTTTGTCTCCTCAGTGTCAGAACTGTGCCTGGGACATAATGGATGTTCGATAAATTGCTGAATAAATTAATAGATTCGGAATGACGAGATTAGCGTGCTGTATAGCATGTCCTCTAGGGGGACAAACCTTCATTGTAGTGGTTCTCACCCATGACTTCACATTTGAATCACCTGGAAACCTATGAAAATTTTCTGACATCCAGATCCCTAGAATATTAAATCAGAACGGCAGACAATGTGCCCCAGATGCAAGCTTATCCTAAATGTGTGCATGTGGTTCAAATATTATGCAACCAAGGTTGACGAATCCTGCTTGGTTAGTACTTGTTAATGGCTCCATTGAAATATAGCATGAAGTTCACCCATCATGAGTGCATAATTTAGTGATTTTTTAATAAATTTATAGAGTGTGAGACCACCACCACAGTACAGTTTTAGAACTTTTCCCTCACCTGCCGAATTTATCTTAAGCCTGTTTGGTGTAACTTTCTGCTTACACCCCACCAGCCCCAGGCAACCACTGATCTGCTTCTGTCTCTATAAATTTCATTTTTCTTGATATTTCATGGAAACGGAATTATACAGTGTGTAGTCTCTTTCATCTGGTTCTAATGTTTTGAGGCTCATCCTGCTGCATCATGCACCAATATTTCCTTCCTCTTTGTTGCTGACCAATATTCCATCATTTGGATACAGCACATTGTGCCCATTCATTGACCAGCTAGTGGACATTTGGGTTATTTTCAGTTATTGCTTATTAGGACTAATGCACCGAGGAACATTCACATATAGACTTTGTGTGGGTATATGTTCTCATTTCCCTTGGGTAGATTCTTGGGAATAGGAATTACAAAACCACATGATAGGTTTAGATTTAACATTTTAAGAATTTCCTGTTTTACAAAGTGGCTGTTATCATTTACATAGATTCCCACTAGCAATGCATGAACGTTTTAGTTTTTCCATATTCTCACCAGCACTTGTTATTGTCTGTCTTTTTTATTGTAGCTACTCTAGCTGGTGCGTAATGGTGTCTCATTGTGGTTTTAATTTGCATTTCCCGTATGACTAATGATTTTATGAATCTTTCATGTTCTTATTAGTCAAGCATATGAGGTCTGACAATTAGATTCTTGAATTCATCCTAGAAAAAGTGCTACATACCTCATTGCTGAATATCACTACGGCCACCTTCCAAGTACTCCCCTTGGGAAGATATGCACTGACATCAGTGCCTAGTCCACCGTCCAAAGCAATTTTGGGACTCTTTTTCTGGAATGGCCATCAGCACTATTGTCATATTACCCTTGATGTCCTGAATGTCACCAAAATGTCTTCCTTTTAATATTTCCTAAAGCTTTGGGTAAAGAAAGAAGTCATTGGGGACTAGATCAGGTGAGTAGGGAGGGTGTTCCAATACATTTATTTGTTTACTGGCTAAACACACCCTCACAGATAGTGCCATGTGAGTTGGTGCATTGTGGTGATGCAAGAGCCATGAATTGTTAGTGAAAAGTTCAGGTTGTTTTCGTCTAACGTTTTCACGCAGCCTTTTCAGCACTTCCAAATAGTAAACTTGGTTAACCATTTGTCCAGTTGGTACAAATTCATAATGAATAATCCCTCTGATATCAAAAAATGTTAGCAACATTGTTTTGCCTCTTGATTTGGACTGATGGAACTTTTTTGGTTGTGGAGAATTGGCCGACTTCCATTGTGCACTTTGACACTTTGTTTCAGGGTCGTATTGGTACACCCATGTTTCATCACCAGTGATAATATGGCCCAAAACATTGTCTTGCCTCTCCAAAAGGCCTTGGCAAACTTCAAATCTCCTTTGCTTTTGTTCATCGGTGAGCTCCTTCGGGACCATTTTTGCGCACACCTTTCTCATGCCAAGATTTTGAGTTAAGATTTTCCTAACTGTTTCTCTATTGATGTTTACTTGGTCTGCTATGCTTCTCACATTCAGCCAATGATTTTGATACACAATTCGATGAATTTTTGCAATGTTTGCATCAGTTCTGCTCATTACTGGCTGCCCTGACCTCTCTTCATCAGTGATGTGCTCTCTCCCTTCAGAAAAACGTTTACTCCATTTGTACACTGCCGTTTTCTTCATGGTATTATCCCCATAAATTAGGACTAACACGTCTCTGACTTTACTTCTGCTCTGGTGAAGTTTAACAAGAAACTTAATGTTTGTTCATTAAATTTGCTGCTCTAATTCAAGCTCAGACATTCTCACAATGGCACACAAAACTGCAACAATAATGAACGCCACTCAGCAAGATACTGCCACACGTCATCAGCCTGAGCACAGTTGTGAGACACTGATATACCATGATTATGAGACCTTACCGAGCTGTTTGTACAGTGCTGCCAATGTAAGTGCACAAACTGAATTAGCAGACCTTGTATGTCCACTTAGGTAAAATGTCTATTTGGCCTTTGTCCTTTTGTAAGTTGGTTTATCTTCCTGTTGTGTTCTTTATTTATACTGTATATATGAGTAAGTCTGTCACCAGGTACATGATGTGCAAATATTTCATTCCAGTCTGTGGCTTGCCTTTTTATTTTGTTAATGGTATCTTTTGAAGTACAAGAGTTTTAATGAAGTTTATCATTTTTAAATTTTATAGCTTATGTTTTGGGGTTGTATCTAAGAGATATTTGCTTAACCCAAGGTCATAAAATTTTTCTACTAAATTGTCTTTTAGTTCTTAAATTCTAGCTGTTACATTTTGGTCTATAATCCTTTTAAGTTAATATTTTATAGAGCTATAGACATGTAACATTAATTTAAGGTGATTCGATATTTCTATGTATTGTGAAACAACCACAATAGTCCAGTTAACATCCATCGCCATACATAGTTACCAAAATTGTTTTCATGTGATATGAGAATTTTAAGATGTACTTCCTGGTAGATCTAATGTCTGGTTAGAGTAGGGTGCTTATTGTCTAACTTTGCTGTTTTGCTAAGCAGCCCCTTTTTTTGATCTTCTGTCTAAAAAGAGCTGCTTTTCTTGGGGCTTTTTATCTGTTCCCATTGACATCTCTGGTTGTTCTTTAAGCACTTGAAATGTCCTATACCATCTGCTGTCTGCTTGCCTTTTATTAAAAAGTTACCTCAGAAAGCTAGTGGATAGAAAACTTAGGGATTTTAAGTTCAAACTTTGAGAAAAAAGACTGAAAGTCAGAAGCAACCAGAAATGCAACCTTGGCAGGTGGGACATTCTGTACCATAGGCCACTAAAGATGAAGTCCAAGAACCAGCAAGGGTGTTGCGCTGAGGGACATGTTAGGTGTCCTCCGAGGGTGAGGTTCTGATATCCCGAAACCAGCAGCTTCAGATGCTCCTCCCCAGTGAGGACTGTGGTCTTCAGGCACCACACAAATTCAACACGCAGTCCCTGATCCTTCCATATGGAGCTTTCTTATCTATTGCCCCATAAGGACAGCAGAGGGGTGCAGGAGGTAGGCACGAGCTGGGAGAACATTCAGCATATATTTAAGTAACTTCTAGGAGCCCAAGGGACTGGGCTATGTTCTCAGTATGTTTATGTTGTGTTCAGCCTACAGAGAGCTCCATAACCAGTTACACATGAAAATATTTCTAACACTTACCTCAAATACAATTTTTGAATATACTGAATACTCCTCAGGAAAAAAGAAGGCATTGGCCTTTATGTAAAAATACGAGTAAATGTGTTTGTTAATTTAAAATGAAAGTATTTGGAGTTCTTTAAGAACAATTTGGATCTCAACTAAGAAAATATCAGTTTTCGCTTACAAGTATTTAATGTAACTACATTATATTTGTCGGTATCCAAGAGGTCATAATTATCCCTGCAGAAAATACTCATTTTAGTAACGTGTTGAAGCTAAGGAATAATGTCCTGGTAGCCCTGAAATGAATACTGGATTCTGAATTGTGTAATTCCAAATGCTGTTATTATGGAGATGTCAATTGCATGTGACTCAAAAGCAAATACATTATAAGACTGGCATCTCTATTAGGTGTTTTAATGGAAAAAAACAGTAACACAGCCTGAAAAGGTTAACTAGTTCATCACTTGACCCCTATGAACTTGAAGTAGGTCTATATTACCATCGGGGATGATAAGGAAACTAGTTCGCATAGTTAGAATTTGCTAATGCGTACTTGTTACTCAGTTGTAGAATTACCCCAAAGAGATTTACTAACCATGTCATCATCTATGCATATTTTCAGCTAGCCACTTTGGGGGATCCAGCAACACTAGCGACAGATTTGGCATTTGTTTCTCAAGTGTCATTTTCATTAACAGCAGTGGATGTGAAGTGTAAATAGTGATGGAAAGAGTATTTCCCTTTGCAGTTATCACAAATTGCAAAATGTGAGACATTGCAAACCAACTGAAAACTGTTTCTTTACTTTTTATATGCTGGTCACCATCCCTGGAGTTTTTGGTTTGTTTGTTAATGGTTAGGAGTCTAGATTTTTTCAATATTCTTTTGTATTCAAATTGTGAGTCTTATATAATTGTAATGTTTAGTGTAAAGATTAAGTGACCAGAAGTCAAAGGCTGCTTAGGAACTTTGCTGGTTAATGTAAGTGTCCTAATCATGTAAACTGGCATTCAGTGAGAGGACTGATGTGTGATGAGACAGAACGAACAGGATTTATCTACCTGTTTAACCTACACACACACACACACACACACACACACACACACACACACAATGTATATTATGTATGCAAATCTATATGTGTCTATGTATACTCTATGCCTATACCAGACTCATATACATGCATACATATGTGTGTGAACCGTTCAAAGATAAACCGAGGCATATTAAACATTTTAATAGTCAGACACCCCAATAAACTTTAATTAAAAATAACACATAGTTGGCCAGACCCTGTGCAGCCGATTGATTAGCCTTTTCAAGCTCCCTCTCTGTTCAGATCTTTCCCACAGTCTGTACTCGGTCCTGGCGTTTGTCAATTTCCCCCAGATTAACAATGGATTTCCCAACATGATGACTATTGTATCCCATGACAGTTTAACATGAAATTCGTGGACCAGAATTTATAGGTTTTCATTCCTGAAGTGACTGTCGGGATCAGGGCCCTCAAATCAGGCGTGGATGGCCTCCCTTATTTTAACTCCCTAAGAAATTACTGTACTTCCTCTATAGATTGCCAGCGTCCCACATGTCCAGGGAGAGCCCCCTTACTGGGCCAAGCTTCCCTGCAGGAAAAATGCCATCTTTATATGAGAGAGTGAGTCCTTGAACCCCCAAGGGCCATGCAGGCGCTGCTGGGCAGGGTGTTTGCTGAAGCTGCTTATTTTCTCTGCCTCCTGGTCAGAGAAATGTCGTCGTCCCTCCTAGCCCACAGTCCCGCTCACTGTGCCTGGATATTTTCTCTGGCCTCTTGCTGGAACCTGGAATCGGGAAGCTCAGAGGGAGCATTTTCTTTCATCACGAATGTTTCCAGAATCGGGGGCTGTCCTGCTGTTACTTGAGTTTATCTTTGGGAAGGTTAACCGCTTGTTCGGCCTTAAAATTTTATACAACAGAGGCCTTACAATGGGCCCAGTTAAGCTTAAATCCGGCCCAGTCCCACCCCAACCCTGTCTAATTTCTCACTCGCACCCAGCCCTTCCCCGGAACCGGCCCGTTTCTGAGTCGGAAGGAGTTTACTCCGGCCCTGTTTCGGAGTAGGACCCACTTTGACCCGGATCCGGTCTGGTGTCCAGGTGGGAGCCCGCGCCTGGTCCGGTTTCTAGGTCACACCCAGTTTGACTGGGGCCGGTTCCTGGGCCCTGTCTGGCAGAGAAGGAATGCTCCGGTGAAGTCTGAACGCTCCTGACAGGAAGGTGGCGGCTGCGGCCTGAGAGGGACCCCCCGCGGCCCCTGAGGTGGCGTCGGAAGCGACTGGAGGCGGCCGGAAGCGCCCGGCGCCGCACAGGTACCTGAGTCTGGTCGCGCGTGGCTGCTGAGGGCTTTCCGAGGTCCACTCAGTTCCCTTTTATGACACCACAGCTGTTAAAAATGGAAGCTGAGGCACATTAGACATTTTAAGAGTTTATTTGAGCCAAAATCCATTCGAATGAGGCGGATGGAAAGGAGCTCTGAGGAGTTGTACAAGAGACCTTCAAAGGCAGAAGGGGGCGGAACAAGGAGCGTCCACTGGACACGAAGCGGGTTGCTTGTGGCCAGGTGACCCCCTGGAGTCTCGCAGCAGGTGACCTCACTCATGCCATGAGTCAGGCGGTTCCTGACTCGCTGTTTAAGATTCCGGTTCTTGGAGAACCAAACTGTCATTAAGTCTCGGTTTGGTGACTTGGGGCTTAGCATAAGCGACTCCATTTTGGGCCTGATGTCTTGTTTTTAACAATATACTCATGAAATGTATGTACACATAGAACTTTTCCCCAAAATTTCCTTCCTATTTCTCTTAATTTCTCTTTGTAGTGAAAGCACCATCTTCTTACCTTGCTGTCCTTATTATTTTAGTTGTACGTGTTAAAATGCCTTTATACCTCTCCCTGTAAAGTTTTGCCATAAAATAAATGCATATTTTTAGATTTTTTAAAAACATTTTTTCCGTTTTCATTGCTGTAAATATTACTTTAAAAGCTCTTATTAGCCAAATCCCTTAATAGCAGTCTGAATTATCTTTATTCAAAATAACAGCATGAGTTCAAATTTAGATTAGATGAATCTTATTGCTAACTCTTTTAGTACCTATTCATCAAGTTAGAGACACAATCAACTCCTTTGGCTTAGCTCTAAAAGTTAATTTCAAAACTTGAGATACAAATTTGAAACTTGTGCTTCACTCATGTATCTTTAAATGTGGACTTCAAAGTGCTTTTTATTTAATACAAACTCCCAAATCCAAGCAAGTTGTGCCTCTGGCTACATAATCAGGTTTATGAAGAATAGGGGTGTACAGAGTGAAAGTAAAGGAGTAACAACGTAAAAACAAATGTAGCTCCAGTGTTTTCTAGAGTGATAAAGCATTCTGATTTGAATTTTCAACCCCCCAAACCACAAGTAACATGTTCTTGTTTATTTTTTCATTTTTTGTCAACTGTAAGTATGAAAATGTTTAAATCTGACCCATGAATTCTTCTGGTGACTCCCAAAGTAATGGTATGGTGTTGAGCAGGCATTTCATGCCTCTGTGTCTATTTCTTTGCCTACAAATTGAAGAGGTAAGCATGGTCCATCTTTCAATGCGTTGACATAGACTAACCCTTTTAAAAGTTGTGGGTATTGATGGTCCTTGAATGATAAATGAATCTTTCCAGGAGATTGAAAGTTTATTCTTTAGTTAAAACACATCTGTTCCATTTTGATCTTTCTCTAGCCTTATTCCAGCATCTAGTGACCTTCATTGAAAATGAAATATTCCTTGTAAGTAGAATTTAAATCTTTTTCCTCCAGTTCTTGCTCTGCTGAAGAAATGTACAGACTTTAAAACTGGAATGTCTCTCCCCATTGCTTAGAAAAGATTAAATGATTTAAAATGTTACTCATACTTGCAGATATTTCACCTTCTTGGCACACTTAGAGCAAAGGATGTTTATGTAACTAATCCAAAGTAAGCAATTGCTGAGGAAATGTGTATTTTAGTGGAACAGTATCTTTAGTCACGTTTGTTTATATATCGTCTAATCTACAAAATGTGGTAATTTCCAGTGGTTCCTACCATCATTAGTGCCGATTAGCAAATGAGTTTCTCCAACCTGTGTGATTCCTTGTTGATGAAAAAAGAGAGATTACATTGTGAGATTACATTGCTTGGTGGGAAACAGGCAGAATATTGCATCCAGTGGGAGCCTGGAATAATATGGGACATGATACTTGTATTCAAGAAGCTCAAAACAGACCAGTGTGCTAGGAGTCACCAGGGTGATGGAAGAGTTGTCCTCTCGGTCAGACACTGCACCTCCTTTACTCCACTAGGGTGTGAATCGTGCCCTGACGGGATTCCAGAAAGGGATTCCTGGTAGGTTAACCAGCCACACCTCTCCATTTCTTCCATAAAGTCATGGTGACTTTGGGGCAAAACAACAGCTTTTTTTTTTTTAAACTCTTGGGAGGGAGTTTTGATCTAGGATGTCCAAGGTTCCCCCAGTGTGTAACTTTAGTTCCCTCTGGTCCCCATAGCAACAGTAGAGATGGCGATCAAACACCGGGATCTCCCATCCTCCTGCTGAGGAAACTGAGTCAGGGACTCACAACTTGATACTGGAAGTAGGAAGTTTCATTCTCTTAATATTTTGTGACTCTGTCACTGTGGAGAATTGAAAGGATTTTCAGGGAAGTTCATGAGAGGGGTGGGGCTAGGTTATTGTTTCCTGGTCTTATGTTCCGGCCTGAGCTCTGTGTCTTGTTAAGCAAGGAGACGTGGGCCCCACCTACTGTACTAGATTCTTACATAGAGTGATTCACGTGTAACATTCAGGCAGATCTAGAGATGACATAAATCCACATTTCCAAAAACATCTACACTGTGTGGACTGGTTTGAGCCCTATGAAGGCAGCATGGTGAAGAGGGAACAGCCCTGGTTTGGGGTCAGAAACTTGGGTTTAAAACCTGAATCCAACATTTATTACCTTTGTGACTGAAAAAAATTATTCCACTTCTCTTACACCTGTTTCCTCATTTGTAATGTGGGTAAGACGCTTGTCTGAGCTGTTGAAAGTCTTAAATGGAAGGCACCATGCTCACCTTGGTATGCTCTGTGTCTCCTCTTGTGTTCCAGGCCACAGTCAACGAAACTCACGTTTGTCCTGAGCTTCTCCCTTCTCAGTACCTCTTGGTGACCAGCCTCACATTGGTTAAACAGATAGTTAACCAATGCCAGAGAAACCTGGCAGTGGAAATTTACCAAGAACCCTATTGCTTTGGCTTTTAAAATCAAATAACGGTTTAGGTGGGTTTTTTCCATCAGATTGGTTGCCTTTTCCACTATTTAATCAAAATGATAGATGGGTACTTTGGTTATTGGGTACCCTTAGAGATGTTAGGAATATTGGTTATGAAAATTAAACTAACTTTGGGCCCATCTACAAATTACTAAAGAGAAATGAAGTATTCTACTCAGCATTTCTGCTATTGGAGAACCTGTTATGAACAGACAACTCCTATATTTTTCAAATCCCCTTTAGCCTACTAAGATGAAACCTGAGATTGATTTAAGGGATAACTACGTAACTCTGAACTCTCAAAGACTGGGTGCTTTATTCATGCTTCAGAAAGTGCTGCTTTATTAACTGGCATTTCAGGGTAAACACATGTTCGCAAATCAAATGCTTTTGCATTGCTGGGCAGAGAACATTTGCTTAGGAGAGTCACTGGTTGGCTGGTTGATTTGATTTCATAGAATCACATTGTACCCAGACTAACATACATTCTGTTAGCTGTACTCCTTTTTGTATGAAAAACGTGCTTATCTTTTTGGGTGTTAGTAAACTTTTAGTAATGTTACAGCATTTTCATGTTAGTTTGTTTGAGCAGGCTAACAAAGAAAAGATACTCACGTGGCATAAACATGCTCTTTCCATGAAAACTAATGGGTATCTTTGAAAGAAAGAACATGTGGGCTGCTTTCAGTGGATGTAAGGAAAACCCCCATTCCTTTGATCTTGTGAACGACCTTGTCCACTAGCTAGAAAATGTATATGTGAGCACAGCAGCTGCTGTGCCCCTGCTAGTTGCAAAGCCTAACATTAAAATCTGTGATGTACTAAGTCACCCATTGCATTTTATTTTCCACTGACTTTTGTTCAACATTAACCTTCAAAAAGGAAAGAAAAAAATAGCCGTCATTAGTTTTTCCTGTTGTATGCAGAGTCCCTTTGGTAAGAATTTCAAATACCCTGGCACTATAGATGTCGCTTTGTTGGTAGTTGTTTTTTCAAAACTATCCAAACTCAGCCTTACTGTGGATCCAGGATCAAAAGTATGCTTTGTATTAAATCACAACTGTATTTCTAAGCTTTGAAAATAATTCCCCTATTTTACTGCTGCTCGTGGATGATGTAAATATTTATTTAAACCAGTAATTTCATTGGAAGGACAGTTAGGAATAAAAATGTGAGTCAGTATGACTCTCAAAAATATCAAAATTTGATTTTTTTACTCATTTTTGTTTCAGAATGGAGTATATTTTCCTGGTAATACAAATCTTGATAAAAATTGTAAACAGAAAAATTTAAATCTCACCTTATAAAGCTATTTACTACTGTTAATGTTTTGGTGTATTTCCTTTCATTCTTTAAAGTATTTCTTAAAAATCGTTTTATTAAGATATAATTGACATATAACCTTCAGTCTAAGGTATACACTGTGTTGATTCAATACATTTTTATATTGCAATATGATTTTCCACTGTAATGTTAGCCTTCACCTCTATCACTTCACATAATTACCATTGCTTTTCTGCGGTGGAAAACATTTCAGGGCTGGTTTCTTAGCAACTTTGAAGTCCGTAGTATCTTTGACTGTAATCACTGTGCTGTGTGGTAGGTCTCCGTAACTTCCTCAGCTAGTAGTTGCAGGTTTGTGCTTTGCAACAGCATCTCCCCAAGTCCGTTCCCCTCGGCCTGGTGGCCACCATTCTACTCCCCGTCCTATGAGTTCACACGTAAGTGAGGTTCCTCAGTATTTGTCTGTTCCTGTCTGGCTTATCTCATGTAGCAGGGTGCCTCCAGTTCTGTCCATGTAGCACATGGCTGGGTTTCCTTGTCTCATGGCTGAGTAAGCACTCCGTTGTATCTATATATCACGCCCTCTTTATCCATTCATCCATTGATGGGCACTTGGGTCGCCTCCATTTCTTGGTTATTGCTAATAGTGCTGCAGTGCACATAGGGGTGCATATATCATATATATCTTTTCAAATCAGTGTTTTGGATTTCACTGGATAAATACCCAGAATAGGAATGGCTGGGTCATAAGGTAGTTCTATTTGAGGAATCTCCGAACTGTTTTCCATAGCTGCTGCGCCAAAGTGCAATCCCACTGACGGTGCACGAGGGTTCCCTTTTTTCCACGCCCTCATCAACACTTGTTTGTTGATTTATTGATGACGGCCATTCTGACAGGTGTGAGGTGATATCTCATTGTGGTTTTGCTTTGCATTTCCTTGATGAGTAGTGGTGTTGAGCAGCACTTGAAGTTTTTAGTTTGATGTGCTCCCGCCTCTTAATTTTTGCTTTTGTAGCTTGTGTTTTGGGTGTCACACACAAAAAAATCATTGTCAAGACTGATGTCAAGGACCTTTTTCCTTATGTTTTCTTCTAGGAGCTTTAAGGTTTCAAGTGTATGTTGAAGTCTTTCATCATCTTGAGTTGATGTCTGTGAGTGATGTAGGATAGGTGCCAACTCCATTTTCTGCATGTAGTTATCCAGCTTTCTCAACATCTGTTATTGAAAAAACCATCTTTTCCTCATTTAGTATTCTTGGCTCATTGCTTTTCTTATTCTGTAAGTTGCTTATATTTAATCTTTGACTAGTTTCCTACTAGAGTTTTCATGTTATAAGAATGTAGTGTAACATAATGCTAAGAACCATATTAGGGTGTTTCTTCTTTTTTTTTTTTTAGGGTGTTTCTACTATGAATATTTCTTGTCTTTTATATATAGTGTGATGTTTTCCTGGTTACTTATCTGCTAATTTTGTTCATAATGTTTTTGCCTTAAAAAGTTTTAAGTTGGGGCCAGCCCAGTGGCTCAGGCGGTTAGAACTCCATGCTCCTAACTTCGAAGGCTGCCGGTTTGATTCCCACATGGGCCAGTGGGCTCTTGACCACAAGGTTGCCAGTTCGATTCCTCGACTCCCACAAGGGATGGTGGGCTCTGCCCCCTGCAACTAAGATTGAATACGGCACCTTGAGCTGAGCTGCCTCCCCGATGGCTCAGTTGGTTGGAGCGCGTCCTCTTAACCACAAGGTTGCCGGTTCGACTCCCGCAAGGGATGGTGGGCTGTGCCCCCTGCAACTAGCAACGGCAACTGGACCTGGAGCTGAGCTGTACCCTCCACAACTAAGACTGAAAGGACAACAACTTTACTTGGAAAAAAGTCATGGAAGTACACACTGTTCCCCAATGAAGTCCTGTTCCCCTTCCCCAATAAAATCTTTTAAAAAAAAAAAGTTTTAAGTTAATATATAGTTATACAACTTAATAATTTTTAAAAAATTTTTTACACCTAAGAAAAATCTCCTTGTCGTCCTTCTTCCACATCAACATAATGTACTCCTTTGTTTGATTATAATAGTATTATGTTCAAAAGAATTTAAAAATTAATACATCTGGATTTTGTGTGAAAAGACTTAATATTTTTCCAAGTTTATCTAGCTGTGCAAAATTATTTATTATACTTAATCATCCTTTTTCTCCAATGTTTGAAATGCCACATTTATAATACAAAAATTTTTATATATTTATAAATTTGGATCTTATTTTGTCTTTTCTATCTATTCATCTATTCCTACGCCAATGACATATTGTTTACGTAATTGTAGTGCTTTTTTTTTTAAAAAAAGTTTTGTAGTCCCAGTAGAACAAACCCACCTTTTCTCTTTCAAAATTTCTTGATCATCCTTCTGAATTCTCCTTTAGGAAAGTTAACAGTCACCTTGGTACATTCCATTCCTTTTGTATATCCCATTTCCATTAATTCTATGCAAAATTTAATTAGAAGTGCACTAAATTGATAGATTAGGTTGGAAAAAGACAAATCTTTACAATATTGAGTCCTTCCATATAAGAATCCGAGATATCATGTGCTTTATTTAGAAAGTCTTTCTTAAACTTTATTTAGAATGGCTTTTTATGCCCATCAGTAAATTTTAGTTTTCTTCACAGGTGTTTCATATAGTTCTTTTTAGGTTTATTCCTATGAATAATACAGCATTTACTTCAGTAGGATATGAATAACTCTGTTCCATTCAAACATCTTGGTGATTATTACTGATGTTTATGATTTACTGATTTCTGTGTATTTATGTTGCAGTTTAGTCACCTCCTATATTTTGTTATTTCTCAAACTTTTTTATTTGGTTCTCTTGCCTGTTGCAGGGTAAATAATGATGTCATTTGAAAATCATAATAATTTGCTTGCTCACTTCCCTATGGGTGCCTGTTGTCTTGTTTCATCGTGTTGACTAGAGATTTCAGAGCAAGGTCAAGTGATGGAAGTGACACGAAATATCCTTGTTTTATCTGAATTTAATAGAAATGCCTCTAATTTTTTCACCATTAAGGATGATGATGTCAGTTTTTTTTTGTTAGACTGAATCACATTAATGAAATTTCATTCCTAATATAGAAATAGATAAGTTACATTTAATGCCTTTTTTTTCATCTTTAGAAATAAATACATGGTTTAATCTGTGGATCTGTCAACATAAGCAAGTACAGAATTGAATTTCCTAGGTTAAGAAATCCTGGAATAAAGTCAACCTGGTCATGTTGCACTATGCTTTTGACGTAATGCTGAATTTGATTTGCTAATATTTAATGAAGTTTTTTTTTCAGTATAGTCCCCAATGAGGTTGCTTTGTAGTTAGTGAGGGTTGGGGGGGGTGTGTGCATGTGTGCTCACAAGTGGGCAAAGTCCGTGAGTTTTCAGAATTAAAGTTATACCAACTTCAGAAAATGAAGAGTGAAAACCTTTATTTTCTGTAACACTTTAAATAACATAGAAATGCTCTGTTCTTTGAATTTGGGAGCTCCTCGTGCTCTGGTGCTGAATGGGAAAGGTGGCTTCTTCAATAATGTTGTCATCGGTATAGCTCATTATGTCACACCTGCTCTTGTTCCTTGACCCCCAGTTTGCTATTTCATGCCTACCTGCTCTGTCCAGTTCTAAGGGAATTTCCACCTTCCAGTTATGTCTGGGGCCTTCTTTCAGGCATTTAGAATAGGTTAGTTTATAGATTTTGATTATTTGGAGTAGAGGGGTTATTGTCGCTTGCATTCAAGGGTAGGTGGTTTGCAGGCAGTGGGGGGTTGGGACAGAGAAGTGAGGGTGGCCACTCAGGGTGCCGGCAACCAGTTTTCCTGCTGAGTGATGGCCTGCGTGAAAAGTGCCTGCAGAGTTAGCCTTCCCTGGCTGGCTAGACTGGCAGCTTTGTCCACCCACTCCCACCAGGCGTGGGAAGCACTGATTTTTCAGAATTTCTGGCGGCTTCTTCTGCAGTTGGAGTGGGCTCTGCCAGACAGAGAAGCCAGCCCTCTTTTCAATTTCAGGTGCTACAGTTGGAAGTCCGACCTGCACAAGTGGGGGAACATAGCTTCTGCTACCGTGTTCCCAGTAGGTACAGATAGGTGATGGGTACAGACAGGTACCCATAATTACTGCAGTCATTCTTCCAGTTATTCATTCTTTTATTGAATAAATGTTTGCTTTCACATAGAAAAATAGTGTACTGGTACATAGTTCTGGGGTCAGAATCCTTTTCTGAAAGAATTTCTCAAGTGCTGAATCACAGACTTGGTTTTCAGAGCAATTCTTTCTGAAAACTATTACTTCTATTGACTTACCTGTTTTGTCATCATTTTTAATTACTTAAAAGGTCTTTTAAAAATAAAACCCACAATGCAGTATTATTTTCTCACATCCCACTGAGGATTCTACTTAGAATTTTAAAAAGTTCTGTCCTGTTTCCAGAATCACATGTTCACTGGTGGTTACTTGTTCTGCTCACCTGGCTTTGTCACCTGTTTTGGCTCTGATGTTCTACTTGTGAGGCTCTCCTGTTGTCTCATCAGGTGAATAATGATTACAATGATTAACTTAGATTGATGGTTAATGTTCACCGATGTGGTCTCCCCCAGCACTTATGTGGATTAGTAGTTCTAGACCTTTCCACAGAGAGTAAACTTTTTAAAAATTGGGAAAAGACGTAGTGCTGCTAATTTTTACATTTACTATGTAAGGTCATTGAAAGGCTGTCTATTAGAGATTTATAAAAAAACACATTTTGGTTCCTCAGAAGTGGGAAAGATCTAGTCTTTTAAATAGTGCAGATTGCCCTGTATTTTCCCATTTCATACAGTTCTGGCAGCTTCTCCCTGGGCATGGGGAGCCCTGCGGTCAGAGCTCCAGCCTCGCTGCACGTGTCTGCCTGTGAGCAGAGGTGGACATTTCAGAGCAAAGCTGCATTGCGGGGTACTGCACATGCCAGGTGGGACCTGGTGCAGGTCCCCTGGGGACATGCATTACCTGAGGGACTCTGGCGGCTTTCCCGAAACCCTGGGGACATCAGCAATCCCTTCAGAATGGTCTTTAGTGGCTGTGTCTGTGGCTCTGCCCTGTGCCTGGGATTAGAATTGCCTCCCTAGTGCTCAGATTTGTATTCTTTGCTGGTATTTTTTCAATGTCATATGGATTGGGGCCTTTTTGGCTTAAGCTACTGTCTGTTCAGTTCTTTTTGTTCATTTTGGTGGATATTGTTGAGGTGTTTTTGTGTCCTACAGGTGTTTTTATAAGGTACCTACCTCTGGCCTTCACATTGCCAGGAACAAATAGTCTGGGTACCCTAGAGAGTTATGAAGGGCATTTATTCAATTGGAAGGAGAAGAGGAAGGAAGCCTGGTGCTGCAGTCCTACCAGTGGCCAGGAGGTGTTGGATTCCTTGAGTGCCCCTGAAACTCTGTAGGGAGGAGCTGTCACCACTCTGGCAGAGGAAGGAGCAGGGGCTCAGAGCTAAGTGCCTGGGGCATCGTCATGAGACTGGTCACTGGCAGACGTCGGGTGGAACGTGTGTCTGGCTCCTCAGTCCATGTATTTTCAATTTTCCACTGCCTTTTCTAATGAATTTATTGAAAAGCCATAATTCTTTACTGCAAATTTAATGAGGACCTAGCCAAATAATTATTAATGACTTACTAGAAGATTGTTTTTTTTTTTTTTAAAAAATATTTGGTTATTTTAGATTCTTAATCAGAAATACTGATCAAATTCTTTAATTCTAGCTCCTAGTATGCTAACTTTAAATGAGTTGGTATTATCAATTATTTTAAAAATTTTATGGAAACTATAAGCTTTTTCCTTAGAAAAATTTGCATCCATCCAGAATGTGCTATGTATTTTCAGGGGCTTCATGAATCTCTCTGATGCTTGTCCATGAACCCCAGAATAAAGTCTTGTCTTTGCAGGAAGGGATTATCACATCGATCAGTTCTTTTTGTATGACAATCCATCTTCCTGAGACTAAACATTAGATGATGCATAAGGCTGTCTGAATTTGAGAAGATATTCTTGGATCCTGGTAGCTAATGGGAAATACAACTATTCAAGACCCATTTTTTTATACGACCTAATGTGCTGTCTTTCTGAGATGAACAGTTAATATGCGTGTACGATACACATTATCAACTGTACTTTTTACTTCTTACTGTTTAGCTCTCCAAACTGAATGACCTGACCTTTCCTTAAGATTTGCTCTTGTGGGCCACACTGGTCCTAGATGTTTATGTGTCAAATCGCAGTTGGATGTGATGACCTCACAGACAGTGCTTTATGATTCAGTAGTTTGTTTGCTAGTCTGGCTATTTGGAGAATTTCAGGCAGCCAAATACGTGCTCATGGATTCCTCACGGGATGCAAAAGCCTGGTGGTGTCAGCACGTGTCTGGCTTTGTGAGAACTGTAGGCAGGACTTGTAATGAAAACTCAGTGCGAGCAGAGCTTTTGATGGATGACGACTCTGCAGAATTGATTTTCTGAAGAATGTGAGCTCACGCTCTGCAGCCGTTCTGAGGTTAGTAAGATGGAGGGCAGTCGCACAGGGGCCTGAAGTCACGTGATGCAAGGGCTTGTTGCCCCACACACCAGCCATGGGCTGAATGGTGTTTTAAACACATTTCGAATTGGTTCTCACCATGAAAAAATTGGGCAGTTTCACGGAAAATCCCAGGTGTTTGCCTTCCATTGAAAAATCAGAAGCTCTCGCTTCACTAGGCCAAAATTCTTGTGGTAAGTGTCAGAGTAAACCCATGGGTTTTTTTTTTTCCTCTCTGATAAACAGATTGAATTTCAGTTGCCATATATCATTGCATTTCTGTTATTTTCTTATTGTAGAGAAGAAGATGAATGATTTCTTGTATCTTTATCAAAAGAGGAAAAACAAATGATAAGCTAAGAGGGCAGCATATGTGATAGAGCACATTTCTTTCAAAAGTAAAGATTATCCTTGTGTGTTTAATATGCAAAATGCATGTTTATTCAAAAAATACAACTTAAAATACCATTATGTAAGTAACCACATTAAGAGCTATGATTGATAGATATTGGGAAACTTTTTTGATGAGAAACTTAATGATCTGAGAAAAGGTTCCAGATTTTTTACTGGGACAGTTTTTGAATTAAACAGAAAAAAAAAAAAACCCAAAGCTTCAGTAGTACTGCTTTAAAATTCAGTTAAGTATAATCTACTAAAGTTGCCTTGCCATTAGAAACATTTTTTTATAGATGGTGAGTTTATAAAAAGGTATATATTAAAGAGAGAAGAAATGATGTCTGCTAAAAAATCAAATTGGCAAATTTAATTCCAACCAGAAATTTGAGTTCACAGTGTTGATGAAATGGCTGGTAATCTAAAGGATAAATTGGAGGAAGAAGTTAAAATACTTACGTCATGTTCTGTTGCAGCTGATGGAAGCCCAGATGGAACAAATACCACCTAATGATAAGGAAAAAATCTGTACGTGCTCAGTACAGATGCAGCGTCATAGGCCTGCCGACATAGCACGTCAGCAACAATGTAATGTTGTTTTCTAATATTCTCAGTCTGAGGATGCAGACTGCCTATATGAAGGGCACATGTTTCTGCATGTGTTAAAAATGAGAATACAAATGAGACAGAAACTTTTGGACATAAAGCGCATGAGAGGCACAAGGTCAGAAAAAAACTATCTGTGTTGAGGGAAGTCTTGCAATGCTTTATGAAGACTGGCCAAGAACTATTGGGGAGTGACTGGGTATGGCGCCTCCATGGGTGCCTACGTGGACACTGAAACCCTGAGACGAAAGTCTCATGCGGTAAAAGTGGGAGGGGCATGTTGCAATGTGACAGGAATTGCTGTGTACCAAATGGTGAAAATATGGAGCCTCACTTCATTGGAAGAAGTGACACTGTAAACTGGAACCAAACGCACTTGAATTTGAAACCGTTGGCTCAGCGTTTCTATCCTCTCAAATGATAAGAAGAAATCTGTCTTTGCCCTCTTTTAAAAAACTTGTACTACCAGGCACAGTCATTATTACCAGTACAGATAATAATGACTCCATGAGAAATGTGCTTATTAGAGAAGGGAGTTCAGAAATGAAACTATGGATTATTTCTAAAATGTTCCTTAATATAAAGAAGAGACAGAACTAAACCAAATCAGGGTTTGTGGGATATCAAAAACAAAACATGAAACCAACACTTCAAAGCGTTGAGTTTTGTGATAATCAGTGCAGCCAGAGAAACACCTGATGCATCTACCAAGCAAAAATTAAATAGAGCAAACAGAGGGGATCAAAACAAAAATTTAAAAAGCTGAGGACCAAACTCACAGTCTGCCTTTTACCCAGACTCCCAGTTGTACTATGAACAAAGGAGAGATCGGAGATAGGCTGTCGTGATAAAATATGTCAGGAAGCAGTGATGTGTTAGTCACTGCTACGGCGCAGCTCTCCCTTGTGTGCGAGCTCTCTCCTTCTCTCCCCTTCTTCCTCCCCCCCCCATTACTTTGTTCAAAGTGTAAGCAGTCCAGTGACAGAGCCTCACAATAAATTGCAACCCCTCTTCTAGTCACTGCTTCAGAGACACAGGTCATGACATTCTTGTGATTCCTTCAATGGGTTAATGCTGCAGTGAACATTGGAGGCCACTGAGTTGGCTCTCAGAGGACACAGTGTAATCACCCTTCTAGTGCACTTACCCAGCACAGCACATCACTCTGTTTGGCACCCCCAGGATGCTCTGCCCCATTCCTACTGCACCTGGAACCTTGTGCCCCCTGTCCGTGCTGGGTCAGCGGGATGGAGCAGGTCCTGAGACTGGAGCCTCAGCTGCACTTGGTGGGTGCTCAGCATGTACACCATCCACTCCTGCGGTGGTGGGTGCTAAGCTGGGGTAGTAAGATTCAGCCCCTTAGGCAGTGCGTGTGTGGTGGCAGTTGTGAACCCGAGTTCAGTTGCAAAGTGAGCAGTCCTGCCTGTGCAGTGGCCAGAGGTAAAATGAAGACAGGAATCTGTTTCTTAAAGCTGCTTCTATGAAGGGAGCACGACCCTGGCTGTGAGGGATGTGGACATGGTATTTCCAGAGAATGACAAGAAGCTCAGAGCCTTTAACTAAGTCGATGGTGTGAAATATTATTCATTTGTTTAGCCACTAGTATAACGTCCTATTTCTAATGTTTTAATTTCCTCTCTAAAACATAGTTGACTCTGAGTTTAAAAACGTATTTTCCAAGAGTAGCCATGAGTTGATCAATATGATAGTTTGATGGTGGGTTTATTTTTCTATTCTTTCTCCTATTGTGAGTGGTTATTTATTTCCCCTATGAAGGAGAAGAGAAAGAAAAAAAACATTAGTTGTGTAAAAACTAAAGCAGAATGTGTATTACGGGCTGTTTGGGACGTTTGGGTAGGCCTTTTGCCATTTTCCATGGCAGATAGCACATAGGTGAGTTGCATCAAAGCATGGCATGTGGCAGGGCCGTGGGTTGTCCTGGAATTTAAAACTCCCACCAGTCCTCATCTGTCTCCACCTATACCTTCCCCAGTCAGACGCCTTCTCCCCTACGCTCCGACTTGACCTTGGTCGTCTTGCTTTGTTCTCCTAAGTGCTTCGTAGCAGTGGCTTTCCAGGCCCTGGATGCCTTCCATAGCCGCCTGTAAATGTACTTGGTAAAAACACGAGGCTAGCATGAAGACAGGCCGATTTTAGCAAATTTGGTAGGTCTCCAAACTGACTCAGCCTGTATGACCATATTTTCTTTAACTTGCTCCTCAAAATAGTCACGGATTCTTCTCATATTAATCTTGATTATTACATTTATTCCCATTTTCAGTTTGCATCCTATTATTTGCAGTATTAATTAGTTTTGCATGTGATAGAACACTGATGCTTTCAGCTAAAAAGGAGTAGTAGGGACTAGATTTACCATCTTTCCTAAAACAACCCCAAAATGGCAAATTATAAGCAACAACAAATTTTCAGACGTTGGACCAAAGGAAATGAGGGACCCATGAAAGAAGGAAAAAGTGAAATGAAACCCATGACTTCCCCGCTTCTTTACCTTGAGAGCGTCTCTCGGCTGCGCGGCACAGGAAGGAGGAATGCAAAGCATGGCAGGCTCCCCAAGTTAAAGACCCAGAACTGAGAGCCCAGCAGATGAGGTGGCTAGAAGTCACAGGACAGAGTGCCCTGAAAGGGAGATCTGCTAGGAAGGAGAACCCCGATCTCCACCTGATCGTCCTTGAGTGGCCAGGTGAGTACTGACCAGATGTGTGTTAGGAAACGACCCGACTCTTGGGAAGAGCTACCTGGAAATATTAGAGGGTTAGAGGTAACAGTGCTCAGTGCTTACCCAGCCAGAAGGGCCTACCTCAGGACGCCTGGGACACTGGCTGACGACACAGAGGGGCCTTGGCAGTGATGGTTACTGAGCCTCAGGTAGAGCTCCAGTCTTGCCTAACAAATCTTATAAGCAAGGTGTGAAAGGATCAAATTGCTTCCAACAATTTGCAACTTGTGTCCCAGAAAAAAGCCTCAAGAATGTGTCCAGAAATACAAATTTACCTAGGACCCAACAATGTAAAAATTTACAATGTCTGGTGTCCAGTAAAATTACCAGTCATGTAAGGAAGCAAGAAAATATTCGTCATAATGAAGAGATCCATCAGTCAGAACCAACCCGGAACTGACCCGATGCCAGGCTTGCCGGACAGGAATAGTGCAGTGTTTGCTATAACTGTGTTCTGTTTGTTCAAAAAGTTAAGCTGAACGTGGGAGTTGTGAAGAGACCCAAAGTGAACTTTTAGACATAGATCAAAACTACAATGTGTGAAGTGAAAACTACACTGGATAAGATTAAGAGCGAACTCAACACTGCACAAGAGAAGATCAGTAAACATGAAAACATAGCAACAGAACCAAACATGAAGAGCACAGAGCAGGGACTTAAATAAATACTAAGTGAGCACTAGTTGTTGTGGAACAACTCCAGGTATCCCAATGTATGTGTAATTGGATTTCTGCAGGAGAGGACAGAAGTGGGGACAGAAAAACATTTGAAAAAGTAGGGTGGGAGATGAGGGTCAGGGGGATCAAATATATGGTGATGGAAGGAGAACTGACTCTGGATGGTGAACACACAATGGGATTTATAGATGATGTAATACAGAATTGGACACCTGAAATCTATGTAATTTCACTAACAATTGTCACCCCAATAAATTAAAAAAAAAAAAGTAATGGCCAAAGATTTTCCAAATTTATTGAAAAGTATAAGCCCACAGATCCAAGAAGCTCAACAAACCCCAACTTTAAGAAGCATGAAAAGTCTCTCCCAAGGCACATCATAGTGAAATTGTCCAAAACCAGCAACAAAGAGAAAATCTTCATAGACTCCAGAGAAAACAACTCCATGTCCTGTGCAGTGGGACAGAGATACAGATGGGAGAAGATAGTGAGTGGGGTCTCACAGCACTGAGAAATAAAGGATCCAAAAACTAGAGTAACACTACCCAGGAACTTGTGTTTGGTTTTCAGCAATTTGACCTAGACATTTCAAAAGAGATTAATTTATCCTTCTAGGAGTTGACTGGCTTCTCGTAGATGCAAATTTATGTTTTTCTTCACATTTGCAGAATATGTGGCCATTAGTTTTTCAAACACTTTTAGGCCCATTTTCTCTCTTCCCTCCTTGTGGAACCTCAGTCACACTGGCAGGCCATTTCCTGTAGCCCCGCAGTTCTCTGAGGCTCAGTGCATATTTCTTTTTTAGCTCCTCTCTTTCTTTCTCTTCCCAGTTTGGATGATTATATTGGTCTATTTTAAACTTTAGTGATTCTTTCTCCTATGTCCAATCTAATGTTGTGCCCCTCCAGTATGTATTTCATTTCATGAATTGTACTTTTCAATTTTATCTTTTCCATTTGGTTCTTTTTTTAGTTTCCATTTCTTCATTGAGATTTTCCATGTGTTCATTCATGTGACCGTATTGTAATTTAAATGTGACTATATTATAGATGATTTAAAGTGCTCCTTATCTGGAAATTCAACATCTGGGTTGAGAAAAATTATTTTCTTCCAGGTCAAACATCATAATTTCTGGGCCTTTCACCCATGGTCGTCATTGACTAATGAATGGACTAATGATTGTTTAAGGCAGGTTGCTATTTGGGTTGTTAGTCATCCCAGTTCAGGCAGTTCATCTCCATGCTGGTAATAGAGCAGCCACACTCCTGCAGCAGACCTCTCCACGGCTAGTGTGTCCCGGGGAGACCACCAGGATCTCGACTCAGCTCCTAACCCCAGGTCGATGGGGACCCCAGGCAGATGTCTGCAGCCCTTCTCCATGCTCTTCTCTCCCTTCTGCTCCTCATGCTTTGGCCACCGAATAACCCCAATCTCTTATCTGCCCTTCTTTGGATTTTTTTCTGCCTGGACTCCATCTCTCCGTTTTGTTGTCTAGAAAGTGCTCTCGGCAAAGTTGGGTTGGTTTTGGGGCTTACCTCACGTGTCGTTCTCCTCTCAGAGATCACAGCCCTGTGCTATCTGGTGTTCAGGAATTGAAAGGTGGCAACTTGTTTTTTTGTTTTTGTTTTTAATTTCCAGTGTGTTGTTTTTAGTGGTTGTTTTATTTTGGCATAAGTTAATCCATTGTGGCTGGAGATGGAAGTTACACTAGATTGTTTTGGCTTTCCAGTTCAGGCCTGTGGTCTATCTTCCTTTTTTTGGTTTGTTGTGAGATAGACAACAAGTTTTACTTTTTCCAATAGCTATCCAATTAATGTGGCATCATTTATTTAAAAGACAATTTCTCCCCCATTGAATTTATAATAGAACCTTTGCGGTGTACCTTAAAAAATTTTAATACTCAGTATTTTTAAATGTAGTGTCATTTAAATACAACTTATTGATTTTTGTACTGTTCTGAGAGCATATCTTTGTACGTGGAGATAGAAACCATATTAGGTGCTGACACCAATCATAGAACCAAAGCTTAAGCACTTTGGATTTTCTGAGATGACAAAGCAAATCAGTAGCAAAATTGGACTTGTCAGTGCTTTTAAAATTAATCATTTCATTTCTCCTTTTCTAGTTGCTGCTTATGAGAATGTAAAATATTTAATTTAGGAATTAGTTCAGTTCTTTCTATAATACTTCACCCTTTTGAAGTATTTTTGAAAAAGACAAATACTTATGATGCTAATAGTAATGATACTCATAATAACAACATAACATAAATACAACAAGAGTCGTTGATCTTATTATTGACTCTCATGAGTTACTGTGGTGACTGGTCTCTACAAATGGTCTCCTGGTATTTGTACCCTCTGTAGTCATCTCCCACATTGATTCTGGGACTGCCTCGGGTGACCTGTAAATCCAATGCACATGGCACTGCATGAGTTCTGAGGTTGGATCATCAGAGGATTTGTAACTTTCCACATTTTCTTACATCATGTATTCACCATATGAGACATCTACTTCTCTGAGACCATCTTATTATGAGGGTTCTCAAGCTGCCATGTAGAGATGCTATATAGAGAGGGAAGGCGGGAGGGAGAAGATGGGTGGGCTTGGCCAGTCCCCAAATGTCCCAGGCATATCAACTGTGGTGACAGATGTGAGAGCGAAGAAGGTAACTAAACACCTGGACCCAATGAGCCTCATCCCCAGCCACTGTCTGATTCAACTGCATGAGAAATGCAGCAAGAACCACCTGTCAGAGCCCATCAACTCAAGGAACCATGCGATACCATAAAATGTTGTTTTAAGCTACTAAATTTATGGGTAGTTTGTTGAGCAGCCATAGATACCCAGACAATTACAATGAATGCTACAATTGAAACACGCTATTTATGTCTGAATGATTGTTGCCTGCAGTTATCTGTTGTCTTCTCCAAAATGACAGACTCTGCCAGTTATTTTATAATCAGAGAGTTGTCATTATTTTAAAAATTTGAAATGACATTTAATTGTGTTCATTGCTTAGCAGAAGGCACTCAGTTTTGGGGTTGAAATGACCTGCTGTTGAAATAATTGAGAAAATTTTCTGTGAATTTATTGCAGGAAGTAGACTCGCTTTATTGGGCAGGTGTGAAAAAATTCCAGGGGTTGACTTTAAGAATTAGATAATTGTTCCTTTCTTTTTGATGATTTTACTTCTCCTTATACTGTTTGTTTTCATCAATAATATGTTGTTATCCATGCTTGATTGTGCCAGAAAAGAGCAATGACGGTGTTGTTTTCCTAATTATATCCATGAATACTGTTGAGTTGTGGCTGCAGCTACTATTTTAGAAATCTGTTTCAACCTGTGTATCTCATGCCTCATTGACAGGACTATTCCTCTGTTCAGACGGAACCCTGATCTCTTGATTTTTGTATGGAAGGTCTGTCTGCCTGCTGAGGGTGTGTGAGAACCACTCCTAGTTGTCTTTGATGTAGAAGTTTTGATTCAGTGTGTTCTTACCAGTGTTCCTTACACATTTGCCTTACCCCTCAGTGTTGTCATCAGATAAGAGCTGCTCAGGTATTCATTGTTACTTGCGGGTCAGATCTGTTCTCAACAGCTGGGCCAAATTATTTCTTTTATGTTGGTAAAGTGGCTCTGCTGTATAACATTATTACTGGTGATTATGGTGTAAAAAATGTGTCAGTTTTAAACTCAACTCTAAAAGAGTTAAAAATGTGATAAAATATACAAATTTTTCTTTGAGTAATAAATGTTCCTAGTACTTGCAAGTATAAAAGAAGTATATGATAGCGTGTGAAACAAAACGTCTCGATTTCTGTGGTTTATAATTTCCACCATGTACACTTAAAGTATGGCAGGTACTGGCTTCGTACACGGGTGCAGACGCACACTGATACCACCCACTGGGTAGGGTGCTAGTTACACAGCAGGAATCTCGGGCTGCATTTCATCTGTGGCCTTTTATAATCAGAAACCTGAAGACACTCTGCTACTTAGAAGCCCAAAGTGCTCTTCTGTTGCTGAGCAAGCGATCAGTCACTCACTAACAAGAGAAGAACTGGAGGCAGTTGACAGCATTCTTATCTGTGTTGTGGTGGGAAACCCACTCCTTCCCTCTACACAGGAAATAATTGGAAAGTGTGTGGACGCGGATGAGATGACATGGGAAAGAACTCTGAGAGACCGTCAAATGTCTTGAAGGCATGGTATTGTTGTGGATCAAACACTGACCGTGGTGTCACGTAACTCGCGCTGGCCCAGAGAGCCTACTGAATTATTAACGCAGATGCGTCTTCGTGGCACCCACCTGAGATGGCACGGATTTACTCTTCTACTGTGAAGGTGCGGGAAGTGCAGCGGGGGAGGACCGCCTTCCACAGCCACCCAGCAGTGACAGGCAGGGCAGGAAGGGTGAGCCGACCCTCGCCCAGACTCAGCACCGAGGAGGACGCAGGCGCAGAGTTCAGGCACCGTTTAATGAGCACTCAGCGCCCGTCAGTGAGCACTGCACGGATGATGAATGCAGCAGGCCACTGGCTCTGTGCTTCTCCACTTGTGTTGCTAACCAGAACCCCCCAAAACGGCCCTTGGGTGCTTGCTGAGGGGCTGCAGGAAGCGCTGCCAGAGGCGGCAGGTCCGCAGCCCAGCCCAGCCGGTGCGGGCCTCCTGCGGCCCCTCAGGCCAGGCCGGCGAGGCATGCGCAGGCGCGCGCACGCGCAGGCGGCGCGGCCACTTCCGGGCTGTGCACATGTAGCGTCGCTGCCTCGCACCTCTTCCCTCAGCTCCCGAGGCCTTCTCGGCGGGAAACGGTGAGTTTTCAGTGACTCCCTGCGTTTCCTGCGATTCCCATGCTCGTCTGCCACCGAGAGGTAACCGGAGCCAGGTGGTGGCTGATGCCAGCCAGTGAAGCTGTGGTTTCCATGGGGCACAGGTGTTTCAGGTCACCTTGGGTTTCATGTTCCTGGCCCTTTATCCAGAAGACCAAGGTGCAGATCATGAATTAAAGCTTCCCGGTGTCGTCTAGTTACTTCTGTAGGCTGGCATATGAAAAGAAAAGGCTCTTAGATCTTTTAGAGAAGTGAATGCGAAAATGCCTGGTTCTGCCTCTATATTTACTGAGTGAGGTTGCTTTGTTTTAAAAGATATGTGTTATCTTTTGGATAAGAAAATGGCAAACCTCCCCTCAAGGTATTTAAAGAATCGCAACAGCCTTATAGGAGGAGGCAGTGTCTGGTCATGGACGCGCCGCCTGTCGTGGACGCTGCATTTGGATGTTTGCGTGGGTCATGTGAGTGCGCGGCCTGAAAAGTGTGCCACAGAAAATGGAATCTTCATTTTAGTGGCTGAAGACCCCTTAGTCTCCAGTGGTAAAGAGCTAGGGTTTATTTAAAGGATTTTGTCAAGGAAATTGACAAATGCTGCAAATCAGGCCTATTTTTTTTCTTTTTTCTTCAGAGATCAGTTTTACCTGCACACCCCTGGGCAGATCTCAGGTGTCCTGTAATGCTCACAGAGATTGGCTGTCATCTGCTGGTCCCTGTGGCTGCATGAGAGATCTTGCTAAATGGAAACAGTGAACAGTGTTTATCACGCACTTTCAGTGTTTTGCTCCTGAGAACAGCAGCATATCCCATATTGGCTTTAGGTGACAGCAGCCTGTCAGCCTTAGCCTTCAGAGGAGATATGGACAAACCTGGACCGTGCGGGTCACTTGGGCAGGAAAGTGTTGGTGACAGCTATCTTTCCATTGTCCTGTAAGCCCCCGCTTTGCCCTGGACTCTTCACTGCCTGGTTGGTGGAAACTTCCAGGCATCTCCATCTCCCCCTCTCATTTTGAATGAACAGTTGACCTGACACAGTTATCTTCTCTAAGATTCTTGCCTTTCTTAATACACTGATTGCAATTCCGACAGGTGGTGAGTTTGTAAGCATCTTTGTTCAAAGGGACTTCCTCAGATTTGAAATCAAAAGAGCCTTCTTTGGTGGACATGTACCAAACACCATTTGCCAGAAAAAGGAAGTGGGAGTGGCTTGTTTTTTATTTGGAATTGTGGTGCTTGTGGAAAAGAGAGGAGGCAATAGGGAGAAAGAGGAAGATGTACAGTTACTGTCCACTTTCTTTACCGTCAGACCCTATAGATGGAATTTTGACCTGTTTTTGGTAAATCATTCTAATGTCTCCCCTTCAGTCCAGGTAGATATTGATTTTGATTGAACTTGACAGCTAGTGAAAACTCTATGAATGGCCAGGTTTAGAAATGCAAATGTCCCATGGGGGTGGGAAGAAGGGCTCCAAGTCTCTGCCAAACCAGACTGTGGTGGGCGGAAGCATGCATCTCCTGCTTTCCTATCTTTGTGATTATTTTTTTCCCATGTTTTCCCCACCTGGAGACACTCGAGGCGTTCGTTACTGCTCTGAGTAGCCCGGTTCTCCACCAAATATGCCTCCTGCTCTTGTTCTGTGCAGTTCAGCAAACATACATCAGTACTCTCTGTGTGCCAGGAACTGCCCTCAGCCCAGGGAATTGAACACCAAACAAAGCACAGCCCAAGCTTAAAAGGAATCTCGGTGCTTTAGGGACACACACACACACACACACACACACACACTAAAATTATTCTATTGCTAGAAACTAAGTTCTCTGTGGATTCTGGGAGAATAAGGAAGTCACAGGTTGAGGAGGACAGAGCAGGGAAAGCATACCAGTTATTCAGAGTTAACATTTGAGCACTGCTTGGCTGGTTGCTCTTCTACTGGCTTTCTAAAACGTATTTCACCCTTGTAACAACCCTGTCATTAGTAGTAATATTGTCAATTTACTGACATATCCACTGGGCGTGTGGGGTTCAGTTGTGAAAACTCCTCATTAATAAGTGCTAAAGGCAGCTTGGAACCTCAGAGCTGTCATGACCACCACTGTGCTGTGTGCAAAGACAGATTTTTATTCATCTACCCACAAGTGTATATGCTTATGTGTCAATTAAGTAAAAAATAATTGTTCTTGCATTGTAGTACGGTGTTTCCCCTGAAAATGAGACCAGGTCTTATATTAATTTTTACTCCAAAAGACGCATTAAGGTGTATTTTCAGGGGATGTCTTATTTTTTCATGTACAACAATCTACATTTATTCAAATACAGTCATGTCATCTTCTGGAACATCATCATAACATACTAAATGCGTCCATCTGGCTGACGATCTTAACAGGGGCTTATTTTTGGGGAAACACGGTAGGTCTGGTGATATAAAGAAAAATTAAAACTATGTGTGCCCCCACTCATTTCAAAGTCTAATAGAATTGACATCTGACATAAAGGTGACACTCTAAGCTACCTGCCAGGCTGATGGGAGAGCATATGAGGGCAGACAAATCACCACCTTTTATTTTATTTTATTGGGTAACAGTGTGTTTCTTCCAGGACCCATCAGCTCCACGTCAAGTCATTGTCCTTTAATCTAGTTGCAGGGGGTGCAGCCCACCATCCCATGCGGGAATTGAACCAGCAACCTTGTTGTTAAGAGCATGTGCTCTAACCAACGGAGCCATCTGGCCACCCTTCACCAGCTTTCTTACACAGGCTATTCCTTCATTTATTGTCATTCAGAATAGCCCCTTCTACCTCTGGCAGCCCTGTCTGCTCCCCTGCTGGTTCCTCCTCTCCTAAACTTAAACATTGTGCCCCAGCACTCATCTCATGGACTTCTCATCTCTTCCATCTGTGCTTGCTTGGTAATTCTTAAGAGTTTTTAATAATGATACCCATCCTAGACCTCACCTCTGAAGTATATCCAATTGCCTATTTGGCACCTTCACTTGGATACATAATAAATGTTCGAGGAGAATTTGAGCAAAGCTGGACTCCTGCCATCCCTGACTCCCCACAATCTGCTCCTCTCACAGTATCCTGCACCTCAGTTACTGGCAGTTCCATTTTTCCAAAAACGTTGGAGTCATTCTTGATTCCTCTCTTTACCTGACAACCAACATTCAATCCATCAGAAAAGAATGCTGTTCCTTGAAAATATGTCCAGAATTTGGTGATTTCCCTTCCGCTGCTCCCTTCCTGGTCCATGCCACCAGGATCTTTTGCCTGGATCACAGTCGTCTCGTAACCGGTCACCAGACTTGCATCCTTGCGTCCTGAGACCTGTTCTCAACAGAAGGCAGAGCAGTACTGTTAGGATGGGAGTTAGGTCACATGAGTTTTCTGCTCAGAAGTTTCGGTGGCTCCCATCTTCCTCAGAGTCGAGCCAGCGCCTGAAAGTAATCTGCCAGCCCCTGCACTCGTGAGCCCCTTAGCTCTGAGTTTGTATAGCACAGACACCCTCATGGATCTCTCACCTGTAATCTGCTTCACATCTGTAATCGAACCTCACTCCCTCGGCAGTTTTCCGCTCCTCACTCTGGCGGCCCCTCCTTTGGTACCACATTTCTCCTTTGCAGTTACTGCTCCCCAGCACACTCAGGATTTTAATTATGTACCTTACTTGCTGTCTTCCTCCTCGACTGGAGAATAATCCTCGCGGGGCTTTTATTACCTGGTTTGTGTGTGTGTGTGTGTATTGTTGTTGTTGTTGTTGTTGTTGTTCACACCTGTGTTATTCCCAGAACCTTGAGTGGTTTTTGATGCACAGTGTGTGGTCTCCAATTGTGTGTTGATGCGTGTACGCCAATGTTCATTGCAGCTTTGTTTACGGTGGCCAAGACATGGAAACAACCAAAATGTCCTTCGATAGATGAATGGATAAAGAAGTTGTGGTACATATACACAATGGAATACTATTCGGCGTTAAGGAAAGATGATATAGGAGCATTTGTGACAACATGGATGGATCTCGAAGAATAATGCTAAGTGAAATAAGTCAGACAGAAAAAGCAGAGAACCCTATGATTTCACTGATATGTGGTATATAAACCAAAAAGAACAAGACAAACAAATGAGAAACAATTGTGTGTTGATGAAAGAATGAACAACAGCTAAACTCTACAAGACACTTCAGGCGCATACCGTGTTTCCCCGAAAATAAGACCCAGCCGGACTATCAGCCCTAATGCATCGTTGGGAGCAAAAATTAATATAAGACGCGGTATTATGTTATATTAAATTATGCTCAGTATTATATTACCTGGTCTATATATCTTATAGCAAATATGTTATATTAAATTATGCTCAGTATTATATTATATTACCTGGTCTATATATCTTATAGCAAATATGTTATATTAAATTATGCTCAGTATTATATTATATTACCTGGTCTATATATCTTATAGCAAAATAAGACCGGGTCTTATATTAATTTTGCTCCAAAAGACGCATTAGAGCTGATGGTTCGGCTAGGTCTTATTTTTGGGGAAATACAGTAGATGGTCCTACTCCAGATTGGTTGAATAATGAAATAAATGGCACCCTGTATAAAGTAAGTGTAGTTGAGAAAATTAGGTGAATGGAAAACAAGGGTAGAGTTTAAAATGAAATCAGGATTTGGCTACTACAGAATGAGGTGCCAGGAACTTATTCTTTTGCTTCAGGTGGATCAGAGATGTGACTCTGAGCTTCGGGCAAACAGTGTGACAAGAGAAACATTGGAAATGCAGAGCCAAAGTTAAGGCACAGCAGTTTCTTAGGCAAAGCAGAGTTCTTCTAGCCATTTCTCCCAAGGATTCTAAAAAGGAAAGGGACAGTGAAATGCAGCAGCATGTCTTCACCAATCCTGATGGGCCCCCTCGCCAGACGAACCACTGCACCCCACGGCAGAATCCTGTATTAGCAGTTCTCAGGGGTCTGTGTATCGTCTAGGTCCCCACTGCTTTCTCTGTGTCGCTTAGCTGGGTGCATTTTCAGAATCTGAAGGGAAAGGTTGGCCTGACGACAGAGTTTTCAGAGAACTGACCTTCCACTTGGACACTCCAAAGACATGGTCACGTATGGTGACCCCTTGACGGGGCTCAGCACTTGGGATCCAGCAGTGGATTAAAGGCACGTTACCCTTTCTGTGGTAATGTCACAGAGGGAACAAAAAGCACCTTCTCTCAGCCAGACTTCTAGAACTGTGAGGGCAGTGGTGAGGCTACATTGTGCTTCCTCCCAGAAGCCCGCCAGCCTGCCAGCCGTTGGATTGTGTTTCCGTCTTCAGTGTGTTTCTGTGTGTGTAGTGGTCCTTCTGTCCTGGACTCAAGCAGACTTGAGTTTGAGGCTCAGCCCCACCACTTACCACCAACTTGGGCCCCTGAGAGCATTAGTTTCCTCATGAAAAAAAAGGGTACATTACAGGGATGCATGTATGGGTTTGAGGAGAATTCCATGAGATAATGTAGCTGTTTAAAGTACTTAGCACAGAGCCTGGAACTGTGTAAGGGAACTTTTAATGTAATGGTCAGCTGAGCTGTAAAACCTGAAAAGCCTAATAAGGGTTTCTGTGGAAGAGCACTCCCTTCCCTTGGAAATGGTTAACGGAATACCTGGGTGCTCGCAGGAGAGTTTGAGTTTGAGGAGACATGAGTTGAAAAGTCGGCAAGAAACCAGCCATTTCCTTTGCGTGTAAGGAGTTGGGATTTCAGCTTTAGGGGTGGGGAACTAGGGTGGAGTTTAAGTATGAAAATGACATGATCAGATTTGTATTTCACATTTACCACTCTGTTGGCAGTTGGGATGAGTCAGAAGTTTGGAAATTTAAGGAGTCTAGAGCCAGAGACTGATCAGCTCTAGAGAAAGGGTGAGGAGAGCTCGGACCAGGGCAGTGGGCCTGAGGATAGAAAAGGAGAAAGGAGCAAACCGTTACATATGGTACCTCCTCCTTCTCAAGTTCCCTTTGTACCCCATCCTTTGAGAGTACTGCCATGTGGGAACTTTCTGATACTGTAATTTGACCCAAAGTTTCTTTTGCTGCTGCTGCCTCATTGTGAAGTCCCCACAAAAGACTGTTGGTGTACAAATAGGGTCTTCAGTGCCACCGCAGGGCGCAGTTAACATGAGGGATTCAAGCAGCATCACAGGGACTCTGGGGCTGATCTCTTGGGGAAGAAATGCCCCAATTTGTCTCATGCTCAAGTGAAGCCCTGAACACTTCTGTTCACTGGGACCTGCTTTCATCCCATAGACCATGTTTAATTTAAAAAAAGGATTGTGACCAGACTGGTCTGGGTTGTCAGAGGAAAGGGAAGCTCTTTTATTAAAACAGTGTTGCCTCAGAGGGTAGTAGATGTTTTGTCTGGCTCTTCTGATATCTTCCCCAGAGTATTCCAAAGTCAAGGGAAAAGGTTTTTAAAAAATCTTGTTTACAGAACAAAGCTAGGATTTAACCAAAGGCATACGCTGCCAGGTCATGACACAGAGGAGAGGGAGGCAGCATAGACAAAAGCCTGGTGTCCTTGGAATTTCCCAAAGTGGTGTCTGTCCAGAGGCCCTTGTCATCAGTGGACCACTGGGGGGAGAGGGCGGGCATCACGGGGAGGAAGGGAAAACCACCTTCATTGTGTGTCCTCCTTTAGGGCTTGTGATGGTGAGGAGACATGGCAGTTGCTGGAAGGAGCCTTGTGTCTTCCACGGGTGCTGGCTCACCGTGGCACGTCGCTGCACTTCTGTGTTCTCAGACGTAACGTTCGCCAAACGTTCATTGCAGATAGGTAATGAATGCCACCTGTGTGCTTAGCCCTGCTCTGCCCAGCGCGGGCATGTCACGGTGTGTGAGGCAGCAGACCTCGGAGTTTTGATGGGCCGGGCCCAGAGTACGCAGGTAAATGCAAACATATTGGTGTGTCTCTTTTACATATGGGGAAGTAGAGATCGAGCAATGTGTTTAAAGTCACACAGCTGGTGAGTAATAGCCCTGGGACTGGAAGTTCTGCCACAGGCTTTTTGCAGCAGCACGGTAAGGCCGTCGTGCAGGTCTGGGAATCGGGGCTACACGTCAGCGTCTGTGAGGGATGGCTGCTCACGAGGTGGGCCTTCAAGTCTGCAGTTATTTTTTAAGGTGGTGATTACACTGGGTGCTTGGGGAGCCGGTGGGGGGAACCTCAGGTAGCACCAGAGGGGACACAGAAGTGAAGCAGAACGCCTGCTGGTTTCACTGACCTCAGACCCAACGTGCTATACTTGATTGTCACGGCCAGTTGGGTCTGAGGTCAGACCGTAACTCAGAAGCCATCCCGGCCTGTGTTCAGCGGAGCCGGCTGAGGAGGGGCTCACGGCCTTGTCCCTTGTGCCACGTGCCACCGGTCATGGGTGTAGGGAGTGTGGCTGTGGCCGGGGCTTCCTGCTTTCCCAGCGGCCTCGAGGCTGGCAACACCAGAGACACAGGGAAGGTGTTTGCTGGAACAGTGAAGACCTCTATTTGCTTGCACACGAGTTTACTTTTGCACACCCTTTTCCTGCCCCTGCAGCTTGCACGTGTCAGCTGTGGGCTTCTGGGATCAGGAGGAGCAGGACAGTGACAGCGGAGGGTCCCAGCCTGGTGTCAGAGTCAGAGAAACTGGAGAAGAGAGCGTGACGCTCAGGGAGCACGGTGCCTGTTCCTCACAGGCCACTCAGCTCCTGCTGAGACTCACAGCTGAGGGAGGGTCAGTTTCCCCTGTCCGGGGCCTTACCGACTCCCCGCATCGTTCTGGCACCATCTGTGGCTTTCATAAGGTGCTCAGAGTGGTCCGTGACTCTTGTAAAAAATAAGAACTAATTTAGTCCGAAACCCAGACTTAGGAAAAACGAAATTAAATGTAATCCGTCTAGAAGAGATGACTGCTCTAAGAAGCTCTTCAGAAGGAAGTAGATGAGTAACAACTGTTGTCAGCCACTCGCATGTCTTGAAAAGGTCCTGCATTTGCTTATTTGAAATTTTGAAGGCCCTTTAAATCCATTTGCTTCAGTTACAGTCTCTATGGTGATGGATGGAGAGCGCTGGGCGGGAGCGCCTCTGAAGTGAGTCGTGAGGACAGTTACTAAGTCACTGAAGAATGTTCCTGTTTCTGGGCGCAGAGCCCTGGCTCCTTTGGCCTCCCCGTCAATTCTGTGTCTCAGCCCTTTAGTCACGGCGGTGGCTCTTACCTGCACTCCGTCCGGCCTGCTGAGGGGACCGCAGCTTCCCACAATGCCAGACGCAGGCCTCCGGAGCCCCCCCGCTGCTGCGTCCTCAGCCTTGTGTGGAGCCCTCACAGCCCTTAGAGACAGGACCTGTATCTGTTACTCTGATAAGAGGCAGGGCGGGGAGGTCACTGAGCCAGTGGGTGTAGAACTGCAGTTCTCTCTAATTCCTTGAATCTCAAGAACTACATTTCTGCAAACACCCAGGATAGCTCTGAAGTCCTTGGGACTTGCCTCCGTTGTGAAATGGAGCTGTTACACTTTCCCCGGGGTCACAGAATTCCTAAAATCGATGTGTTCAGGGAATGGCAGAGGACAGATGAATTTTAGGCTTAATTCTACTATTATTTTTTTCTGGGTTTTTTTTTTTTTTTTCCCTATGTGATTCAGAAATATTCAGGTATAAACCCTCTGGTAACTGCACCCATATAAAAAGTGGACCCAAACTAGCAAATTTCATTTATTTGAGGGTATTTGAGCGTGGGGTGTGTTGCCACACTCACCGTCTGGTTTGGGCCTGGACATGCCTTGCCAGCACGAGGAGCTCGAGAGGTTGTAAGTGACACTTCCTATCACTGCTGTGTGCCTTCCTTCCCTCAGAGAGACAGCCACGGGGGGCAGGTGGAGGCCTGGGGTCTCCGATTTGCCTCCGTCGCCACTCACTCAGGGTTCCACTCCTCATGTCCAAGATGGAGACATCTGGAACCTGCAAGGACTAGCAGCATCATGCGTAATCAAAGTTACGTTGATACCTCATTGGCTGAGCAAATACTCAGCCATGGCTGGATGGTTTGAATGTGCCAGAGAAACCATGATCTTTTCGTCTCTGTTTCCTCACATACAGAGCAGAAACAGAGAGAATGATCTCTGTGATGGCTTCAGGAGGTTGTGGGGGCTACAGACCCCCTTGTATTCTGAGTATTATCAGAGCTGCCAGGGGGAGCGGGGCACAGCACACGCTTCCCTGCAGAGTCCCCGGGACCCAGATTCATGTGATCCCACTCCGCCTGGGCTTCCAGAAATTCTCCACAATCGGCCGTATCATTGGCCTGAAAACTGGAGCTTCCTAACCAGATGCCTCCTCAGAGTGGAGGAGACTGTTGACCCCAAGCTAGCTGAGAGGAGAAGGAAGCACTTTGCTGAGCGTGCAGGAATGGTTGAAGGGCAATCTGATTAAACTCGTGGGGCTCGAGTGATCTCCAGGACGCTTCCATTTTGGCCAGCACAGCTGCTTGCCAGGCCAGTGTTTGGCAAACTCTATTGAAATGCCACTGAAGTGTCATTTTAAGGAACCTAAGTACTTACAGTTATTACCCACTAGGCATAACAGTGCTGGGTGTTCTTAGAATATCAAACGGTTTAATTCTAACTCGTCTCTTTACTAGTTTTATGACTTCAGTCAAGTTATTTAAATTTCTGTGTTCCCGTTTTCTCACCTGTGAAATGGGGATGATAATGGTGGTTACTAAAAAGATTAAGAGGAATAAATGAGCTGACACACACAAAACACTTAAAACAGTGTTTGGCCTGTATTAAGGATTCAGTAAATATTGGGTGTTAACTGTTTTTCGTTATTTTGAAGATTTTCTAAATATTTGAAAGCCAAGCCTTTAATCATCATACTAATTATAAACAGCTAGTCTCTGTGGGGTCAGAGTTTAGAAATGTTAGGTACAATCACATTGCGTTTCTGACACGTGTAATAGTTTTTCTTGTCCATTTTAATGTGCCCACTATCTAATCATAAGCAGCGTTCCCAGCAACTCCTTCAGGTTACTGAACAGCTATCCCTGATTGGAGGGGAGCTCACGTAAGCCTCACTGACCTTGGACTTTTTACCCCTGGCCTGGTGAGAGGGACCTCTTCTATGAAGAGAGACCAATAACCACTCAAGGTCAAGGTTATAGAGTGGCTGGGTTGAGACTGACTTCTGGTTTTCCTCACTTCTAGTTGTTTTCTTTGTTTTTCTTATAAGGAAAAAATAACTCAGTAAAAAACAGTGGAAAAAGAGGCATTTCACCCAAATAACTTCATAGATTTTGTAAAGTAGCCGTACGTCATTCTATAGCTTTCACTATTGTACTTTTTATTCAGAGCACATGGAGGAAGGGAAATGAAACAGAACTTATCTGCTTATGTTCAGTGATTGGGCTCATTTTACACTCATTTTACACCAGAACCTTGGGGTTCTAGATTCTGTAAAATTGCCTGAATTTCTGCTGGAAACTAGACACTGAGCTGTCTTTCAGAGTGAAATGATACCCTTCCCTGGTCAGTGAGGGAACACTAGGTCCCAGCCCTGTGTTATAGACGGCGCGTTCGCTACCTGGTGCTCTCAAGTTCTCCTGGTTCAGCAAGATCCCGAAAGGAGAGCAGGGAAAATGCAAACTGCACAAGTGTCCAAGAGCCACATTCTCTGGCTCGTAGGCCTCTAAAGGGCTTACATAAAAGCTGGAAGGCTGTGGGGAAAGCCCGCCTGTGGAGCTGCTGTCTGAGTATGGAGGTATGCATGCTGGTCTGCCGTTGTGCCCCACTGTGCAGGAGCTGGTCCCGTCATTGTCGTACTGGGGGCTTCACTGAGTATGTGAATGGCAGGCAGACCGGACCTGTTCAGTGTGGTCCCTGGGACCTGACAGTGGACACCCGCCTCGCAGGAAGAAAGTTTCTTGACACACACTGACTTCCTGTAGTTTGTAGGTGTGACAACACAAAACCCAACCTTCACATTGGTGGGTGAGACAGATTTTCAGACACTTTAAGTTCTGCTGCTGTCTGTGAGGAAGTCCCACTCGGCATATCAGCACAATGCAGGTTAGTTCCTACAGTAAGGGGGTCAGGCCCCGGTGAAGATGCTAAATCGTTCCCACTACGCCCCCCCCCCCAGGGTGCTACATTGTTCCAACAGTGATTGCTCATTTGTATCCACACACCTTAGCCCCTCTAATCAGACAGCCTTTGTTCAGACAACCACAGTTGACTTCTGATCCGCTTGTGCAGGTGCTTTGTTGTGTAGATACGGCTGCTGCCATGTTGTCTTTGGCCTCGTTTTATGTGCATGTGTCTCACATCTAAATATGTTTTTGCAAACTCATGGTTGCCAGTGGGGAGGGGAGTTGAGGGGAGGGGTTAAAAAAGGTGAAGGGTGTAAGAAATACAAATTGGTAGTTACAAAACAGTCATGAGGTGTAAAGTAAAGCATAGGGAATATAGTCAATAATGTTGTAATAACTCTGTATGGTGCCTGGTGGGTATTAGACTAGTCAGGGGAATCACTTTGTAAATTATAGCCTAACCACTATGCTGCACACCTGGAACTCATATAAGGTAATACTGAATGTCAACTGTAATTGAAAAAATTTAAAAGTTAAAAAGAAGAAATATTGCTGTGCAAAAATATGGGAGGCACAAAATCAGCCATCAACATGAAAATATGAGACTACTGCGATATTTTCAGATTACTTTTTAGGGTTGTATATTGATTTGAAGGTGAATTTCCTTATTTTACTAGTTATGTCCTTGAGCATTGAGGGAGAGAAGAAAAGATGAGAAATACATTTGCACAGAAGGAGTTATATAAAATAGGAAGATTAGCAAAAGTGACCCCGACAGGCAGGGCATTTGGGGATCTGCAGACTATTGCTTGAGCACCTTTTTGTCCCTCAACAAAGTGGTTAAGTAGCACATTAATCTTCAAAGGACGGTAAATTGTGCAAACTCTGCAGCCGTCTCTCTTTACGCAGCGCTCTGTGGTGAGCAGGGTGAGCAGAACTGGGCTCTTCAGCAGCCACTTGTTCTGAAGACGAAAATCTCAGCATCAGCTTCCTGAGACTGATTTGGGATTACATCTGGTTGGAACAGGAAAAATTAACATCCTTCCTTTTCTCATGTGATGTATTGTAATTGACTTCTAAGTATCGTTAATAACACTTGAGTAAGATGAAAAGAATAGTAACAAAGTAAATATCCGGGTATCTCCAAGCATTTTAAGAAATGGAACATTTAATAGTACATTTGAATTTTCCAGTGTGCCCTTCCTTCCTCCCTCAATGGCACACTTCTGCTTTATGTTTGTATCTCTAAATAGTGTATCATTAGAGGTTGTGTGTTTTCGGTATTTACTTAAATGGAATCGCTGTAATTACTCGTCTGTTGTTTGCCTTTTTCACACTGCACTGTGTCCCTGAGACTGGTCTGCTTGGATGTCTGGAGCTCTCATTCACTCCTTTTAGTTCCACAGCTTATTTCATGTGGGGTTATGCAAAACCCTAATTATCCTGCAGTTTACGAATGTAGAGGTGGGTTTCTTGTTATTGTGGTTATCACAGAATACACTGCTGTAAATATCCTGGTGTGTTTGTTCAAGAGTTTCTCCAGGGTGCGTACCTGGGAGTGGGCTTGCCAAGGGGTGACGCAGGTGTCTGCACCATGACGACACGATGCCGGTTTTGTCCCCTTGAACTATCTCAGATACTCCAGACCTTGTGCACCGAATGTCGCCTGCAACCTGGGGGGTGATGTGCTTGGCTTTCTCTCACATAAATATAGAATTTCACTGAGAGCTATTTCTGCATCAGTTGAAATACTCATGATATTTTTCTGCTATGATCCATCCATTCATATGGTGAATTACATTGATCAACTTTCTTTTTTCCTTTTTTAAAAAAAATTTATTGGGGTGACAATTGTTAGTGAAATTACATAGATTTCAGGTGTACAATTCTGTATTACATCATCTATAAATCCCATTGTGTGTTCACCACCCAGAGTCAGTTCTCCTTCCATCACCATATATTTGATGATCAACTTTCTAATATGACATTTTGATTTGTTTTTCCTAATGATTAGTGATGTTGAGCATTTCTGTTACATACCTGTTGGCCACCTGTATGTATGTGTTCTGTGGATAAATGTCTAAGTCTTTAGCCCATTTAAAATTGCGTTATTAGTGGGGGGTTTTGCTGTTGGGTTGCAGGAATTCCTTATACGAGTATATTTTGGAAGTTAACTCCTCATAAAATATATTGTTTGCGAATATTTCTCCCATTTTGTAGTTTTCACTCTGTTGCTTGTTTCCTGTGCTCTGCAGAGGCTTTTTAGGTTGATGGGTTTTTGTCTTTTTTTGCTTTTGTCTCCTGCACTTTTTGATGTCATATCCATAAATTCACTGCCAAGACCACTGTTAGGAAGCTTTTCCCCTATGTTTTCTTCTAGGAGTTTTATGTTTTCAGGTCTCATGCTTAAGTCCTTAACCCATTTTCATTGATTTTTATGTATGATGTAAGTTAAGGGTGCAGTTTCATTGTTTTGCACATGGATACCAGTTTCTCCAACACCTTTTATTGAAGACTTTCCTTTCCCCATGTGGGCACATGGTCCAGCTCTTCTTTCCCTTAGCTGGGAGAAGCTGGAGCTGGTGGGTTTCTTCCTGGCGATGAGGCACTGGGCCACATGTAGGGGTTCTGCGGATAGCGTGTGCTGAACCTCCATCCCAGCCCTGGTAAGCCTGGCTCTGCGTCTGCCGGGGCTGCAGTAGCTTCTTAAATAGAAATTCAGGATTTCTCCCAAACGGAGTCTGTCGGAATTGTTGATGAATCGATGTATTTGTGGAGATAAGGAGGGTCCAGGGCTTCCCCCCTCTGCCATCTTGCTGACATCAATCTAGTATTTTACAACTTTCATTATGATTTCTTGTTTAACCCATTAGTTGTTTAGACATTAGGTTTGAAATTTTTTAATGTGTGGATTCGTGATTTCTAAATTAATTGCACTTTTATCAGAGAGAGCGCAGGATAACAATCGTTGAGATTTGTTGAGATTTGCTTATGGTCAGTGCAAGATAAATTTTGAAGAAATTAGTCCATGTGTCTTGAAAATTACGGGTTATTCTTCAGTTGTTGGTCAGAATACTATGCACTGGAAGGTCAAATACTTTGGAAAAAAAGAGGCTTAATTCTCCCAGTGAAAATGAGGGAAAAAATTTTCCTCTCATTTCTTAGGTCACTTACTTTAGAAAACTTAATTGTAAATATTTTCTTGTCTCTTTGAAACATACATAAATCTTTTTGAAAACTAGATAGATCTTTTGGTAGTTTTAAGGTCCAGATTAATACATTTTTAAATTTTTAGAAATAAAAAGAAATATTAAAATAATTTTTCTAGAAGATTTTTATTTCTATTTTTTCCTAATTATTTCCAATTCTTTGGTCTATATATAGAACCTATCTCCTGAAATTTTAATAGATATTGCCTTTTCGCATTTCTGAGGGTTTTAAACATGCCTCTTGTGATTGACTGGAGGACAGATTCCTCTCCTTCTGGATTCACTTCCTTCCCATGAGTTCAGATCAGTGTCTACAATTCTTATGTTTATTTGCAGATTCTCTTCTGTTAAGTCATTCTGTTTATTTTTCCCAATTCCTCAGGTAGCTCTCCCACCCTTACTCGTGCAGGTTCCCTTTTTCTTGACACCTCTACGTTCTGAATTGCAGAAACCTGAACTCTTACGTGATTTGAAGTCAGAGTCGCAGGAAATTTATCTTGCTTGCATCATCCCTACACCTTCAAAGATGAGCAAGGTTTAGTAATTCACAGACAGTTTTAAAAGATCTCTGTTTTTCAGAATCTGTAAGCGCAATGGCCACTCTTAGAGGTCTAAATATCATATGAACTTGTTTGATTAGTTTGTAACCAACTCTCACAGAGAAAGAAATACAGGTTTTAATACCGAGGACAATCAGGTTTGATTCCCAGTCGGCTACTTAACCAAAGTACAATCATCGGTAGGTTTCTTAATCTTTTTGAACCTTAGTTTTTAAAATCTATAAAGTGAGGATACCATGTTTCCCCGAAAATAAGACCCAGCCGGACCATCAGCTCTAGTGCGTCTTTTGGAGCAAAACTTAATATAAGACCGGGTCTTTATAATGTAATGTAATGTAATGTAATGTAATGTAATGTAATGTAATGTAATGTAATGTCATGTAATATATAATATAATGTAATATAATATAATACTGGGTCTTATATTAATTTTGCTCCAAAAGACGCATTACAGCTGATGGTCCGGCTAAGTCTTATTTTCGGGAAAACACGGTAATAATGCCTCATTCGTAGTATTGTTTTCCTGAGAATGCAGTGAGCTAAAGTGTGGAATGCACACAGTATTAGCCTTTTGGACTCAGAACTTCTAACAGTGAATTCATTGGTAGAACTTCCTTTAAAAAATAAGTATGACAGGTACTTTTACTCATAGTCCTTAACCATTTGAGTAACTACTCAGTGGAGTCTTGATTTATAGGTTTAGGCTTGAACTTGCTCTGGTTTCTTAGCTTGGCAGCAGAGATTGTCACAGTGGCCGTGAACGGACTGCACAGGTGTGGACATCTACTTCTGCGTTAGCAGGTGTGTGGCCTGGAGCGAGCTGCTGAAGCTCTCTGTGTCTTGGTTTCCCCATTTGAAAAACGATGGTTGGTAGTCCTTATTTCACAGATATTCTGTGCAGGTTGAATGAGTTACTACTCCTGAAGTGCTCAGAACACTTCCGGAGGCTGTGCTGGGGAAACAGATACCTCCAAGAAAGAGTCAGTGGCAGGGAATTTGATGTCAAAAGTGCCTTTAAGTTTTTTTCGACTTTTGGTCCCTTCAGACGTGCTGGGACCGTCTAAAAACCCTCCTCTCCTGTTTTTGCCTTTCGCTTCTCATCCGTCAGGTCTCAACTTGAACAATTTTCTCCAACAAATCCGCCTGGGTTTCACAAGAGGAGATGAATGACTGATTTCACACTAAGGAGCTTCTCCCGTGGAAAGCTCCCTGCAGGCAGAGGGGGACTGTCTTGTTCCGGGTGAACCTGCCCCTGCCCCTGCCCCAGGCCTGCAGTGTCTGTCAGAGAGAGCAGCCCTTCCTGCTTTTGCTTTCATACACCGCCCTGCTCAGCAGCACGCGGGGCTGTCCACTGGAAGGCTGAGGGATGCAAACGAGAGAGAGCTTGATCGTTTCTAGCCGTCTCATTTTCCAGGAAGGCCGGAAAGGGCCTCTGCCTTCCTGCTGATTGCTTCTTGCCCCCATAGGTGAAGATCACAGTCCCACACGGGGCCTCTTACCATCAGAAGGAGTCATTTGTTCCCTCAGAGGAGAAAGGAAAGCCGCAGTCTGCTGCACCTTCTCTGAGATGTGCAGGGGGCGCAGGGGTTAGACAGAATCGTTTCTCTTTGTAGTTGAGGTTGCCCCTGGCAACCAGTGCCCACATCTGAATCAGACTTCTGGTTTGTGTGGAGTGACTTTCTGAAGAACTAGTATTCCTTCAGGACAAGGACATTAAATCAGAATCTCAGCTGCCTGTGGGAGCCAGGCCCACATGGTCTCCTCCCGGGACCCGAACAACCTGGTTGCTTGTAGATGTTCCTGGCTCCTCCCTCAGGATGCTGCTGGGTAGGCCCTTGTCCCCAAGCGTTGTCCCCACGCCGTCAGTGAGGAGGGTCCTTGGAGAGGGATGTGCGGTGGCACTGATGGCACCCAGCGGTGCGCATGCACGGGCAGTACTCCCGCGTGCTGGCTTTCACGGCGGTTTTGTCATCACTGAACAAGAAAGACAAGTGGACGCTGGCGTCAGCAACGCCATTTTAGATATGAGTGGGTCTAAATACAATCAAATAAGATTTTGTGATTATTCCTCATAACCATGAAGTATGCACAGAGTAGAAGATACAGAAATAGAGAAGAAGTAGGCCTGATTGTCCTAGTTATTAAATTACAGACGACAACTAGATTCAGCCATAGCGCCGCCTTCATCCCCTCCTCAGTGATGCTGAGGTGCCCAGGGCAAGAGGAGCCCACAGAAGAGTCCTGTGAACTCACGTAGGAAAGCAGAGGGAGACAGCTGCACAGACACTGCAGAAAGTCTGCCTTTGAAATTTGGAAACGAAACATCAAATATTTCACAACATTCAGATCCATCTCTCAGGTCTAAATTCGGCCACATTTTATCCAGGTCAATACACTGCTTGCTGGCCATGCCAAGCTGAGAAGAATTCTATAACCCAGTCAGAATGTTATTTGGGGTTTGTGGAGCCACCCGGAAGATAGAAATTCTGCTTCATCTGTGGATGGTGCGGGTGGATATCAGCACTGTGGAACGTCAGTGTCATGTCTCCCAAACCCTTCTCCGTAAGGTCAGGGGCAATTATTTTTGCTCTGTTTCTGTGTGGTGTCAGCCAGCCAGTCAGTGAACAGCATTTAATGAGTGTCCACTGGGCCGTCCAGAAGCTGTATATGAAAACAGCTCCTGTCCTTGAGGAATTTACAGCAAAATGGCAGAGATGAGGCAAAGACATAAGAAGAATACTCAGTCGTTGTTATAGTCTAGGCCTAACTTTCCAATTTTAAGAAAACCGAACAAAAACCAAAAGGCATTTAGGTTTTCCAGTTTCTTTTGTTGGCAACACCACAGGAAAATGTCATATTACCGGCAGTCTCTGGAGGACTACCTGAACAAACATGAGAATTGAAGTCTTTTAGGAAAATTTCTCAGATTTGTAAGTCAGTATGAGTTGAATACTACTGAACTCTTCAGCAGGGTGTCTTTAAATCCCTACACACAGATGGAAATCTAGCCAAGTTTCCTGGGAAATCTCCCTACTTTGGCCATGCTGCCCCTTCTGCTGTCGTGGTTTTGATGTTCAAGCCAGCAGTCGGCTGAATACGTTATTAAAGTTACAAGTGGTAACGGTTTCCCGTGCACCCACCTGAGAGGTGACATAAAAGATCCTTGTCTCCCAAAGTCCGATTTCTGCTCTTGTCGCTTTCACAGTGAAAACTGAATACCCACCAGAGGTCAGGCCGTGTTCCGGGATCAGAAGAGTAACGTGATTCCTTGCCTGCAGGATTTGACTAACCCGATGGGAAACCTGGACCTCGTGCAGTTTAATGGATGCAGAGAAAGTGCAAAATAGGACCCACGTGCTGGTCCACTTAGCCTGAATATGTCCAGGCCTTTCCGTCCTTTATCCTTAGTATGATTTTCTTGGTTTTTATCCTTGTCAGGAGGGCAGTTTTCTCAAGGTTGGTTTCTGCAGGTAAGGGAGATAGAAGGAATGAGAGAGGAGCTGGCTTCCAGCAGACGCGACCGTGGGCTTCACATTTCACTTGACTTCAGTGCATTATCAGGGATATTATCTATTCAGAACTTGATATGCTGAAAACACCCTACTTTCTGTTCTTGCATCTTAAAGTAGAAAGATCAGATACTGTTTCCATGAGCTGTTTCTCTAAGGACACCATATAGGCTATTCCCACAATAGATTTAGTTTCACCGCTGCACACTGACATTCCCTGAAGGAGGAAGCAGCTGGAATGAACCAGGAGTCAAGTCCTGAGACTCTTGACGACAGAGGCATTTGCAAGCCGTTTACAGCAGGGAAAGAAGAGCGGTCCTGCGTTGTTCCTGTGACCTACTCTTCCACCCAGCGCTGACTCCTGCAGCCCTCACCCAAAGGTCCCTGGGGATCATAGGAGGGCTCAGGGGATCCTACTTTGTCCGTGCCCTGGAGATGCAGAAACTGAGACTCTTTGGGCAGGTGTTTGCACGTCTCTTAGCTCTCCCTGGCAGAGAGACCCTCCAGCCTGTTCATAAGTGCTGAAGTCTGTGACGTGAATGGAAAACCAACCATAGACTGAGGGATGTATGTGACGCCCGTTCAAAATGCACGTGCCTGACTCAGTTCGGTCCGATAGGTGTCCGTGTAGACATGTGGGTGAGGCCGCCTCGACATTCTAATGTGTTCGTTAGTTCTGTCGGCTCACAGCACTTACCAGGTGTGGGGCATCTGCCAGGCAACATGCAAGTCCTGTGGGGCCACAGAGGAAAAGCCGACCACGTGTGAAAGCTGCAGACTCATGGCAGGGGCAGGTCTGGAAACAAGGGATTAGCACACAGTATAAGAAACAGGAAAAGAGGTGACAGGAATGAGGCAGTTTGGGCCAGACTCCCAGAGGGGAGGTGCTTGAGTTGGGGCTGCAACATTTGCTGCTCAGGTGTGCTTTGCAGACCGCAGGATCATTCCGCCTGGAAGCCGTGTGGAGCTATGGACGCAGGTCCCCTCTGGACCCGCCAAATCAGAAGCTGCGTTTTGGTCAGCTCTGGTGATCTGCATGACGCTAAGTTAGAGAAGTATTTCCTGGAAGGACTCTTAGGAGTTCTCAGGTGGCTCTGAAGGAAGGGGAGAGCATCTCTGGGAGTGGGAGCAACATGCATGTCTTGGGTGGGGTCCCTCTAGCTGCTCAGTGGTGAAGGGCAGTGTGTCTGGAGGAGGCATGGCGGCTGGAAGGGGCTATGACCCAGGAAAGTGAGAACGGCTGTGAAGAGCATTTTCTAGCAGGTTATCTTGGGATGAACCTGAGCCCCGACCCCTGGGGAGAGCCCTGGGAAACAGCGTGGCGTGTGTCATGCAGCTACTCCCGACTCCATCCAGCCTGTGGCGGGGAGCTGCTCCCACACGGTGCTAATTCTCCAGAATGTTGGACTTCCCACTCCCGTGGGCCTTGTGGGCTCTGGCCTGCCGTGTGAGGCTGAGTGGTGGGGGGTGGCACCAGGTGGCTGGCTGTGCGGCATTCTGCGAGAGCAGGACGTTGAGTCTGAGAATGGGGACCAGGGCCCCCCAGGCCCGCAGAGCCAGGTCATCCCTGGTGAGGGAGGGACACGGAGGAAGCGGAAATCTTTTATGGGCCACTGTGTGCTATTACCCCAGAGTGTGTCGCTATAGAAATCTGATTTTCACCAAGACTGTTTTGGAGGCAGTAGGACGGATGGCAGGAAGGCAGCGGAGGACGTCTCCCTGGCAGACGGCTCCTGCGTTTGCACGGCGTTCGCGGGTAGCCGTGCGACGTGGGGAGTGGCGTGTCCCCACCTGTCTAAAAAGTTAATTAAAATAATCAATTCGAACTGTACTCCAGACGATGTATTGGTGCCATTGCTGTCGGTCAGGAAGTGTCGGTGTGTTTGAATTCAACAGGGATTTGCACAGAGCACAGGCCTGGGGTGTCCTAGCGACGCCCACTGTCATCCCTTTCTAAAAACAGAGCAGTTTCTTCTGAGAGCACAGGACATTATCGAAACTACTATCAGAGAACACCTGGCTCCCAGCTGATGAGCGCACTGGTGATCTGCCCTGCGCAGGGACTTGTCACCCTGGTATCGTCACCACATCTCACATACTAGGAATTTCTTGGCTGTTGCTAACCCCTCTCTGATCAGGTTTGTCTTAGCTAAAATGGGTACAATACATTTTTTAAAGACAGAAATAATGGCTTGTGTTCTAATCCTTCTGAGATTGTTAAAAAAACAATCTGTGTTGTTAAACATGAAAGAAGTGTGTCTAAAATGTCCTGTTGTTTGGACTGTTTTAGTTCTGGAAGTATATTGAAAAGCCTCGTGCTGTGTTCTCCAGCACTCATGTCGTTATGAAGTTTTGATGTTGCTTAAAGTAACCATTAACTTTCTTAATCAAACTTCTTTGTTCACCTTTACATTAGTGGGGATTAACTTTCCCCTCATCCATAATTTACATGCTTTGATTATTCTCACTATTGGTTTCTTGGTCTTCTCAGAGCTGTAAGTCTTCAGTTCACAAAAGGAAGGAGATCCTAAGATTTGAGTAATGTGATGACTAGCTTTGCAGTTGGTATTAAAGTTAAGAATTTCCTGTCCTCTGGCTTATTCTTTATTTTAACACAGAGAACATTTATTGGGAGATTTAAAATGATAAAGTTATCTATACAGAAGACAATAAATAAGATGCTGAAGCAGAGTCCAAATCTTCCATAATCACCAAAGCTACTTGATAGGAAATTTATCTCCTCTGAGCTGCCTCAGCTTAAAGAGAGTTAAGTATTAATGAGTCACGACCCGGCCTATGTCCCTTTGTCCTCTCATCTTACTTGCTGTGGCAATGATTCAACAAATATTGATTAATGTCAAGTAAGTTTTACTCTCTCTTGGAAATCTTGCCGCAGTAACACATGTTATTTTTGTTTTACACTCACATGGCAACTTTTTCCATGGTGGAAGTATCTGTTAACTTATCTTAAAATATTAATCTGTTTGTTGGTCTGAATAATGAAGCTAAAGTAAATTGACTCACTGGGGGAGTTAAACAACAGATCGTTTTAAATGAATTCGTAAAACACTTAAGTGATCTTAAGATGCTCTACTCAGTTTCTCTGAGTGGTCTTTTCATGTACTAATGTAATGAGACAGTTAAGTGACCTGATGAAGAGAGTAGGTTTTGGAATCTGGGCTCGTATGTTTTAAGTAGGTGCGGATTTATTTTATACCGTTGAGCAAGTTGCTTACCCTCCCAGGAGTCAGCATTCTGTCTCCTAATGTGAGACAGTGGACGGTAATGTCATATTGTCAGGATTAAATGGTATAAGGTGATTGTCATAGTCATATTTCCAAAGCTTTATAATTGGGAGAAAAGGTCAACTTTTGTGGATAGTGTTACCTTTTTGCAAAGAAGAAAAATGGTTTGGATAATTGTCAAATTTCTGAATTTCCTGTAACTTGCCACTCTTCTTTCTCTCAAACCCCCCTTTCCTCCAGGTGAGCAGTATTTATGCTGGTGGCATGTGGGTTAACATTACTTCTGTGTACACTTTTCCACGTTATTTCAAAGTCCCATTGTTCTGTGACATTGAGATTGTTATCAGACTTCAAAAGTTAGTGAGTCAAAGACACTGGAACAGAAAGTATTTTTCTTCCACCATTCTACAATGTCCTATTTCTTTCTAAGACCAGGAGGCCCCTCCGCCTTTCTCTCTTCTCCTAAGGCTGATTGAGCTTTGAAGTTTGCTGTTTGCTGCCATTTGTAACACTGGTGGCTAGCCTTAAATTTGGCCGAAACAGTTCTCTTTCTTTGTCACTTTGGCTGTAGTGAGCCCTTCCGGATGTCTGTAGGGCAGCTCTCAATGGTGACCTGGTAAGAGTGGAAGCTCCTGCACATTGGTGAGAACTCGACTCTCTCCAAGGAAGCCAGGCAGCCATTCAGGCAGGCCCATTCAGGGCCAGGCAGCACTCGGTAACCTGAGGGGGAGAGCAGGGGCCGCTCCCTGTGCTTCTCTGACTAGTGAATGTCGGCGAGAGCCCAGAGAAGGCACTTGAGGGTGACAACAGGAAAAATGATAAATGGAGATAGTTTTGCAAGTAAAAGTATTTTTTATGTTGGCAACTATAAAGATGGCTCTTTGAGTTGGATGTAAAATGAAGTTTTTTGTAGTAACCCCTTTTGCAGTTGAATAACTGCTACCTAAATAGAATCTTCACTGCGGCAATTGTTTTTAAATCCAACTTTTGGAGTCATCGTTTTTTGTTGTTAAATTGAAACTACTTAGAATGACAGCTGCAGAGTGGTAGGTGATTAAAGAGCCCACAACAGGGAACGTGCTCCCAGAATAGAAATGGAACACCTTTGCCAGTGGGGTGCTGATGAGAGCGGACTGGGGGGGGACCCCTCAGTCCACTTCAGGTTTTCTCTGGTGGGAATCAGGGTTGGCATGCACTTGGTGAGGGGGTGAATGACGGAACCTAGACACAACACCTGAAGACTCACCATCGCCCTCACTGAGAAGTACACCAGGCAATTACCCCTTTATGGTAAAAACGGTATTTGTTACTGTCACATGTACATCTTGGCCACAATGAGAGGACGCTGCCTCATGTCTGTGATGGGCTTTTCATCTCCTGGTTTTGAGGTTGCCCATTAGCATAGATGTGGGCAGATGTCACACTCACAAGGCGCCTTAGGTCATTGTCCAGGCCCACTCTGAGAGTGAGCCGTTGTTATTCCAGCATTATCCAATTCTCTGGGTTTTGTGAAACAGGTTAAAGCAGAACTGACTTCCTAGAGAATGAGACATACTGTGCAAAACCTGGTTATTCTTTTTGGAAGCTGATCCAGACTACCAGAAACTGTAAAAAAAGTTATTTAAAATTATTTTTAATGAAAAAATATTGGGAGCCCTTGTTTTGAGCAAAGTCATTTCTTTGGGGAACATCGGTGGCTCCAAGGGAGAAGGAGAAAAATGAGGCACTTGCTTACTTGCTTATGGAAGAAACATTATGTTTCCAGAATGAGAGCCCAAAGGTAATTACTCCTTGGCTGGGGGAGAAAGGGATTGTGGCGCTTTAGCACATTCCACAAACCAATTAAAGATCTTAGGCCATGCTGCCTAGAAATGCTGCTTTGTGTGGAACAGAGAAGCTCAGATTTCAGAGACAAGCTTATCTCAACCTTCCTGTTCCTGCGTCTTTCCTCTCCACCCCTGTATGTTTCTCACCTGTAAACTAGAAAGTACTCTTTTGAGTACTAGCTTGGCGTGAGCACAGGTTATGGGACATCCAGGGAGCCAGTCACCGGCGGTGCTGAGCCTGGTCGTCCTCCCAGCAGCTCGCCTGACCTTGATGAGTCATCTGGTCATGCTTTGCTGGTTCCTCAGCTGCAGAGCTGACGGAGATGCTATCTGCCTCGCTGGCATTCTGCAGGTATTACTGAAATGGCAGTTGGTGAACATTTTGAAGGAGCTGCTATTAACAACCGCTTTTATTGCCATCTCTTCAGGGCATAGAACTCTTCTCACAGTCAGAAGCTATTGTACCTGTACAGCGTGTCCCTGAGTTTGGAAAGGAGACAAATGTTCAGTTATTTAGACAAGAATGCACTGATTTGTGGGTGGAGAAATTCCACCTTGGCATTTGTCAGTGGCCACCCACCAAGGAAAATAAAACTAAGCTAGATCCCCATCATATGCAAGCAAAAACTTTTGAAAACTAGTTTAGAAAAGAGCAGATACGCATATGTGTTGAGATGGAATGATTAATTATCCTTTCTACCCACCACGTGCCCTAATCAGTACACAAAAGAGTGCCTCGGTCATTTTCACGTGATCCGCTTACAGCAGACTCACACTCGTGGCCATCGAATGGTCAAAGATTTTCGTTAGGAACCACCATCCAAGTCAGTCGGCTTGCAGTCTGAGTGAGAAGTAGGAGAAAGGATGAGTTTCTCCAGGATGCTGCTATGGCCGGCATTAGCTGGCGGCAGGCAGCGCGGGCATGGAAAGGTGAAGTTCCGCTCTCTGAGCAATCGGTGTGAAATGGTGCAGCCAGGAACTAGTCACTGTCTTAGAACTTGTGGCTGAAGACCCCGTTCTCAGCATTGCTACTCACAGAAATAAAGCCTTTCCTTTGAAGAGTGCATAAGACAGGAACAGTAGGCCAACATACTGTAAAGTGAATTTAGATGATGGGAAATGATCAGTGACAGTAACACAGTGCAGCCCCCACGGGCCGTGACTTGCGAGTGCCCTTGGAGCTCTGGGTGCCGGTATTGTCCGCCACGTGGCTTATCACGCTGCCGCAGGAAGGCTGGAGCCCTGCCTGTGCACGTGTGTGATGCAAGTCAGTAAAAGGAGAGAGTGACACATTTCCTGCTGATTTCCCCAGTGGGCAGCTGAGACCATTCGTAGCTCTTCAGTCACCTAGCACGTCCGCTCTGCCAGGAAGAAGGCTCTGGGAGCGCCCAGTTGTCTGGGTGGATCCGAGATGGGTGCGCAGTGAGGTACCCTGAAGCTTCTCTCCATGTTGGGGTCACGCACAGGGAGGAAATTGTCCATGCTCACAAGTGTCTCTCGAGGACTGTTAGCTGACGACTCAGTTGGCTTGTGTTTGTTCTCCCAAGTGCAGAATCATGGCATCCATTTGGCTTTTTAAGTAAACCCAGGAAGTGGATGTTAAAGCCTGCTGGTGATTCAGCAGTGGGTGGAAAAGGTTATTGCCTGGAGAGGGATCTGTTTCTATAGGCAGAAGCTTTTATGTATTTGTCTGGGTTATTTAATAACTTAGTCCATTTGCGCTCACACAGCCCCGTTGGTCGTGCTCCTCTGTGTACAGCTGGAACATGTTATATAAACATGAACCAGTCTTGCATGTTACTGGCTCATACTTTTGCGTTGTACACACCGAGTTAGGGAAAATCTTCATCCCTGACACCCTGAGAGACTGTTTTGAAGGCTGGCCTACACATAAGTTAACATTTAATTGCACACCTAAAAGCAGAAGCACCACCGCCTTTCCACTCTGACCCCAGAAGTCTGCAGCAGCCCCCTCCCTGTGCTAAGATTACATCTGGTGCCGAGCAGTCCAGCCGCAGGGCGTCTTCCCCAGCTTACCCCACAGCTATAAGCCTGCATGTGAATAATGGAGGTAAGCACTGTCATTGCTAGGGTAAGGGACGCTGAGTGCAGCTGTAGGCAGTCATTAAATCAAAGATGATATGTGGTCCTTACCACCAAAACAAGGTGTAGGAAACTTTCTGAACTCTGCAATCAAAAGGAACTGAAAACAGCCATGAGTCTGAATGTTATCATCCTGAAAACTTTGAAGATCAAGATGGTGTTGTCTCCTTTCCCAGTCATACTGAACTATATAATTATTATGTAAAAAAAAAAAAAAAAGAAAGTTTCACAAGCCTTGTGTGAAGAAATTACTGTGAGAAATTCTTAAAATACCCAAGTTTCATAAAATAGAGTCCATCCTCCACAGAATCAGGGGCCCTATAAATGTAATTGTCATAATGAAATCAGCCTGTTCAAAGCATCCGTGTGTTGTGCTAGGGGCCCCACAAAGTGCATTCAATTGGCATGCTTTTCATTGTGTAAGAATTTCAAGAGAAAGCCCCAAATCGAGAGTCAGAAGACTCATCCTTTCATACATTCATTCCACATGTTCCGTCGATTATTTCACTGTGGACACCGCGGGCTGGAGTGTCACCATGAGACTTACTTCTGAGGGTCTGTTGGGAGAGAAAATTAAAGATACTCTAGAGCCACACATTGTAGAAGAGAGTGTTTTTATATTAGAACATGAACGTAGTTTTAGATTTTAAAGCAAGACACATAAAAATAATAATTGTGGAATGGAAGGAGGGATAAAGAAATGGAAAAAGAGGAAAAAAATATTCCTCAACAGTGGTTTTTAAAGTTAATTAAAATTGGTTTGTGGAACAGTCGGAAAAAAAAGTAAGAAAATTTTATTTACCATAGCATCAAAACGAATAAAATACTTAGGAAGATATTTAATAAAAGACACACAAGACTTTAATACTGGGAACCATGAAATGTCATTGAAAGAATTTTAAAAGACCTGGAAAAAATGGAAAGCCGTCCTCTGCTGATGGGTGGGAAGACTTAACATGGTCAAAATGTCAATAATTCCCAAATTGTTCTACAGATGCAATTTGTATGAAACCTCTATCAAGAAGCCTGGCTTTTTTGCAGAAATAGACAAACTGATCATAAAGTTCATATGGAAATGAAGGGATATATTTGTGGTGCATTTTTCAGCCCACCACCCCAGCACTTCTACCCCTCAGTGTATTATCCCAAAGAAATGAAAACAAAAGTTGGACCCCACATAAAAATTTGCACACCAGTGTTCATCGCCAAATGATTTATGATAGCCTGAAAATGGAAACAACTAGAATGCCAGTCACTGAAGATCATGGTATAGCCGTATAATAGAGTATCCTTTGTCCATAGAAAGGAATGACATGCGGACGCACGTTACAGCCTGGACGAGCCCTGATGATACTGTGTAAGTGAAAGAAGCCATACGCTGTAGGACTCCATGTGAATTGTCCGGGATGAGCAAAGCTTGGAGACAGACAGTGGATTTGTGGTTTCCAGGTGCTGAGAGAAGAGGGACTAGGGAATGGCTGCTAATGGATTTGGGGTTTCTTCCTGGGGCGATGAAAGTGCTCGGGTCAGCTAGTGTGCCGATGGAGCGGCTAGCGAGTATCTGGAAAACACTGAACTGCGCGCTTTGAAAGGGTGGGTTCTACGCTGTATGAATTAGGTGAGGGTATCCTTCCCTTCTCCTCCTCTTTCGTTGAGTCTTCAGTAAGGCTGTGGGCTGGATGTTTGTATCCCCCAAATTCCTCGTTGAAGCCCGGATCCCCAACATGGTGGCCTTTGGAAGTGGAACCCTTGGGAGAGGTTAGGTCACAGGGGGCCTCCCACATGGATAAGGACGCAGCTGGAGGGCATCTGCCTGCTAGCCAGGAAGGGGGCTCTCAGCAGGAAACGAACTGAGAAGTAAATGCTTGTTGTTCAAGCCCCGGCCTGTGCTATTTGCTAGAGTAGTGAGTGGACCCCACCTCCGTGAAGAGGGAGGGACGAGACTGAACTTCAGAGCCCTTCCCATCTTGGGTTAGCTAAACCATGAATTTTTTCTTTGATTTGATACTGGAGAAGAAGCACTTGGTCCCAGAGTTTCCCCGTTGTTGTCCGACAGTGTCATTTGTAGATAATGTTGCCCAGTCCTATTTTCCGTGCGCGGGAAGTCAGGGTGTTTCTGAGGGTGTTCTGAGGGTGTGCGTTTCCCCAGGAGGATTTCCTTTAGTCTTTAGTTAGTGGCCCTGAGGCAGAGAGGAAGACACCGCCTGAGAGAGAGATGGCGATGGGCTTGTGGGGGGGGGGTGCGGTAAGTAGGTATAGGGGCTCTCCTGGGGTTTGAGTCTCTCTTTCATTTGTTTAGTTTTAATAGCTACTGTGAGTGCTTCCCGTGAGCCAGCCACTGGGTTACGTGTTGACAGTGGGCCTCATGGGCCTGCCAGTTGTCACATTGTGTTGGACTGGCCCTGGAGATAGCACAGTCAAAGCACCACTCTAGGGTTTATATTTTCCCAAACCCTGCTTGTTTAAGAATAAGTCGTCTTCTGATGTTTTTGCCCACACTTAGGTGATAGACAGGCCTGTGGTCATTTTACATTGCCAACATTTCCAGTTCAGAAATTAGGCTCCTCAGTGGAAAAATGTTAATCAAATTTCCAAATGTTATTTGAGGGCAAAACACCCTTCTCTCAGCTGGCGCTTACCTTTGCTTGGAAGAGCCGAGAGGGAAAGGGGTGGGAATGGACTTGGTTCTGGTATCATTCCCAGTGGAAGTGTTTTCCTCGTTTAGTTTCGGACTCTGCATTGCTGGTGTGTAGACATGCAGTTGGTCTTATGGGTTGATGTTTATCCTGCAATGCTGCTGAGCTCGCTTATTAGTTCTAATAGGTTTTTAATGGATTTCTTAGGGATTTTTTTTGTATATAAGATCTCATAATCTGTACATAGAGACAGTTTTACTTCTTCATTTCCAATCTAGGTGCCTTTCATTACTTTTTCTTGCCTAATTTCCCTGGCTAGACCTAGTACAGAGCTGGATAGAGGAGCAAGAGTAAATGTTCTTATCTTCTTCCTGGTCTTAAGGGGAAAGCATTCCGTCTTTCGGTCTAAAGGATGGTGTTAGCTGTGGGTCTTCCCGATTCCCTTTAGAAGGATGAGGAAGTTCCTTTCCCTTTCTAGTTTGTTGAGTGACTTTTATCATGAAAGTGTTGATTCTGTCAAATATTTTTTCTGCATCCATTGAGATGACAGTACTTTTTTCCTTTATTCCACTAATATAATGTAATACACTGAATGATTTGTATGCCGAATAATGTTTTATTCCTTTTTATATGTTGCTGCATCTGGTGTTATTTTCTTAGTTGTATAACCAAGTTAGTCGCTTTTGCATCAAAATGTGTTTCTGCAATCCTGAATGAATCAGTATTTCTCTGTTTTGATGGGATAAGTCCAAGGTACAAGAATGAATGATGGTACTTATAACAAATCATGAAACCAGAAATTGCACTGAGGAGTTTTTGTTTGTTTGTTTGTTTGTTTGTTAATATTCTTAGACTTTTATACAATTGTCCATGATGAACAGCTAACAGAAAGACTGAATATCCTAACAAGGTTATTTTTTAATGATGTGACAGCAATAAAACTGGAAAGATTTTTTTTTTTCTTATTTTGGAATATAGTAAAACTTAAATGAACAGAGTGCTGAAAAATCTCCCTACTTCAGCAACCTATCATCGAGTAATTTATGTCTTCATTGATCTGAAAACCGAAATAAGGAGTCACACTATATTATATGTCAATTGGGGGGAATAGTCTCTAAAACACAAATTGTATGGAATGAGCGTCATCATAAATCTGGGGGGTTGCATTATGTTCTCTAGAAAGGAGTCTCCTAGTACTCTGTGAACTGAACTTTTAAATGATGAAGTGATTTATAGCTGCTTTTGTGTTGCTTGTTGGGCTTTTAATTAGAGCCTAGAAGGTAGGGGCAAGAAGACGCAGAAGTGCTTGCTCTAGTTAGTTCTCGTGTCTGTCATCATTTGACAGTTAATGGACTCCCTGCCTCCCCTTTCCTATCCAGATGTACATGGGGATGTTAAAGCAGAGAATAACTACTTGGGACTTACAGAAAGAGTGAGAGGGGTCAGAATACTGTTCAAGATACTGGGGTCACTGTGATCTGATGGGAACCAAGGGCTTAGACCGGGCTTCAGGGGAGGAAGAAGTAGAGAAATGGCTGCAGTGGCCGTCCCAGGCTCAGTGTTGTTGCTGGAGCCAAGATCCCAGGATCCTTGTGGACAGATATTAAAGAACGGGAAACCTTCCTGTATTCTCTGTACTCTGGGAATAAGTCAGTGTGCACAGCAAGGAGACACAGAACTGGATCCATCCGTTAATACCAGCAGCAGGGATTTCATTGCTTTGCAGATTCGGATGATCAGCAGTCAGTGAAATCCTCGTGTTGGTGCTTGGCAGTGAGGCAAAGGAACCCAGGGACTGTGACATTGCATTTCAGAAAATCGGTCACAAAAATGAAGATTTGGATTCTAGTTTCAAGTGTCAGACAAAAGATAGTGTATCAACTTTTCCTCCCGTGCCCTAGTGAACAGAAACAGCAATGACACGAAAGAGGTTTTATGCCACAGAACAGTGAGGTGGAGAGGGGGTCTTCAATGAACGTCACAGTGGAATTCTCAGAGTAGGAGAGGTGGTGACATGATCTGAGTGAAGGAAACCGTAGCCCGGACGCAGAGGCATGTGGTCTACGTGTGGGGTCGCAGAGGCACTGCCACGTACAAGGGGTCCGCCTGTGCTCACACCTGCCAGCTGTCTTCTGTCACATTTCATGGCACACGGGGCCTTGCCGATCGACATCCGTAGGTTTGTGTACGTTCAGACAGGAAGATTGTCCTACATTATCTGGAGTCCCTAGAAGCCAAGAACTTTCTCTGGCTGAAGTCGGAGAGATTCATAGCACGGAGAAGTGGCTGGAAACGCTCGCGGGAAAGAGGAGAAGAAATACAGGAGCTTCTCGGGGAGATGATCTCCCCCAGCTGGTTGCCAGGAGGAAAGTGGGGAGTCCCCATTGTGAGGAACTGGATTTAGCCAACAATTTCCATTAGGGTGGACGTAGATATTCCCCAAAGGAACGCAGCACTGAAACACTGAGGGTTCAGCCACTGAGTCCCCCCTGAGCAGAGGACCCAGCTGAGCCCACCTTGACTTCTGATCTAAAGGACCTGTGACATTAGAAATATGTGTTGTATTAAGTCCCTGCATTTTGGGTGATGATGGCAACAATAGATAACTAATATAGAAGGTCATTAATTGAAGTCTGTATGAAAAGAAATAAATGGCCTTATCCTTTTGCCCGTTTCTCTATGTGTAGAATACCTGTCAGCAGAATTACTCCCCAGCTTAAACCAAAACATACAGTTGTGCAATTTTTAATAAATTCATCTCAGCACATCAGGCAAAGCCTGCTGTTTCTGCACCTTTGTCTCCTGAGGGGTGGTGACTGCAGTGTCTGAGGTGCCACAGAAATGCCACCGGTTTCAGCTCGGGCTGACGGGATCCCACCAGCCTGAAAGCCTGGGTCGTTTTAGTGGCTGGAGGGCACTTTAGGGTACTGACTAAAGTGGGTAGAGACACCACGGATGGTCTGTCTGTCATTGCAGATGTTAACTTTGGAAAGGGGAAAGAAGGGAGGAGCCTGACGAGGAGGTGACAGCCCAAAGTCAGACCTTGTTACCAGAAAGCTGTGCTGCTGGCGGCTCCTGATGCTGATAACTCCAGGCACTGGCTTCAGCGGTGTTTAGAGAAATGAACAAAAGTGCGGAAATCCTTTTCTTCCCCATTTGCTATGACTCATAAAGGTTGAGCCTTAATAGTCTGATTTTTTTATGAATTGTCCCTTTCAGTTAACAAGTTTTCCTCACTGTTTCAATGCATCAGTTAACAAACAGAAATTACTTAGTGAATTCTTTAGCTTTTAGTATTGAATTGTTTTTTTAAGTTAATATACACAAGAAATTGTAAGCACAGGAAATCCATTTGAACAATTTCTCATAAAAAGTTTTCGTTGTTTCTCTATTAAAATTAGGCCTCTGTGTAAAAACTTGTCCAAAGAAAGATTTCTTAACAGGACTTATAAAAGCACCACTCTTAAGAAAAAGTTGATAATTTGGACTGCATTAAAGAACCTCTTGTCTATGAAAAGACACCTTCAAGAGAATTGAGGTAAGTAGGGTGACCAACCCTTCTGATTTGCCCAAGGTTGAGGGATTTCCTGGAAGGCAGGATTTTTAGTGTTATGGCTGGAAGTGTCCTAGGTCCATCACAAAGTCACTCCAGAGGCAAGCAGGAAAAGGTGTGACCGTCTTTCTTGGCAGCCGAGACTGCCTGCATTAACACAGTCTAATTCTCAGGACTAAAAACAGACCACTGATAATTTCTTCCTGAAAACTTTTGCTAAGAAAGATAAGACTCTAAATCAATAAGTAACCTCATTGCTTGCTTCAGGAAATGCACGAAAACGAGTGTGTTCAAACACTAGGTCGCTTCTGTGGAAAACCACCCTCCTTCTCAGGAGACCAGGCTGCTCATTGGGCCCGAAAGCTCTCATGAAACGTTTCGTCTAGAGACATTCTCCTTCAATTACTTGATCTCAGCTATGAAAACCCCATGAATAGCCATCCCTGACGCCTCTTCCTGAAACTCAGACTGTCGTCGTGTTCTTTCCATTACTGCTGTGGGCTCATGAACTTGTCATTGTTTGACCATCAGATATTCTAGCAGTCTTTTAGAAGAGTTGACAGTGGACAAGTCTAATAAACTCCTACAAATATAACAAAAAGATAAGACTACCCAATAAAATTATTGCCAAAAGCTTGAACAAACAATTTACAAGAGAAAATATGCAAATTCCTAACTCACATGAAAAGGGCACCGCTTCACTGCACGTGAGGAAATGTGCCTTACGGTCATCCAGCAGAGGGGCTCACCTTATACGGTGTTGGGAGGAGTCTTTATCCACCGTGAACCAGTGTGTTAACTGGAACAAAGGCATTGGAAGATGGTTTGGCTTATACATATTTGTGTATTCTGTGAGCCAGAACTTGCACTCCTCGCTATAAATCCTAAAGAAATGATGACGGTACCCACTAAAAGTCACACACAAGGATATTAACAGCAGCATGACCTGTTACAACCCCAGATGTCCACCAGCGGTGAGCAGTGGGAGTATCGTATGTTCATAATGTGAATGAACCACAGCTACATGCAACAACGTGGAGACATTATTGAAAGAGATTAGTCACAAAAGAAGACCTATTATATGATTTCATTAATACAGAGCTTAAAATCGTCCAAAATAACTCTTGGCATTGGAAATCAGGACAGTGGTCATCACTAAATTTGACAAGATTTGTTACACAGCAAGAAGCCTTCTCAAATTAGGGGCTCGAAGCAAGGACATCATTTATTTTTTCCGTGGATCTAATGTCGGCAAGGTTTAGTTAGCATGGTCAACTTGCCTCTGTTCCTTGCTGGGCGCTGGCTTGTGAGTGCAGCTGACTTAGATTTCTCTGAGGCCCCTTCACTCACACGCCCCGCGGTCGATGCTGGCTGCTGGCCTGCACCTCGTGGGGTGTGGGCTGGACCTGTGCGTGGCCTCGACCTCGTGGGGTGTGGGCTGGACCTGCACGTGGCCTGGACCTCATGTGAGGTGTGGGCTGGACCTGCATGTGGCCTGGACATCGTGGGGTGTGGGCTGGACCTGCGCGTGGCCTGAACCTCATAGGGGGTGTGGGCTGGACCTGCGCATGGCCTTCCCAGTGGCTGCTTGGCTTTCCTGTGGTAAGGTGGCTGTTCCCAGACTAAGCAAACAATGGGATGAGGGACATGTGCATAACTCGTCAATGACCCACTGACTTTGTGTCACTTCCACCATGTTCTGGTGGTCGACAAAATTGCAGAAGTCTGTCCAGGCCCAAGAGGAGGGGCGCGCAGCCCAGCCCTCCATGGAAGGAAGGAGTGTCACCTGTAGGAAGAATGGGTGAGATGCAGTATATTATTGTGGGTTTCTTTGGAACGATTTGCAGCAGCGTGTTCCAGTTTTTGAAAGCATCACGTTAAAGAAATACGGAAGAACAGCCTCTAGTGGTTATTTTAAGCAGAGGGAGTCCATATGACAAGTGATCGCTACCTCTATAAGTAATGTGGAGCGGAGCCATCACTCACACGTGAACTCACTGAGTTATTACTAACTCGTTGGGCAGCCCGAGTTTGACGTGTCGTGGGTGGTGAGTGAGTAGGCAGGGTCCTTGTTCTGAAGGAACTCAGAGAGCGAGACAGGTACTCTCCATCCTGTGAAGGCTGCTGTTTGAGTGTGGGCTCTCGGAAGAGCTGGTCTCGATGGCGGGCCCCACAGGAGGTCCGGTCACACCACTTCCCTGTGGGTGTCGCCTGCTTTCGTGCGGCCTGCATCTGGGGGCGTGTGCAGCCCGCACCACTTGCTCCTCTCAAGCCCATTAGCGCTCTTCATTGGCACAATTTGAAGGAGCATGGCACTGCCTTCTCAAGGATGCCACTCGGCATGCGGATTGAGCGGGAATGCCAGGAAATGGGGGCAGTGTCCTTGGTGATGGAGGACAGCCGTGTGTCCTACTAACGACTGCCTAGTCAGGGGAAAGCTATGTTTAACTCCCTCATTTTTAATTGCTTTGATGTAGTTTTGTGAGCACTGAAATTTAATCTCGTAGGAGCCTGTCTCTTTTTATAGATCCCAGGCTTTTCTCAGGTTAAAGAAATGCATTTACCTCATTTCAGCAAAGAACAAATACTCCATTGTGCAAAAGCATATTAACAGGAAATGTACTATGTTTAAATGATGCCTGTTTCAACAACATCTACAGCATGAACTAGATACATGAAGTCGTGAACAAGGCTAGTGTGTCTGCACATTACCTTCCTCTTCAGCACACGCACCTGAAGGTGGGCCACAGGCATGTTTCTGCAGACTTGGCGCCGTAGCTGCCAGGGCGCCAGCACGAGTGGGCCGTGGAGACGCTCAGTCCATCACAGACTGCATGTTTCTGTGCTGTGTCCACGCCACAGGCGAGGCCAGCGTCGACGCCCACCGTGCAGGAGCCTCCTCTTGGGAGGTGGCAGTGACAGCACGTCACGGCTTCTACCTCCCCCCGCACTCCCACACCCAGTCCTTGGCTGTGGGCGCGTTCCTGTCCGGGCGGAAGCCGGATCTCCTGTCAGTTACTTCTTTCCAGGTCTACACGTAAAAATCCAGCTCACGGTGGATCAAGGAATGCCAGCTTTTCAAATGTTGGAAGACAGTTGTCACCGCCGCTTCCCAGAGGGGCACTTGTATGTCCTTCAGCTGCTCGCTGTATGATGTTGTGTAGGCCCTTCATTGCTGTGCTGCGGTACATTCTTTACTGCTCGACAGACTCATTCTTGGTGGCCCAACGAGGGGCCTGCTGTGGGGACTGCTACGGATGTACACGTACGTGTTTCCGTTTCGTTGTCATGGGGATCCGCTGAGGAATACACTGGAAAGCAGGCCTGACGAGGCTTAAGAAACTTGCCCAGAAGTCACAGAGGAGTGGTGGCGCAGCTGGCTGACCCCGTCAAAGCCATCAGCATCCTCTCCACAGCTGCCCAGGAGTGGGCCTGTCCCCAGATGCCGCTACAAGACTGACGTCATCTAGACCCACAGTGTCCACGGTCAGGGCCACCAGAACCCCAGGTGGGCACTTACACAGGGCTGCGAATCCTGTCTGGCCTTCTGGCGAGTCCCCATGCTGCGATGTGATGCTGCTGCTCAGAGGACGTGGGGAGGCCTGGACGTGGGCACAGCCTCACCGGGATGACCGATAGGGAACAGCAGGAAGTGTCGCCCCTCTGAGCCCTCGGCCCTGCCACCTCCAGGTCCCACAGGGCATAGCGTCTGACCCCAAGCCCCTGTGCATTGATCACCGTGCACCCAAAAAGATCGTGCCTCCCTTTCATCCTTGTAGACGGGGAGCTCCTGACGGCAGAGGCTACTTTTTTTCTCTCTGTGCCCCTGACCCTAGCGAAGTGGCAGACATTTAGCAGAAACTCAGCAGTTTCAGAATCAATGATGGAATGAATATGGCGTGGCAGTCACATTAGTAGGTACCAGAAAGCTGTGAAAATAGCTGGTATGTCTTTGACAACGTAAATATTCAAAACAGATTTGAAAGGTGTGGGATGGAATGAGAGGGATTAGCCATCATAAAGAAAAGGCAGATTCCGATTCCGATTCCAAGGGCATTTTGAATAGTCTTTGTGGAAGCTGATGGGAACGTCCTAGGGGTTTTAGTTAAATCTCACTTCAGTAGCCTCAGGAGTGTGAAGTAGCTGCTAGAACAATCCCTGAACCATGAGGCTTCTACATAGAGGAGAGTGTTTGTGTTTCATGCAGTCGGAGTATTTGCTGCTTTTTAGTTCAAGGGCATCCGCAGTGTTGGAAGGGAAAGAGCCTAGAGGGAGAGCGGGTTCCCGTTCCCACGCCTCTTCCTTACACCGAAGCCAGGTTGTCGCAAGGTATGTAGTCTTGGGTCTGGTCCTGTTTACACCCTAGTTCAGGGACATTGCACTGTTTGTTTTAAATTGAAGGGCTGCGGACTTTTAACTGCAAGCCCCCTTTCGTTTGTCCAGCTGGAGGAAGCGGAAGGCAGCCCCGTATTACAGCATTCACTATTGAAAACAGACTTCCATTGTTCGTGCCTCTTTTCACCAACTCCCAGTATTTTGAAGTGGATTTCTTTTGAACTGAAAGTTTATAAATTTAGTCTTAGTTCAAATAAGGGGATTGTTGGAAGAAAGAATGATTTAAGTGAAAACCACTTATATTTTCCAGCTATCGATGTAAAGCTAATTTTTGGTTAGAGAAAGAAGTGATAAACATTTTGGGGAATATTGGAATTTAAATAACTGACATTTAAAATTGGCAAAAAGTATTTTAGTTTCGGGGGGAAAAAAAGGAGTAAAGAAGTGGAAACGCTCGAGCTGATAGACGGCTCCCTCTGAATGCTGGTGGGGATGGTTAGAGCACGCAGAGAACTCAGTGCCCCCCCGTTTTGTGGCAGGACGCTGCTCCGGGTCCTCTGTCTCACGGACCCTCATCTTCTCGGGCTCCCAGGCACCCTGCTCTGGTCTCTGAGTCCCAGGCCCGGCCCTGGGCTCCTGTCGCAGCGTCCTCAGCAGGAGCCTGTTCGTTGGACCTTCCCATGATGGCGCGTCACCTAGCTCTTCCTGTCACCTAGCTCGGCGGCATGCACAACATCCAATTTAGTTTAGCACCTCACAGCCTCACATAGCTGCACACAGGCCTCCAGCCCTCAAGCGTGCTGTCTCCTTGGGGAATACTTCACCTTCCTGTTCCGTCAGGTCTCCTGCTGGGTCTCCAGCCATGTGCACAAGGCCCTCTCCCAGTCACTTAGACTTGAACTTTTACATCAGCTTTCAAATATTCTTTCTTCATCCACATGCTGTGGGTGTTGCCTCCAAAGACTGCCCCTTTCCTGCAGTCCATGGCTGCTCTCCTGCGCTGTCCGCGCTGCCTCGGGTCCCAGCACAAGCCCACAGCCACAGCTCTCTGCGTCGTGTGCACTGACCGGCCGGGAGCTGGGGTGGTGGACAGAGGCCACGGGGATTGGGGTCGCTGCGGTCTGTTCTGTGTACTCACAGCAGGGTCCCAGGGCCCCTCATGTGCTTGGGTTTTCTCTGCCCCTCTACCTGTTGCTCCCAGACGTCATGCTGTGCTTCATTTTCACTCACTTCAAGCATTTTCATTTTCCTTGCCGCTTTTCTCTTTGACTAGTGAATTGTTTCGAAGTATGCCAGATATTAGTTTCCAGATATTTCAGAATTACTCAGATAGCTTTCTCATTGATTTTCAGTTTACTTCTAATATGATCAGAAAACATGTTTTGCCTGATTTCAATTCTTTTAAAATTGTTGAGGTTTTTGCATGGTCCAGGATGCGGGCTGTACTGGTCGGTGTTCCGTGGACCTGATAACGCGTGTTCTATTCATGTCAGTGAGTGTTCTGTCCATGCTAACCTGGGGAAGCTAGTGTGTCCGGGTCCCTCGGGTCATTACTGCGCTCTTGCTGACCTGTTCTATTGGTGATTGAAAGAGGAATGTTGAAATATTCCATAATAATTGTGATTTTGTCATTTCTCTTAATCTATCAGCTTTTGCTTCATGTATTTTGAAGCTGTCTTACAAATCTATACACATTTAAGACTTTTATGCATTTTTGGTGAATTGACCCTTTTGCTTAGTTAAGTACCTCAGCTCTCTGACAGGCTCACAAAAATGGAATTTAGTGGAAAAGTAATTGCGTTCTTTACAATTTTTAACCTTTTAAACCGCAATTACTTTTGTAGCAACCTAAGCGTTTATTTGGATTTTTCTTATTGTTACTGAGGGAGCAACACTTTCCAACTGCATTCTATACAAAAATCTACCTTATTTTTCTTCATTATATAACTGAGTACAGGTAAACATATCTTTTAAAAATCTTGTAACTAAATAAAAATAATCAGTTTTTAAAAATTTAGGCAACTTACAGAGATCAGCAGCAGAACTTTTAGAGGTTATCATATTCACTGTTTTTCCCTAAGTGATAAGTGATAGCTTCATTTCCTAGTTCTCCCCAAGTGAGCCCCACCGATCCCCGATTCTGTCTTTTCCCCTGACCAGTTACTGCAGTGCGGGGGGTCCTTTCCCTAAAAAGGCCATGACATGCTAACGCAGACATCAAGCTCCCTAGCACACAAATAATGTAATTCAACTTACTAAAATTCAGGATGTAAAAAATCACTCGGAACTCTGATGCCAGGTGAAGTAAGGGGCCCCTGCTCAATCCCCTTGCAGCACTGGCCAGTTTACAGTGTTTCTGCCCCACAGCTGTCCCAGCCCCACAGGTACCCACTGACAATGTAATAATGAATAGCAGAGGAAACAGCAGCAAGGAACTGTCATTTGTCAATTAAGTGTGTGGTTTCATTACTGACACAATAAGGCAGGATTGTCACAGAGGAGCTTGGCTGATTTTTTTTTTATCACTTAAAATGAGAACAATTAATATGAAATATGTTCCCTTTTGGCTTCCCAAGCTGCTGAAGCCTCATGGGAATCTGTAAAATGTGTTCCTGGTACAGGCTGGTTACTCAGCATACAATCGTTGCTACAGTTACTGTGTCAGTGCCATAGCAATTCATTTAGAAAGGCCAGACCTTCCCATTTATAAATATGGGTGTGCGAGAGAGCTTACTGCCATGGTCTGGAATTTTCTTAGTTCTCCCCGCAATGCTAAGAGCATCTCATTTGAATTAGTATGAATTACTCTCTCCCTAATGGATGGTTTTTAACCGAAAATTTTCATGAAAAGTTAGCTCCAATTACATTAGTTAATGAGGCAGGGATATTTTCATTGACTTTTAAAATATTTCTGATTTGCAACTGTGAAGTCAATCTTTTTTGCTTTTTCTAAAAAATAGGTTAATGTGTTTAATCATAATTCAGCAATAAAAAGCACATTAGTTTTTCTTGTTTTAAAAAAAATAAAGCTTTTCTTGCTTGCTGTGACTCTGTAGTCCTCGCAGAACTATCATTTGAAGGACACTTTCTCACAGGCCCTGTCTAATTTAGGCGGCGTCTTGAGGGACGAGCAGACTCTGGGTACCCAGTGGCTCTCCAGACAGCCGTGCTGAAAGTGGGGCCTGTTCTTACTCTCACGGGGGTTTCTTCACCCACAGTGACATGGCCTGTGTGAAATACAATGTATGTCCTGATGAATGTCCTGATGAATGCACACCTGCTGGGACAGATTAAAGATCCCCACGAGATCTAGGCGGCATGTTGTGTAGTTTGCGTGGGCCACTCACAGCTAAGGCCACTCTCCACTTCACACAGTGAAAAGGGACGCCTCTGATGAAAGACAAATGCAAACAGTATTTTAAAGCTATCGTTCTGTTGGGAACATATCACAATAAGAATCTGGAAAAATTGGAAAGTGCAGATACAGCTCTGTCTTTCTGTCTCTCTCCCCCAAGTTATTACTCGGGATGAGCTGTTACTAGTACTTGGGAGCATTTTCCTTCAGGTACTCCTCTCTATACAGAACTCCTGACAGGTATTTAAAACCATTCCATGTCTCTCGAGCACCCACGCTGGTAAAACAAACATCAGTCGTGCCCACTGTTTACTCTGCCATTCAGGGTTTTGGGAACTTGAAAACATCTTCTCATCACACACTTTTTTCACTAGAAATAGTGAATGGATTATGAAACACAGCATGGACCCTTTCCTTGTTTTTATTCTGTTTTCCCATCACCTTGCTAATTTCCCCACGCACTGGTTTCCTTTGTAGGTTCGTCCTCCGTCAGAGTAGGTGGAGGATTGGAAGCGAGGATGAGGATGGATTACTGTTCACAGCCTTCAGTGACCCGGCCCACCCTCAGGGAAGTGTGTTCTGTTCCCTGGCAATTCTGGGGGTAGAGTGGTTCCGCTCCTTCCTAATTCTATGGTTTTTTTGTTAAACAGAGCTCCCCCTCCTTATTTTTTCCCTTTTTGCCGTTCCATTCCTTGGAATCTCTTGACTCTCTTTTCCTTCCCTCTCTCATACCTGCAGAAATTGCTCTCTGATTTTAGAACGATGCTGTAGAATAATTTAAAACTCCACTATTTCCTCTACAAAAGTGTTAACTACACACAAATGAGTAGCATTCTTAGATGAAAGAGAGCTGGATGTGGGTGCAGAGAAACACACATTTTCCTTTTCTGCAAGCCCCATGTTTCCCTTGTGATCATGGACTTTTTAATTGGACTCTCAGGAGTAAAGACACATTCCAAGGGGCAACTGCTACACACTGTTGGGAGGATGAGACTTTCCTGCTTTAATCCCAGCAGTGTTTCCTGTGAGGACAGACAGAGCCCTCACCTGGACAGTGACTCCCTTCATGGGCTTGAGAAAGAAAAAGTCCAAGTTGTGTCCCCTTGGACTAAAGTGGGAGACCCAGGAGACAGGTCCCACAGACTACCTTGAAGGTCAGCAACTATAATAAAATAAACATCGTCATTAATGGATGTTTAAGAAAAAGGTAGACACAGGAAATGACAGGATTAAGAAGAACCTAGAACAAAAATTGCATATTACATTTGAAGACAAATGCATCTCGTTTTAAACCTGGAATTCTGCTGCAGAGAGGAGCATCTGAAGCTTGGAGGCTATGTGGGGTTCCCTGTGAGAACCCCCTTATTTAGTGACTGGGATCAAACAACAGGAGAGAGCATTCAAGATGTCTCTCACTTGTCTGAGTTGTTAGTCAACGTTTTTAGAACCATTGTTGCTGGAGAATTGTATTTAAACTGATTTCAAAAACACATTTTACTTTAAAATTCAGACCTCACAATATGTTAACATTTCCCAGAAGTAAAAGTGGGGATCTGTTTTAGGGAAATAGCCTTGAGATTTGGTTGTGAGTTCAGCTCCCAATGCCTAGACCATTGGGGTGATTGGGGACTTCAGGAGGCTGGCTCGGTCTACTCTTTGAACTACTCCTGAGGTGTCTTCCACCTGGGCGAGCATCCAGGAGGATGGGATTCCGGATTTGTACCAGCGGAAAAGGGAAGTCGGAGTAAGGTGGGCCTGTGGGCTGGCGTTGGGAAGAAGTGCCCAGGTGGGGCTGACCCGGGAGGCCAGGAACCCCGCTGTGGTACCACGGTCTGGAGCACAGAGCTCGGCGGGTGTTCTCTCCCATTTCCTTTGCGTTCATTTCAGTGGGTGTGCCGTTCACTCTTTATCTGACAGCAGACTGCTCAAAAGCAAGATCTGAGGCTAATGGATTTTGCACCTCTCTGCCATAACTTTGGCAAATCGGGGCTTTGCCTTTGGCATCTGGCTGAGAGAATGTCAGTGTGTGGGACCCTCAACCCACAGAGATGGTCTGTTCTAGGGCTAAGGTCAAAGTTTCCATTCTTATAATCATCGTAGCAGTGATCTCCTTTAAAGTGATAGGAAGTAACTTCATTATTCGGGTTCATTTACAGGCGTGACTTCATGTACTTTCCGCCTGTTAGGGGCTAAATTTAAAAACATACAGGCTTTATTTGGAATCTTGGGTAGAAAGTCAAATGAACTGATTATACTATACATAGGGAATGGTTAACCTCAATATCTTAGGGTTGTTGGTACTAGGATTGTCACACACGTTTCCATTAGTCCAAAAATGTTGGTGAAATCAAATAGCATGTAAGATTCTGGAAAACCAGGTTTGCCCAGCACAAAAATATTGAGTGACAGAAATAAAAACAAAATGAAAACGAAAACCAAACAAAAAACCCTAAATAGAGTAACATGGGTTAGGAACAGCATTCTATAAGTAAAACTGTTTGCTCCTAAATTGTTTGAAGAGTCTTGGTTGCTTTTCAGTTTTTAGTACTTAGATTTAAAAGTGTATGTGGCCAGGTTCAAATGACGTGTAAGAAATACCTGTAATAAAATAAAGGAATATCCGAGTAAAGCTGTTTTGAAGTAATAGTAGTTGTAGTTTTTCTAGGCATTTTGAAGAGGTTTTAAAGCACCAGAGTTTTCTGGCTCCTTGAGTTTGGGGCCATATTATTAGCACAAATCAGTGTTTTAAAGAAAGAAAGGGGTAGACAGTGTGTGGTATTGCTGGGGGTAGGTATAGGTGTGCCCCTGGCGGCGATGCACCCAGAAGGCGAGGGGAGCGGGAGGAAAGGTCTGGAAGCACCTAGTCTGGCACATGGTCTGAATATTCCCAGGGAACACCTGAGCTGAAGACCAGCGCCCAACACAATGTTTATAGTCAGGTGCCAGCGCCCTGCGCTTTCCGACAACAGTGCGTTTGCCCTCTGGTGAGAGGTAGAGGGCGTTACTGTAGCACTCGGAGCTGTATGGATCAGCCTTGCCACCTCGCAGCAGGAAGGGAGGACAGCTGCTGGGGCTCCCTCTGCCTCAACCACTGTGTCCCACTCGTCCTTCCAGTGGCCCCGAGCCAGTCTGATCTGAGGCCCGTCCACCCCCCACCCACATCTCTCAGTGGGAGCAGTGGGGCTGCACCTAAGACTCGGCTCCCTCTCTGTTCCTTCTGTAGGATGCAGGGTCAGCTGTGGAGGTAGGAGCTCACTGCTGCCTCTTTCTCTGGTTTCATGAGCCTCCCCATACCTCTTTTCATCCTCTTTCATGAGATGGTATCCACCTTTCCCATTTCAGTGGGCTCTAATGGCAGAACAGCTCAGGAGGAAAAACCCACACTGGTTTCATAGTTTCCAAATACCAGCCAAGTTCTGTGTGTGCACAAAGTTACAGAACGGTGGGAACGGAGCAGCATCTTAATGAAAGCCAATTCTGGAAGAATAAATGAAGGTTCCCACTCGTGCGAGAATTTCTGTACGAGGTTTGCTCCCTGCCTCAGAGAAAGCTGTCTAGTATTTATACATCCCGTCAGGCTTCTAGTAGATCCGTGCGAAACTGCCCACCAGCTCTGCCTTTTGCTGAGAGGGTTCCCAACAGACATTGCGTCGTAGCTTTAATAATCTAAGAAGTGTGCACAGCTCACCGTTCTTTATACAGTAAACAACACTATTAAATACCATTATTCAAATGGGTGTTTTGAGGGCTTACTGTTTTTCTGGGAGTGGTGTTTGCACAGACGTTGGCATGAATTTCCCTGGTTTCTTTAGAGCCTTCAATTTACTAATATGCACCTTCCGACTCCAAGGAAGGGCTGCAGTGTCAGACAGTGTTTTGCAAACATGGTTGATTATAAATCCTTTCCGTGTTTGACAAGTATTAGAGGGATGGAAACGAGGTCCCATAAGGGAAGGTCAGAGCAATCCGTGTTTCATGTATTCACTTTGATCTGTTTTGTTTTGTTTTTCAAAGGGCAGAAATGAGTGAGAGGTTACTCTTTAATATATGAAGACTTTTAATTAAAAAATTCCAAACAGGTTTTCTTGTCAGTGGCAAATGGAAGGACGGGGAGACGTGAGAGTCGGTGATATTGCCTTAGAAACAAACTAGGTCTTCCTGGCCCGGGAGGGAACCTGGGGACCTGGAAAGGAGGTCGTGGGTCTGAGTTCCTGCGATCTTGCAGGTCTTTCTGGACGCTTGTGTCCTAGAGGCGGGCGCAGTGCCAACTGGGACCGAGATGCTGGCTGCCCAGCCTTTCCCGATTGGTCCTGACCCTAGAGGAGCCCAGTGCCCAGTTCATCAGTGTGACTGCAGTGCTGTCCTAAGGACCTGATGGGCTTTGGGGTGGGGCTCTCCACCCCAAGGAAGGCCTCCCAGGGAAAGGCGTGCTTCAAGGGGGGCGACTGTCTGCCCAGCAGCCATCCCCACACGGGGTGCCCAGTCACACGTGTCCCAACGCCAGCTCATCCTCTGGCCTTGGGAAGTTCCCCTGGCTGCACTGGGGGACACTGCAGGCCCCAGAGGCAGATCTCTTAGGTCTCATTGGGGTAGAGCACATGGCCACAGGGGCGCCTGTGCCTGAACCCGGCCAGGGTGGCTGGGCAGCCGGTCAGAGTCAGGCCACGGCCAGAGGGTGGGAAGCCCATGGCGCTGCCGTCTGCACACTTGTTGTGGAGTTCCCAGCTTGGCCGGGGTCCGTGGCTGCTGGGAGAGCCTTTTTCCACCGTCCAGCTGGCCGTCCGTGATGGGAGACAGGTCGGCAGCTTTCACTGGGGCTCCTGGCCTGTGGCCTCAGGATGGAAATAAACTCTTCCAGCAAATGGAATGTGTTTGGGGTCCAGATGTGCAACAACTTAACTGTGAATGAAAGTGAGATACAAAGAATAGATTTAAATGATGACGTGTTTGTTTTAGTCAGTGTGCTGGACATACATTCATGTGTAACAGAGTTTTTAGAAACACACACTTCCATCTAACTTTGTTTCATTTCTTAAACAGATAAGTGGTGTAGTTTAATTGTTGGGTTTTGAAAGTTTGTTTTCGTATACTTAAAAAAATTATTCCAGAAGATAAATTATTGAAATACTACCAAACAATGCTATCTTATTTCTCTGTAGTGCTTTTTAGCTTATAAACGTTTTTGTAGAACTTGTTTAATTACTCAACTCACACATTTAAATATTTTCCTTAAGCTTCCCTTAATTCACAGAATGTAATAAAAAATGTTATGTCATTGGCCAAAGGCCACTGTTACCCTTAAAAATCAGAGCTCCTTGGTAGTTTACACAAGATAAAGATTAACTGCTAAATGACTGCGATTTTTTTGGTAGCTGCACCTCGATATACAGTAATAATTAACTCTGGTCATTCCTTGAATTCACATAGCATACTTCCTGAGAAAGGCTCCAAGTTTACGAGTTTGTATTAACGCATGTATTCCCACAGTGTTCCTCCGAAAAGGGTCAGGCAGATTTTACCACTTCCATTTTATGGGTGGAAAAACAGTTCCCGATAAGATCAGATAAGACTCCCAGAGTTGGTGGGTTGGTCAGGGCTGCTGTGACCAGCACAACGCAGTGGGAAGGGGAACGTGGCCCTCCTATAGGAGTCATGCCTGCGTGGTCACGTCCCCCAGCGCTCGGGCCCACCCTCAGGGGCTCTGCACACAGCTGTACCCTCCATGGCCAGCCCCTCACCCGGGGACCCCACAGCAGCCTGCTCGCCTCATGGGGCCGAAGGTAGTTAATGGCGGTGTGTTTGGCCTGCGGCCCCAAAACACACTCGCTTTTGCTGGCAGTAGTAACCTCTAAACCACAGGAGGGCCGTGTCTGAGCAGAAAGGTGGGGGCCTAGACCTCCGCCTCTAGGGCCACAGTGTGAGTCTGGGCCTGGCCAGGTCCTGGGCTGGCCTTCCTGCCCCTGGCTAATGCCTCTGCTGTGTTTCTCATGTGCTCCTGCTACTGGCAGCAGGTGTAAAACATGTGGCGCCTTCACTTTGTCACCCAGGAAGTTGAGGTCTCCAGCGTTACTTGGAGAGTTGTTTTGCAATGGCGACATTTCTTTCCCATCACAGAGGTTTTATTTCTAGCTCCAGTCTCTGGCTCATGGAGAAATAGAAATAAAGGAACAGTGTAGATGCACATCCATGCCCAGTAGCTTCTAGAGAGTCTCACAATTAAAAAGTTCAATTTCTTTTATTCATTAAATATCAGTAAATACCAGAGAGACAGGTGTGTGTAATATTCATGCAAAACATCTCCCATTAATGGGCTCAGATGTGAAAAATAGGTCATTTTAGTTATTCTGATTTTTGATACACAGGTGGCCCAGAATTCTACTTTCTGCTATTAAAATCTGTTCCATACTATGAAGGTCGTAGAAAAAGTATGCATATTTAAAGATTACAGAAGTGACAAGAGCAACGTCATAATCCCAGGGAAGTACGCGACTTGTAGTATTATGAAGAGACCTACATGTAAACTGATTATCAGGTCACTAAGACGCACCTGTCAAGGCGTCCTGTGTTGGAGGGAAGGCGCTCGTTTGCCCCAGCAGGTGGGGGGGGAGGCATTTAGAGAATGTTCCTCCTCAGACACTTCCGGTTCCTCCAAAGGACGTCTGTCCATGTGTGCAAGACACAGGCTGCCTGCTTGCCCGCTCAGTGCTTCCCAGCCTTCCCTCCCTGCTCTGCTTGCTGGCACTCGTCTGAGCCTCCGCCCGTCTGGGAAACGCCCCGTCTCTCAACCGGACTCACGTCAAGTGTCGTCCTGCGAGCTGGAGCCTTTGCACCAGAAGCAGAGTCTTGTTTTTACCCCTAAATCTCGGCTGTGCCTTGGCCGTGACCCTGTGATCTAATATTTACGAGAGCACGCCCGGTGCCATGTGGCATACTAGGTGACTGACCAGATTATCCTGTCCCATTCTCACGCCCGCCAGCAGCATACATGTTATGTCACGTGTCACAAGGAGGTTTTACAGCAGCAAAGGCTGGGGCCTGGCCACGAGACAGCGCGCGACGTGGGTGGCAGCACTTGTCAGTCTTGTGGGTTGATGTGCGCTCACCCAGACCATGGCTTCACTGCCATCTGTATGTTGGTTACTCCCAAATTTACAGCTTCTCCATGAAGCACAGACTTGTATCACCACTGGGCTTCTAAGGCACCTCTCAAAATCAGTGTGTCCCCAATAAAACCCCGATCATTTCTCTCACACCTGGCGCTTTCTGTATGATGACTCACTGTTCAAGTCATAGCTGAGAAATCGTCCTCACCAGGAAGTGTAGTTTCTCCACAACCTAATTCCATGCACCCCTCTCTCTGCCCAACTCTACAGCCTCCAGTTTCACCCCAGCCAGAGATGCCCCCGTTAGAACATCTCATCCACCCTCAGCCCTTTACGTGCCCTCCCACTACGCACGCAGCTTAGAGCCCAGGTTCGAGCCTGACGAACACTTCCTCACGGGCACCCCCTTTGCCCACTTGTTAAACCTCCAGCCCTGGTTGAATGCAGCTCCCCCACGCGCCACTGGGGTGACTCACTGTAAACTCCTGAAGGAGCCTCCGTGGGACCTAAGTGCTGATAGGCAACCACACGCTGTCACAGACTGCCAGCACCTCCTCCCTGTCCCCAGTCGGCCGGTGACCTTGCTTCACTAAGAAAACTGAAGTCAGAGAGGAACTTCAGGGACAGCACCCCCGCCCCTGGCCACCTGTCAGCACTGGGCCCGCGTCCTCTGCTGTCCTCCAGTTGCGTGGAGCAAGCTGCCCAAGCCCAGTGGAGCAAGCCCTGCGGCTGGTGTGCCAGGTCCCGTTCCGTCGCCTGGTGAAGGGCACTGTCCTCACGTGGCCGGGGTTCCCCCCATCTGCCGGAACAGCCATCCCTGCTGGCGTAGGACACGGCACGCCACTTCCTATCTTCAGAAAGCCCCTCTTCACCCCACTTCTGCGCCCCACTTTCCAGGTCAGGCTCTCTCGGGTCCTCTCCTGTCACTCCTCTTTCCACCTGCCACCTTCCACAGAGACATACCCTCAGGGTCACTTTGCTTGACCTAAAGGTCAATTCTCAGTCCCCATCTCACTACCTTGTTTCACATCATAGACTTTCCTACTCACGTGCTCTTTGTACTTGGCCTTGAAGATACCATGCTCAGCCGGGTTTCATCTCAGTCCCTCTCTTCCACCCTGTAATGTTGGAATACCCCAGGACCCGGCCCCAGATCCCCTTTGAAGAAGCCAGAGTGGTCCCTTAACATGGAGGTCAAAGTATGTCACACTGCTGGTCAAACCCTTGCAAGAAATGCCAGTACCTTTCGGCCACAAAGCCCTGCCTCTCAGGCCCCTGACATTGTGTCCCACTGTTCTCCCTTCCAGCCACTTCTGTCTCCCTAGGGACTGTGTGTGTCAGAGACTTTGCACAGGCTGTTCCCTCTGCCTGGAATTTACTTCTTCCCTCAGTACGTCACATAGCTCACATCTTCGCCTCCTGATCTTTTCTCAAATACCACATTTTTACCAAGAACCTCCCTGTCTATTACATTTTCAGCCCTATCCCCAGAAAGAACTCTTTAACCATCTTCTCTTGCTATACCCCGAGGCCGGTGGCTGGAGATGGGACCACGCACTTGCTCCATTGTCCCATGGACTTACTTACAAAACACAAATTCAAAACTGAAATTATTAAGCATTTCGCAAAAGCTATTGCAGAATATTTAGCCCCAAACTGGGACCCTTCTTACTGCAGGGATCTGTGTGACCGGACTGTTGCACATTTATGAACTTGACGCTGGGGTTGAATGGGACGGTGCTGTAAAGCTCCTGGCTCACAGGAGACATCGTAGAGTCGTACCTGGCGGCAGAACAATACAGGTCAAGGTGACGTGTGGTGTTATAATAAATCATTTGCAGAATTAAAATGCTGCAGGCCTCGTCTTCGCCCAGGCCCCTTCTAATGGTGGCCCAGCTTTCTTAGTGAGGGCCGCGCTACCTGAAATAGGCACCACCGGCTGTGCACACAGTAGAACAGGCACCTCCCTGCGAGGAGCTGCAACTCATCAAGTAGCTGATGGCACCTGTCGTGCTAGAGCTGTGCCCAAGTGTCAGCCCTTCCATGCGAGTCAGTGCGAAGCCAGAGTACAGGATTTTGGTGTGGCAGTGTGGATGGGCCGTGAGGGACGGTGTCACTGGGGGCGTGGGAGGCCCCCTGGGGCTGGGTCACAAAGCCCATCTGGGGCCCTGTTGAGCCTGATGAGGAGGGTGTGGCACAGCTGCGGAAGCACCTGTCCTCCTCCCTGGTGTGCACACCCACCCAGGTGAGCTGACAGCCATATAGTCTGAGGGCGATGCGGAGAGCCAGGCGGGCAGCTGCCAGAGTGGGGTGACGGAGGGCGGATGGACAGATGGACGTGCTCAGAGCCACGGGAGGGGCCGGCCATAGGTCTTCCTGGGAAGACTTCCCAGTGCTCTGCAGGCCGACAGACCTTTTCATGCCTGCACATCAGGCTGCTGCTCCCCTGTTTGGAATCTGTCTGTTTCCAGCTGCCTGAGTGGAGTCTCAGCTCCTTAAATTGCCTCCAAGGCCCTTCCCAGTCTGACCCTGCGACTCCTCCCCACGGCCTCCCTCTCACCTGGGGCGCAGTGCCTTCTCTCAGGGACGTTCTCTCCACGGCCCGCCCCTTTCTCAGTGACTTCCCCATTCTGGACACAGACATTGCTTCCTCCGGGGAGGCCTCCCTTTGCCTGGGGGTGAGAGCTGCTGCTGCGAGAGCACCCGTCTGTGTCCTTGGTGCTCCAGGGCGGGGACCATCTCGGTCATGTCTGTCGTCCTTTGGAGGTGGCCGAGCCTGACACTCAGGAGGTGCTGAGGAGCCGTGGGGGCAGATGAAGAGGTGAGCACTTCCTGTGCCCGAGGAGCACGAAGCCTGTGTCACACGGCAGTAAAGTAGCCACCTGTGTGTCCCACACTGGCCCCGCAGGGTGATGTCCTGCATGCTGCGCGCACGGGCACAGCCCTCCTCTGGAGCTCCCTTGTCACCTGCCTGCAGGTCTTGGGCCATTCTAGGTGTCAGATGTGGGGGCGTGGAGTCACAGGCGTTTCGCCAGATCTGCACTTAAGCACAGCGCCAGAGACCTCACAGACATGCTGAACGAAGGTCTTTTGTTCATGTCCCCAAGCTGGTGACAGTTTCTGAGGGTGCTGCCAGGCGTCTGGGAGTGTGTTTTGGGAGAAGACGGCCGTTACAGAGCTGTTTCAGATAGACTCGGCACCGGACTGGCACACCCTCTGGGGGAGGTCAGAGGTCAGTTGATGTGTGTTCAGGCAGCGGGGAGGTAACCATGGAAACCCCTCAGTGCTGTCGTGAGGGGTTAAGAGTAGGTGATGTGGAGACACTGTGAGGCGATGGGAGCGTTTATCAGCATCCACTTCAGAAACCATGGAATAGGTTTGAAGAAATGCACCCACGTTATGCACCCCTGTGAGGAAAAGTTCTGGACTTCCATCAACGGCACCATGACAGAAATGCTGCTGAGGTTCCCTGTGGAGGCCAACGGCGGTGGACAGCTCATGTGACCATCTGCATTGGATTTGTTCACTCAGTGAATCGTGGGTGGCCACCCACAGTGCCCCAGCCTGGTTCTGGTACCAGAGACATTCACGTTGTGTCTGGAGCAGCACAGCCAGTGGGACTCTGGCCAGTGATAGAAGTGTTCTGTACAGCAGCTGACGGCCCCACATGGTTATGGCAAACTTGAAATGTGTCTTGTGTGAGCAGGGAACCGAATCAAAACCCCGGACGCACAGGGCAGCCACTGCAGGCCTTCTCTCTCACCCTATCCCCATCCGCGCACAGATGTGTGGAAGGATTTGGGGTTTCTTGGCACTCATTCTGTTTTTCCTTTGTGTCTTTGTACATTACGTTCCTTCTGCCTAAGGTGAACCAGGGCCCACCCCCCACCCCCACCCCCACCCAGACCGCCTTGCTTGCTTCTGTTTCCAGTAGGAGTCATGGCCACCCCAGCTCCCCGTCAGTTTCCAGGGTCGTGACACTAAGCACCGCTGAGTGTGTGTCATCATTTTGTATTGGAGTGACGTGAGCATGCTGGGGAAGGGACAAGAGCGGGCTGGCTTTCCCGGGTTCAGACACACAGGCTTCACCAACAGCAGTCCATTTCCTTGTGTTGCAAATACTGTTCACCAAAGGCACTGTAACTGCCAATCACCATGATCATTAGCCCTAAAGCGTGGGAGCACGGTTCTCTGATAGCCCTTCTGCTTCCTCAGGCATGTCAGTGTTTTCAGCGATAACCTCTGAACTACCAATCGTGGGTCAGGACCCTCACTGACTTTGGGGAGCCTTAGGTAATGGGTACGAAGACGTCATCAGGTAGATCTGCATTCATCCCACACGTGTGTGCTAATGGTTCCTAGTCTTCTGTCCTCGCAAGGGCAGAAGATGTGCTTTAAAAATAAATAGCGCCGATGAGGGCACTGGGGGGCAGAGGGTATCACCCAACGGGGCAGTTTAAGCAGGAACCTGAGGAGCCTTTTCCTTGTTCATTGCAGGCCACATGGAACCCTCGATGTCCTCAGAAGTCTGTCGAGACGCACACGCAGGCGGCTCTCGACAATACAGACGGTCAGAGTTTTTCCCTAATAGAAATCTAGCGTTTGCATCTAACGAAGGAGAGCTGTGGGAGTCCGCACCGCTGTCACAAGGCCGTCCCCGTCACCACACTCAGGTGAGAACAGCTCTTATTTCAAAAGATCTTCAGGGTAGGAAATTTAGTCCTCTGCTGCCGTCCTCACTGGGAACCTGTGCTGAGCGTCCGACGGTTGGTCATTAGGCGCCCTGCCTTTCCATCTGTCCTCTGGGAGGCAGGTCAGCTCCCAGCTGCTTAACAACACGTGCGTGTTGCTGAGGATGTGGTGACCTGCCTGACACGCGGAAAACAGGTAAGGCCGTGACCAGGAGTCTCCCCGCTGTCCTTCTCTTGCATGGCGAGCCGGGTGATGGAGCGATTAGCTCTGGGAATCAGCTTTCCCCGTGTGCAGTGCACACAGAGCTTTGTGAGAAAAGTGTTCTGTCGGGGACCTCGGCCTGTCGCAGAGCTGGGTGTCGCAGTGCCATTTAGGTTGACGAGAGCCTTCTTGAAAATCTTGATTATTTCGATGTAACTGGCATGACGTTGTATGAGTCTGAGACGAGCAGCATTTGGATATGACTCGCTCGCACAGTGCAGTGTGATTGCCGTCGTGGGATCAGTTGTTCATCTTCATGGTTCTTGTGTAGTAGTTGGTGTGAGAGATTCACTGTGTGTTTTGAGAACTTAATGGTGACTTGTAAAATAAAGGAGTGAAAATGGAATAATCACACATACCTGGAGATAAGCTAATTAATCCTGGTAATTGCCTTTCAGGAAGGGGAAAGTGCCGGATGGAAATGTTAGTTTAGGTGTTCGTTTTGATGTTTCTATATATCGCTATTTTTGTCTAATTTCATTTGTTTAGGTTCTTTAAGCTGCATACTGGTCTGCCATGGACTTTTCATTTCTTCTCCTATAGGTGTTAATGAGTCTATCAGATGCTTAGAGAGTGTGAACTAGATTATTCTTGTCCGCATGTGAGTAACAGGTGAGAAGCAGGTGCTTTACAGCCCAGGTGACAGGGATTCGTGAGACAACCCACACCCCAAGCACTGTGCCTCCTCCGTCCTGGCATAAACACTCCCCGCGTCTTGTTTTGTTCACTGAGAGTGTGAAAATGTCCACGGTGACTCAGCTGGTGGACTTCTGTTTTCTTTTTGAGCTTAAACGGTGGTCTTCAGTTTCCTGAGATTCGAATTGTAAGGTACTAAGATACTCTACTATTTTTATTTTCAAAAGTCTTCTTTTGCTGTAATGTTATTTTATTACATTTAAGTTCCATTCCATTCAGAAACCCATGTCTCCTACCATCTTTTCTATCTCTTTTCCCACTTACAGAAATCTCTTTGCCTTTTGAGGCCTACTGCTGTATCTGCGTTTGTCCAAGCACAGCTGGCTGGTCTTTTCTCGCGCCTCCTGTCCGTGTAGTTAAGGAAACAGTTGCTCCCTGAGCAGCCTTCCCTCCCACCCGAGTCGGCAGTCACACTGGAGGGATTGCCTGGTGCATTCTGGTCGCTCCTCTGCCTTCTCACTCCCCGGCCTCTCCAGTGCGAGCTCCGGCTCCCGGTGTGGCACTGTCGCAGCCTGGCCACGTGTGCTGAGGGGACGGTGGCGGTCGGTCAGCAGCAGGGGAAGCCACTTTGACCTGCAGACGGCTTCCTAGCTGATACAAGCAGTGGTGCCATCCCCAAATGATTCCGTGACCTCTTGATGACTATTTTTATGGGAATCTTGCCACAGATGTTTTCCAGTTTGCTTTGATTCTGATAAAACCCTGAGCTGTGAAAATAGGGCCTAAAACGTTTGAGTTTCCTTTGCAGCCACATGATCCCTTTGCCTCGTGTCCTCCGACGCGTTGGCCGTAAGATGTAATTTCTCCCACACTTCCTCAAATGGTCACTGTAAAATCCTGTCGTCTCCTCCTACCTTGGTGTATAAACTGCCGAAAGCCGGATGTTACAGTGGAGACTGACAGGCCGGCAGCGTCCTCCACGGGCAGGACACAGAGCAGAGCCATGGAAGTGACAAAGGCCGACCCTCTGCTAGGAGCTCCCACGGGCGGCTGGCCCCGGAGCTGGGCCTTTGGGACCAGCACCATCTGGAGAAGCGCAGCTGCAGCAGCCGCCCTGCAGCAGGTGATTTCTGCTAGAAGCCCGCAGAGCCTAGGACTGTCCTGTGCGGTGTGGGCCCACGTAGTGCACAGTCCTTGTCATGCGCACGCAGCTGAAGGTCTCAGGTCTCACGTGTGTCAGGAACGTGCATTTGGTGGGGACGCCCAGGCTTCGTGCCTGAGTGGAGAAGAGAGATAGTCTCTGCTCCCTCTGGACTCTGAGGACAGGGACAGTCCTGAGATATCACAGCCGCAGATAACTGCACTGCTTTCTGGTGCCCTGGCAGCATAGACCACCAACTCCATGGCTCCACAGAAACAGAAACGGCGATGGAGTTCCCGTCCTCTGCTCCTCCTGGGCTCTCAGTAAGAGCAACTGATGAAAGCACAGCTGTGCCCCAAGTCACACAAGAGCAGAGAGAATGGGCCCGATGATTCACCAGTAGAAACTGCAGATCTCTGGATAATTATGAGTTTGAAAAATTGCCAGATATTTTTCTAATCAAAAGAGAAAATCATCATGCTTTTCTATGTAGAGAGCTGTTACTGAAATACTGTGGAACAGTGAGCGCAAGATGAAGCGTGGGACACTCATGGGACAGTGTGTGGCCTGGAGGGGCTGCTGAGCTCCCACAATCACATGCACTGGGTGTCTGCACCTCTTCCCAGACATGCTGCCCATCACTGTCGCTGATGCCTGGTGAGGCCCGAAGAGATGAGTGCGTGGCATTCCTTAGTGCCCACAGGGGTCTGTGTGCTGGGGGAACTGATTTACTAATTGGGCGAGAAGGAGGGCGTGTATGACTCAGGCTTGGTGCCACGATAAACCACCTGTGAACAGGTAGGTGGCGGTATGGCTCCGACATTGGCACAAATATGGCAAGAAGGAGTCTCAGTGGACGGCAGAGGGGTTACTGGGGGGGGTGCCGGTGAGGCTGGATTTAATAGGAGACAGCCATGACGCCCCCACCCCTCCCAGGACGCTGTCCATGTCTGAGTTCCAGGACGTGACTGTGTCACCTCATGGGACAAAAAGGCTACTGCAGATGTTGTGAAGGTTGAGGGATTTGCAGTGGGGAGACGACTGGCCTCAGTGGTGCGCCACCCTTATAGGATCCTTTCAAAGCAGAGTGTCCGCAGCTTTAGTCAGACAGGGATGTGAGGCTGAAGGAGGGTCAGGAAAACGCAGTGCTGCTGGCGCTGGAGGTGGCGGCCGTGAGACGCGGGAAGGCACACGGGCATCCCTGCAGCCCCAGAAAGGAGCCCAGCCCTGGCTTGGCCTCAGCCTAGTGAGCCTCAGTCGGGTCAGACTTCTGACTTGCAGAGCTGCAAGATAATAATCAGTTTATGTTGTTTCGCCCGCTCAGTTCCTAGTAATTACTTACGGCAGCAGTAGACAGCGAGCACACCGTGATGGCATTGGTGTGCCAGTTCATCATTCCCAAAGAATTCCACAGCTCGAGCTCATTGGGTGCCTGAGCAGTCTTGAGTGTTGGCCAGGCAGATGTGGAAACAGGCTCAGAGAGCTGGAGTGACTTTCCCAGGGCTGCACAGCCGTAGATGGCAGAGCCTTTGCCTGCAGGACTTGTCTGCCCTGCAGTGATGCGCCTGTCAGGGAGAGCGTGGTCTGACGTGCTGGCAAACCCCTTGTGGGCGCTCTGCCTGGGAAAGCTGCCCCAAGGTGCCCTGTGGAGGCTGTGGGAACATGCGGTGGAGGGGCACACAGGCCATCAGTCCTTCTTGTCGACCTAGAGCTACCCGTTCATCAGAGCATTCAGAGCACCTGTAGTCCCCTCGGGGACTCCGGGTTCTTATCACCTGCAAAGTCGTTCACAGCGGAAGTGGAAAACTGGTTTCAGGATGCCTCACGTTGAGATGCATGGTGGTGACGATTCTGTAAGAAGCTGGCTTGATAAAATGTCCCTGTGATTTGAGGATGGCAGATGCTGAGAGGAGATCGTTTTGCAATCCTGTCTCACACTGCGAACCTTCCCGTGAGTTCTTCATATATTTAGAATTTGAGACATTAGTGAAAAAGGAGAGAATGGTCATGCGATTTAATCCACACCACAGAGAACAAAGTGCACATGTCACATTGCCCCCGAGCACAAATAATCAGATGCAAAGTGGGGAACATTGAAAATTAAAATTTGCCCGAAGAAGTGGAGGCTTGAAAGAACGGGTGATGCATGTGTTCAGTAAGCTTTTTCCATGATCAAGACACCTAATGAAAAAGGGTGGGGTAGGAAGTGCATGAGAACTCAACACCGTGCTCTCCAGTGTGTCCTCCATGCAGGTGAGCTGGGCAGTCACGGTCATTCGTGGGCTCTGTGTGAGCGGCGTATCCACACTGCTGGTCCTGGCGCTGATCCCTGGAGGCCGCGCACTGATCTCACCTCTGTTGCATTTCATTGAGCCGGTGGTCCTGAGGAACAGTCCCTTCGCTAATCCTGTCAGTCACCCATGACCTTCATTACCCTTGCTGTTCTTTCTACGAATCCGCAAGATAGCTCGTTTCTAAATCTCATCTAAGTAGCATATTTTAAGTGTTTACGTATTGAAGTATATCTAAATCCCGTATTTGTATGTGCATATGTAGATAAATGTAGATATCTAAAATATGCAAAATACTGTGTTTCTGATAGGTGCCGTCCTTTGGGTAGTGCTGGTGTCAGGAGATACTAAGACATATGGGGGTGCGTACAGAAGTTTATACCCCTTCAATATTGTATTGCCTTATTGGGGTTGGAGAACATAAACACGTAAAAATGCCTCTTGTTCTGTCAGAGAATCTCATGGTATCCTCAGTAGCTTTTAAGTCTACTCTCAGAGGGCCATTGTACCTTATCTTTAAAAAAAAAAAAATAAAAGAAACAAAAATCATCTAATACAAGCTACTGGTCACGGCACCTGGTCAAGGTTTCCTATGGGAAATACGAGGGGATGAGGGATGCCCGACACCGTGCCAGGTGGAAGCCTTGGCCCAGCCTGAAGGGCTGTCTCTCCTTTAATCTTCAGTGATTTCAGGCAGGACACGTTCTCCAGTTTCCTTAAATCCGGGTTGGGAAAATGAGAAGGTCTGTCTCGGGCTCATTGGTTGAGAACTGGCAGGTTCTAAAGGTGTGGTGAGACGTAAGGGGACGTGGACAGTGAAGACAGTGGAGGCTGGTAAGCACGTGCCCTGACCAAGACTCTAGTTCAGGAGACTGTGCCAAGTTCAAACTTGCAGCGGGCCCAGCGGTGGGCTGCCACTGTGTCCCCTGGGGCCCATTTCTCTTCTTCCTGGAGAAGTCAGATGCCCTGTTCCAGGCGACTCGATGTGCCGCCGTCACCTGCAGTGAGCCTGTTGTGCACGGGTCATCCAGGCAGAGGTCAGGTTTTTTCCTAAGCTGTGGAACAGGTTGCGTCATGACCACTTTCAGGCCATTTGCCTAATAACTGGCTGTCAATTTGGTGGAATTTTGGTCTGAGATGGTTTTTCACTGAAGACTGCTGTCTCCTAGTAGGGTTGTGAGTAATGGCATGTGTAATTCCCATATGACGATTTACAGAGTCCACTAATAGTTACCAAAGAACCTAATCTGTTCTGAGTGATGTAATTGGTTAGCGTCATTCTCGACCTATGTAAAAGTATCTATGTAAACCCAAATCTAAATATAATTCATCTTTGCATCATACATGCCTATATACATACCCATATTTATACTCTTCCCCATGTCTCTATTCTTCTGTTAGAAGCGGCAGTTAGACAGGGAAGAGGAGGAAGTGCCCTGAACATCCAGTGGGAGATTGATTAGAGATGGTTGGTGTCGGTAGTATGGTGGTTTGCAGTTTCCACCTGGACCCTGGCACTGCGTCTCCAGGGTCCCCTTTTCTGCACAGTCAGCTTTACCCCAATGGACTATGTGCAGGATTTGGGAGGCAGAAGTGCGCATGGAGCCATGGTGGGTGGTCAGATGTGGTGAGAGAAAGGTGCAAGTTCCAGCCTGCCCTTGCTCTCCTGCTCTGCACTGAGCTCTCCTTCCTGACTGCCAGCTCCGCAGTGGCCCCAGCAGCGGGATGTGCCTGGTGCCCCAGGCCCTCCCCATGTCCCCCCTTGCCCACTTGTGCTGGGCTGCTCGGAGGCTTTCCTCTTGACCACCCCACGACACTCCCTCCGCTCCTTCTGCAGCTGTGTGGGTCCACTTCCTGTCATGAGCTCCGGGTTCCATCAGGCTCACAGTGGCTCTGTCCCCTGACCCATCACATAGGGGAAGGACAAAGCATTTGTTGTTTAATAAAGTAGCAAGAGAATCGTTGCATAGCATTTTTGTCTGTAGCAGACGGGACAGAAGGAATGTCAGTGGCAGTGAGTTGAGAAATGCAGGAAGATGAGGAAACAGAGCAGAAAGCCGAGCTGCGTTCCGCAGACCGGCATACCATTCCCTCATGCTCACCACCGTCTGCTGCTGCGTGTTTACTATTTGTGTCTTTATTTCTCGGCAGAAAACTCACTGAGAGAAGACATTGAACATGACTCTGACATCACTAGAGGTGAATGCAATACTTCGTACCAACTAGACAATTTAGGACCTGTTTGATAAAAGATGAATAATAAACATAATTAAAGAAATTAAATTCTCATAGCTGCACATTTCACTGGTGTTAGCAAATAAATACCCGTCCTTCAAAGCAGCTGGCCCCGGAGAACAGCGAAAGGACCTGGTGGAAACCCAGTACAGCACGGCTCACTGTCAGCATTTGTGACGTGGCCGCACAGTCCCTCTAGAAACAGTACAAGCTGTGAGGCAGCCCCCAGTCTGTGTCGGAGTCCCCCAGAGCTCTGTGAGCAGTCTCCACAGGGGTGTGGAACCCCTGACGCTGGTCTGGCCAATTCCTGAGGCTGAGGACCGCCTGACAGAAGTCCCGCTCTCTGCTCTGTAGCTTGGAGCTCTGTGGGCTTCGTGGGAGTCCTTTCAGCACGGGTCCCAGTGAGTCCCAGGGAACCGGATGCCAGGGTGCCCCTGGCCATGCTGGTCTCCTTGTAGAACTAAACCGAGAGGTGGAGGGGGGTGCCCCAGCTGGGGCGAGTGCGTGTGATGACCAAGGGGAAGCAGGTACACAGTGGGAGCAGAGGCCCCGGTCTGGAACCCCACTGGGGGCCATGTGGGGTTTCCTCCTCCCCCTAGGTCCAGTGATCAGAGTTAGTGGAAGACACCACGATCGAAGGAGGGCAGGACCAGGAAGGGATCAGACCCTTCAGAGAAGAAGGCCAACAAGCGTGAGCAGCTGGGTGCCGACTGAGGACAGTGGCCTGTGGGTGGGTGGCACAGACGGTCATCGATGCCACCCGCAGTCCTGGCACCAGTCACAGGAACCACAGCTGTAGTCATGTGTGTTTTGTTCCGACAGCTGTCCCTGTTCCTACTATTTTCGGTAAGGTGCGCTGGTGGTGGCTTCCTTCTGGCGTTGTCTTCAGATTGTGAGTGTGCTGAAAGAGTCATGACCACGAGTCCTGAGGAGTGAAAGTGACGGGGACGCTGGGTCTCATTTGCCCAGACAGGATGGCTCAGCCTTTGTTAGCCTGAGGGCTGGCTGGGTCATGGCGGCATAAGCACCTTGTTGCTGTTTGTAAATGTCAGCATTTATTTATTTGGTGTGCACGGAAGGTAAGGAGCCAAAGGGGTGCATTGTGCTGGGTACACTTTTCATTTTCTCAAACAGCATTTATTCATTTGCCCCCCTCCCCGTATTCTTTCTTGAACTTCAGGGGCTGAAAGCTTGCCAACTGCCTCTTTAAAAATCTTGTCAGCTGGGTTCAGAACCCACATGTGAGACATATGTGAGGTTATTACATCTTTGGCAAAGCAGGCAGACAGAGGAGCTCAGCCAATGGCAGACGTGATGTTTTGCAGCGTCTCAAGGGTTTCCCGGTGACACTGGGCTCAGGTGATTCCTGTAGCTGTAATTATCAGCAGCAGTTTGTCACGATTCCTGCAGCGTCCCGAGATCTGGCCAAACCAGAGAGCTCACCGTAGACGTCCCTGTTTTTCACTTCACCAAGTCTTCCAATTATTTTGTGGACTCTAATGCCCTATGTCATGTCCCTTCCTGCTTTAAAAATGCCCCCTCGTAGGTCCTGTGCTCCTACTGGAGTCCTGCCGGGAACACCAGGTTCACCCCCTTCCGGAGGCCCTTCCGCTGTTTCCTGTAGCTAATTCGTCCTCACTCGGGAGAGAAAAACATACATACTTGCAAAAAGCACATCAGGGTAAGGACTTTTTTCACATGGTGCCAAACTGTAGCTTTGACTAGTATACAGAGAGTCTCAGGATTCTTGCCAAAATGCTTGTGCCTAAAGAAAAAAGAAGGGAGTAAGGCAGAATACTAGAGATCAGACGAAGGACTGGTTTTCCGCTGGCGTGGTCCTCGTTTCCTGGCGTGACGGTCACGGCATATGTCAAGAGTTGGCGTGTGAGTACAGTGAACGTGGTGTGCCAGAATTGGGCAGGAGTCACTGATAACCAACATCCTCCCTCAAAATTAACACAAATCGAGTCCTCTCTGTGGGCTTACCAAGTGCCTTACGAGCATTTTCCCTTTACGCCTCCTTCCAATCCCACGAGGTAGGACTCATCATCCTCTTTTCATCTGTAGGAAACCGAAGCCTCAGGAGGTTCCATGAATGCCCCCCCCACCCTGCCTGCTTCCGCCCTGGTCACGTGCAGTGCGAGATGCCGGAGGGAGTGTGTGTGTGTGGCGGGGGGCGGTAAAGGGGTGGGGGGCAGCCCGAGCAAATGCAGAGTGAGATGCAGTGGCCGCGGAATGCACTCCTTAGCCAAGGCGTCACTGGAAGGAGCAGTGCAGATGAAAGCATTCGTCTTGGGTGCACAAGGAAAAATTATCAAGCGTTTCATAAGCTGCTTGAGGGACATTTCAAACATGGTTCCGCCCATCCTCACAGAAGCCAGTCCTGGCTTTTCTGAAGGACTTTATAAAATATTTGGTCCTCAGCAGAGAGGATTCCCACACGCCTGCTCTGCTTCATAGACCTCTTCCCAAGTGCTCTGCTGTCCAGTTGGCTTCCAAGGCCTGGTGTTTTTAAATGTTGCCGTGTCTCCCTTCTGGATGGCAGCTCTCCAGGCAGTTACCAAGTTCCTGTGAAACATGACTGGCAGCACGTCGAGGGAGCGGTGTCCGTGGGAAGACCACGCATGCCGCCTCCCAGGTGGGCACCTTCCTGCCAGCAGCAGGGGCAGGAGGTTGGCTGCACAGGAGGGCGTGTGGGCATTCACTCCGCCATTGCGAACGCAGGACGTTTCGACTCCTCATTAATGGTGTCTGGAGAGTTGTGAAAAGAAATACAGCAGCGCAGTTATTTTCATAGACTTCCTTCAAAGAAGGGTAATCACTACAAATATTGCCTTAGTCTCCTGCTGAGACAATTGGAACCTAATTTCAGATAGAATAGGAAACGAAAGGCTTAAACCAGAGAGTACTTCGGTCCTCTGACAGGATTTTAAAATATGTATTTAGTTGGACCTGTCAGCCTTCCACAGAGCAAAAAGCAATTTTATTTAAATGAAAATGAGTTTATTCGGGAATAGCAGAGGAATTGCAGCTCGGGACAAGCAAAGTGGTGAAGCGTAGGCAAGTCCAAGGAGACAGTGGGAGGCCAGCCTTTGTTAGGGTTTAGGAGGAATTGGGGAGATTTGAGTGGAGTTCCCTGGAGGAGAGAGAGCCAGCACGCATTGCTCCCTGGCTGCGGGCGGGGCAGTGCTGTCAGAAGCAGCCTCCCTTCCTCCTGCTGGTTGTGCAGAACCCGCAACCCGCAACCCAACCAGTGGGTGGGGCTCCCCTTCTGACCCTGGTTTCCTTTTCCGAGCTTTTTACAGACCCTGGTTACTTTCAAGTGCTCATTTCCATGTGGTTTGGAGTTTAGGAAAATATTGGAAATAAGGTTGTCTTTCTTTCCACGTCATACTTTTGTATTGATTTCTGGTCTGTCCATGGTACAGATGTCCTTTTGGCTCCCTCCGTGCCTCATACTTGGCTCCTACTCAGAAATGACTCAGGCTCCCACCTTCCTGGGCGAGGACTCCTAGGGCTACCTTCTTTCCACAACTAATGCGTCTCTTCATGAAGGTATCAGCAGAGCCAGCATTCCATAAAACCAATACGTTAGGGCCAGGACATGAAATGCTGCCTTGCAGTGCATAGTTCGAATCCTGATCAAGTAAATAATTATGTTTGGAAAGGTATGTGTGAGTGCTTTTCTGGATTTTCTTTTTGAAAGTCCTTTCTGTCTAGCAGGAATCCCTTACCCCCCTTATTGTGCACACAATAGATGAGGCATCTGATGTATGAAAGTTTTAGTTAAACCCTTTGACAGTGAGGGTTTTGTTTGTTTATTTTTTATTTATTTTTGGTCCAAGATTCAAAAAGCTTGACCTGGAGAGGCCAGAGGTGAAGTAAATGTGTGAGGAAGCCCGCAGGCACTGAGGGTCGGAACTGGCTGTTGCCCTTATAAAAGCGAGGCTTAGCATCGCCAAGGATTCAGTTCTGTAAGAGAAGGTAGAATACTGGAATTTGACATGAAACTTCTCAATTAAAAAACTGTTGTGGGCTCCAGAGCATGGCTGAGGTTTATCCTTCCTGGCTACCATCCTTATTCCTTGTAAACTCTTACACAACAGTGAATGGGGCAGATGTTTGGCCTCCTCAAGAATGAAAAAGATTAACTACGTCCTAGATCTGTGGTGACAGCAGCTATTTTATTTAACAATGTTAGTTACAAATGATTCATACAAGTTTATAGCATATATCAGTACTTAACCACTTTGTATCCATATCTCCATCCATCCATCCATCCATCCATCCAAACAATCATCCATCCATTTATCCATCCAGCCAGCCAGCCATCCATCCATCCATCCAATCATCCAACCATCCATCCACCCAATCATCCATCCAGTCATCCAACCATCTAACCATCCATCCATCCATCCAACCAATCATCCATCCATTTATCCATCCATCCATCCATCCATCCATCCATCCATCCATCCATCCAATCATCCAACCATCCATCCATCCATCATCCATCCATCCATCCATCCATCCATCCATCCATCCATCCATCCATCCATCCAACCAATCATCCATCCATTTATCCATCCATTCATTCATCCATCCATCCATCCATCCATCCATCCATCCATCCAATCATCCAACCATCCATCCATCCATCATCCATCCATCCATCCATCCATCCACCCACCCACCCATCCATCCATCCATCCATCCATCCATCCATCCATCCATCCATCCAATCATCCATCCATCCATCTATCTACCCACTCACGCACTCATCCACCCATCAATACTCTATGCCTATGAGGTGTAGTTCTGAGCTCCAGACTGCTGAGGCCTAAATCTGAACTTTGCCAGGTAATTAATGAGGTGTCCTTGGGAGTTCTCCTAACCTCTCAGTCCTTTAACTTCCTGGTCTGTGAAATGTGGATACCAGCAGTCGCTAGAGGAGAGGGTTGTCGTCAGGACTGCGGTTGGTTTTCTCTCGGCATCTACAGTCTTGTTCCTGACTCAGGGATTTTCATGCTGCTGCTGGGGAACAAAGAGTGATCTCATTGATTCCCTCTTCTCTTCAGATAAAAGCAGAAGTGGTAATGGGCTCTTTAGACACACACCATTGTGTAAAACTCCTTTACAGGGTCTGAGGATGACAGTTTTGTCACAGAGCTCTCAGTCATCAGCTTCTGTGACCCCACTGCCTGGCCACTTTAAAAATCAGTCAAACGTGCATGTTTTTTCAGAGGATGGCTACAGACTGGTTCCGTAGGCATGTCTTTCTTTAAATAAGTCAGTCTCTCTCTCTCTCTCTCTCTCTCTCTCTCTCTCTCTCTCTCTCTCTCTCACACATCTCACAAAATGAAAATAAATTCTTTGTTACAATTTAGAATAGTGTTGCTTTAAGTAGCAGGCTTTCAATGCATTTAAAGTCTGAATCAATTTGTGAAAAATTGATTTACACACAAGTCTGCAGGAACAAATCTATTATATAGAAGCTGTTACAGAACTAACCCAAGAGCTTTAACAAATGTGGAACCAATTGCTTGTGTAAAAGCAGACGATTTGTGACCCCCATGCCCACCCTGATTCTCTCAACACCCATGCCTTTGTTCAGCCTTTTGAACGGTGTCTAAACTGAATAAGGATTGCAAGAAAATCCCATAATGGTGATCATGTAGCCCAGATACAGAATTACGTGCTTTGGAAGAGGGACTGCTATTTTGCTTATTGGTTGCCTGTCAGTAAACATTTGCTGGTGATTTTCCAAAGCAAGAAGCCAACATAAAATCCCACGTCACTAAGGGGAATTGCTTCACTGCACATGAATTGCCTCGCTCGTTCCTGTGGTGGTTTTGGTAGTTATTTGTTGGTCCTCAAAGAAAAAACTTACGATGACTGAAAGCAGTCATCAGCAGGGACTTCTGACAGATGCTCCTGGTAGGCCAGCCCAGTGCCATTTAGCAGCTGCCAGCATGTAAGTCCTGGCCTGTGGTAAACACAGAAACAGAGCCGGGAGCATGGTGACGCCCCTCCCTGAGATGCAGCCTCACTTCCGTCTGCCTGGTGGGTCAGGCCCAGGCCGTTAATTACCCTTGTGCTGGTCCAGATGCCAAGGTGTTTGCTTACTTGCACTGACTTTAGTTAACACTTGGAACTGGATGATAAGTGGTCCCTTTTCCTCGCTCAGTGTTTAGCTGAGGGCCCCAAAGTTAGGATAATAGATGTAAAATGCTGGCAGGTCTTAAGGGGAGGTGCTAGCATCTGGACCCAGTAAGAAGGAAACTGTCTGTGACGCTTCCTTCACGCTGTGTAAGAAATGGAGGTTTAGGAATAATTGATCAGGCAGCTGGAAGAGAGTTGGTGTGGCCTTGGGGTTCTTGGACAGTCTGAGTGTGTGTCGCAGAGGCAGTGCTGCTAGCTGACCTGGAATGGTGCAGGGAGGGGCCAGGTACACGCCATGTACAGGGAACGGAGGGTGGAGCAGCGGAAAGGTCGTCACTGGCTTGGCTCCCCAGTGGCCAGAGTGGACGAGGAGCCTTGCTCCAGCCATTCAGGAGTGTGCCGCATGAGAGGACCGTGTGCAGAGAAAGTGCCCCCAGAAGCAGAGCCAGAGGGAGAGACCGCGGTTTGGGGCAGGCCCCAGGGTGGACTGGATATCTGGGGGGTCACACAGAGGCCTTTTCTGCTACCCAGACAAGGGTGCCAGAGAGCAACAGCCCCAATCCAGTGTGGTTTCCTGTCTTTGTCCCCCTCCCCCGTTCTGGCCTCGAGGAGGGGAACGCGCAGGGAGCAGTGAACCAGCTCCCAGCCATATGCTGCAGGGGACACGTCCACATGGGGCAGGGGCTGTCCAGGTTCTGATCCAGACCCACCTGGACTTGGGGTCCTCTGTGGTGCTGTTAGAGGCACGGAGGGGAAATTAGAAGAGCGATGAGCTGGGGGCTCCATGAGCAGGAAGATACAGATTTTTCTGATCAGTGTAGTTGAGTTGGCCCATGCAGTAAACTGGTACCTATACCTACGGTGGAATGAACTAAAGATAGCCTTTTATTAGTTAGGAAATGGCTGGGCAGCGGGATTTACTCAGCTTTCTGAAATAAAATGCTCTGCGCAGAATGATGAGTAGAAACACGGAGAATACTTTTAGACCTTTATTGTGAAAGAATTCAGAGTTCAGGACATGGGCTCATCACTGTCACAGGAGCATTGGCCGGACTGCTCCATGTCCCTCATTTTCCACTGGGTCTGTCACCAGTCCAGCCTCTTGGAAGCAGCTTTCAGACCAGGCCCTGTTCCCGGTCTTCCCGGCACTGTTGCCACAGCCGCTCTGTGGTCTCCTGGTGTGCCTTCACCCACAGCCAGGGCCGTCTCTGAATGCTAATTGTGTCATGCTCTTTCTTACACTCCACCAGTGGCTCCTCCTGGTGACCGCACATCCTCTGGCTTGGACCTGGTCCCTGCTCCTCGTCCTACTCACCTTCCCCATTCTTCCCCTCCTGGCAACGTGGGTTAGTTCTCCTTCATTCCTATAAAACTGTTTCTATTCCTGTGTTCTGAGACAGTGGTGCTGTAGTCTAGGCATGCTGGGGCACTCCCCTGATCCCCACAGACATGCCGGGATGCTCCCCTGGGCCCCACTGCTTGTGGGCCCCACAGACATGCCGGAGTGCTCCCCTGGGCCCCACACACATGCTGGGGTGCTCCCCTGAGGCCCACACATGCCTGGGTGCTCCCCTGGGCCCCACTGCCTGTGGGTCCCACAGACATGCCCTACTGTAGCCAGTGCTATAGCCAGACCAGCCTGTGGTTCTTACTGTGACTGCAGGACCCACCTCGCACCACTCACCAGCGAACTCTGGAAAAACGTTTATTACTCTTGGGTCCTGGATGGGGCCCAGTTCACCCAGGGCCACACGATGTCACTTTGGCTCTGCCTTTCTTGGGTCAAGGGTGGGATGCCTGGGGTTTCAGTCTCCAGTGATGGATTTAAAACAAGAGCTGAATTAAAGCACAGTCACTCATGAGGCCTGTTATCTAGGTCCCTCAGGCCTTCCTGACAGGGACCCTCATGGTGGGGTGGCCTGGCTCTTTAGTCGTGTAGCAGGCTGTCTGTTTGAAGTGGATGCCTGGACAATCCAAAACTGATTGTCGGCCTCACGTCCTGGAACCCCATATAAACACTTAGAGGCACTGCCCCAGGGTCGCTGTTCTCAGAGCCTCCTAGCTGTGGTGCCCACACCTGGTATCTGGAGTGCGTTTGTTGCCCTCCCAGCCTAAATGCACCTCGGCACTCTGGTCCTTTTCGCCATGAGCAAGGTTGCCTAGCAACATAGTTATTAGACCATCCTCTCTGGCTTCCAGCTGGCAGCTGGGGGTAACTAAAAGCTGGGTTCTCGAGCGGCAAGAACTGGGTTTGATGGCACTTTTATCCTTTCCGTCCTCCCGGTCTCACACCTCCCCCCAAGTAACTGACTCCGTTTCTTCACCACTCCCATATCTGCACAGACTTCCATCATGGCCTCATCCCAGAAAACAGTAATTGTTGGTTATGGTGAAGTACCTGCGAGGTGTGTGTGCCGGGGGGATGGAGGGTCGTCCATACGTGGCCACTGACACTGGTGAGGTCTGACCGTTTGGCTGGAACAACGTAACAACAGTTGACAGTCTAAGTCCCAGACGTAGTTTGTTGGATTTTGATTGTCTTTTCTCATTCCCCGGATATAAAAGATAAACTAGGTAATACAGGCATTTTCTAAAAATCAAATCTTTCAAAAACGACTACTAAAATGAAAATAGCCTAAGTTAAAGTAATGCTATAACCACTTTAATGGAGAAAACATGACTTTTTAATTAGCCCAGCTCCTGAAGTAGACTATCTTTAACCTGTGGGTCTTGGAGAGCTTGTAAGGATTGCACTTCGGGTTCCAGTGCTGCCCTCAGCCTGAGCGCAGACGGCCTGTGGGCTCAGGGTGCAACTGAGACGTGGTTTGATCCCTGGGCCCCAGCCTTGAGCATACGCCTCTCCAGGGCTGTTCCCGCGATTGCACCTGGGAGCTGCATGGCCAGAAAGCGTCCCACCCCACCTCCTGCTGGGCGACGGTGATTCTGAGACCCCCTGCCTCCCCGCCCTGCTGGTCACCAGCCCATCCTTCGCCAGCAGGGAGTGTGTCCCCTGCAAGCACATGGACGCCGGCTCCCTGCTCTTGGCCAGCCCTGCCACACGCCACTACCTGTGACTGGAGTGCAGCTGACATTTGCCGCCTGGACTCTGTCAATACCAGTTTGAGGAGGAGAACAGAGAGGAGCTGGAACAGTCTTACTGAGAACCCTGCTTGCGAGGCAGGGAGGGGTCAGGGGGGCAGCAAGTGAATGCTGTCAGGCTGGACGGGCAGCCCTGTGCCTAGGGTGAGGAAGGAAACTGCCCACAGAGCCGGGCCCCTGTGCCCAAAGCAGGAAAGCACAGGCGAGAAGAGTGACCGCCACCGCCAGTCTGGGCCCCTCGCCAGGCTGCACCCAAACTTCGTTTCTCGGCGCCATTTGACATGTGCGGTAGGGGGACATGCGAGCTCTTTGCTGCCTCTGAAACATCTGTGGGTGTGCTGAGCCCCGTCAGAAAACAGCCGCAGAAACTGAAGGGCTGCCGTGGGCGAGGCGGGCGTGTGTCCCTGGGCCCAGCACCGCCTCTCTGGACCTCATTTCTCCCTGCTCGCTGGGTGTGAGGGGAAAGTGTGTGTTGTAAGCATCCCCGCCGGCTTCAGTGCGGGGTGCTGGGTGACCCACGAGTGACAGGACGCTTCATGATAAGGCAGAAGCACGTCTGTGTAACACAAGGACTTTTGGAAACGCAGCATTGGGCTGTCCAGCCAGATGCGTGGAAGAGTCTCATTACCGATGACTGGAAGGCAAGCAGGTCGGGCTTTGTGCCGGGGACTCGGACTCTGCTGCCTCAGGCGTTTTCATTGTTTCCCCCTCGGAGACCTGATAGGTGGCTGAGGCAGGCTGGGGGCAAGCTTCATCCAGGGAAAAGACGTAGCATCGGATTCATTTACTCACTTCTGCACTAATGCCACATGACGGAGTGTTTTGTACCCCAGTTGGAGCAGTGGGGATACGACACCATCTGGGCTAGTGACAGGGTCCGGGACTGACCCCCATGCTGCACTGCATTCTGTACGCAAGAGTGCTGCTCAGGGCTCACTCTTAACTTACTGGCTTGTTTTACTCTCAAATGTTGAATGGTGAGTGGACGAGGAGGTCTGTTTAGAAGTCATGTCCTTTATACAGTGGGTATTGTCTAATTTCCCCAGAAGGTGAAGAAGACACTAAAGGAACCTTGAGGTGAATTTGAAAGGGAGGCGGGTGACCCGACAGAAGCGACAGGAGGCAGTGAGACATGGAGGGCGGTGGGGCGAACGCCGTGCTGAAGAGAGCTGAGGGCACATTGAGAAAAGACCAGCTCCTCCCCTGAGGAACCTGCACTTGACACCTTTGATGGTCGGTTGTGGACACGTGCCCCTGAAAGCTGCTAACACCCCAGGTTTGCTGCCACAGAGCGCAGGGCTGAGCTGTGAGGAGTGCTGCCGAAGCCGTCTCTCTTCCTGCCGTGTACCGTCATCCCATCTCCTTCCTCTTGGCTGACACTGAATTATTTTGACTGTATCTCATTTCTTCTCAGCTGGGATATTATTTCTAACTATAGCATCACATTTGCTGAATCGCAGTTTTCTTATGTGTACATTTCATTACTCCATATTAGAGGGTTTTTTTGTTTTGTTTTTTGTCACAAAAATTTGGGCATGCATTTTTTTGTCTCACTTTTTTCCACAAACTGTTTTCAGGTCATCTCAAGGAATTTTACAGCCATTACCTGTGGTGTGTTTGAATCCCGTCCACCCTTTGGAAGTCTGTCCTCATATCTAGCCCACACCTTTCACAGGGCCCTCTAACGACCTCTCCCTCTCATGTGTAGCTGGGTGCGGTGAGCTGACCGTCTTCAGAACAGCCGAGGGCAGTATGCTCGTGGTCCTCCCCATTTCTCGCCCCGCAGACGGCCTCTCTGGCCCTCGGTAATGGTGGACTATTCCTGAACCGTTCTGCACCCCATGCCTCTTGGCCAGAATACACGGATGATAAAAATCCTTCTTCTTTGAGCACTTACTGCTTTCAGGAGCTTTAGATAAATTACTTCAAATGATCTGTAGTAGGAAAGTGACAGAGCCCAGAAAAGTTACATGACTTGTTCCAATGTCCATGGAAATGCATAGCAGAGCCAGATTAAAATTTCATCTGGCAAATTCCTGTGTTTATGCTTTTAACCACTACGCAAACCAGTGATAAAGTATTTACTCAGTGTGTCCTCTGGATTTCTCTGGAAAGGAAAAGCCCAGATATAATAAAACATGGTCCATGCCCTCAGTGGGTTCATAGCCTATTTGGTGAGAGGAGCACTACAGAAGAGAGTATTTAAGATATTCGTAGTCATATTCTTCCTAGGAGCATGCCCAGGGATGAGTGGTGGGGTTTTGCACAAAGCCGGAGAGGTTTGGCTGGACTTGGCTTTGACCGCATGCTGGCGTAGTGCCGCGGGGCTGCCGAGTGGGCAGGCTGCAGGGCGGACAGCAGGCAGCGTGCGCGAGGTGGCATCCTTTCCCCGTCACGGGGTTTTCCTTCACAGCAACACTTCTGGAAGGTCCATGAGGCTCTTGCATGGGCCCTGTGCTGGGACATGGTGACAGAGGGTGGTGTGCACTCCTCCCCAGTGTCCTTGTGTTCTGCGCTCACACAGCAGGTGGCGTCCAGCGCTGGCTTTGTTCCAGCACAGCGCCAGGGGATAGAAAATCCCTCTCCTGCAGCTTGTGTCGTCCTGCTTCTGGGGGTGGTCTAGGTCCTTCTGCCCCCACTCCCAGCAGCGGGCTGTGTGCCCCTCACCCAGGTGCACACAGGCTTATAAACAGCCACCACGTCTCTGGGCTCAGTCACTAGAGAGGGGGGTAACCTGCTTTCCTAGGGCCACCTTGACAGATCACCACACTGGGTGGCTTCAAACAACAGAAATGTCTTCTCAAGTTCTGGAGGCGACAAGTGGAGGTCCAGGGAGTGTCCCCCTGGCCTCTGCCAGCACCTCTGCCGGCGCTGGCTGTCCCCAGGCCTTGGCTCTGGGCTGTGCAGCTCCCCCACTGCCTGTGGCCTTACGTGCCCGCCCCTCTCTGTCACTGCCTCTTCTGTTTTACGGAAGGAGCTGCCACGGGCTTTATGGCTACTCGTAGATCCAGGTTGGTCTCCTCTCAGACCCTTCACTTACTGACATCTGCGAAAACCCTTTTCCCAAATAAGGTCACAGTCACAGGCCCCAGGGTTTAAGATGTGGACATACCTTTTCAGGGGCACCATTCACCCCACTCCAGAAGTGAAAGTCCATGGCTTGTCTCATGACTATTTAAGTCTTGCTCCCCCAAATCCAGTTGTGTGGACCCCTGCAAGCCGGCGTCTTTTGCAGTGCAGACACAACGAGCTTGACCCCTCTCCCAAATGTCCCATTTCATGAGGGGCCTTCTTAGGGTTTGCTTCCTCCCCCCCATCCACCCAGGGGTTCTGCTCTGAGTCCAGGGACACAGACCCCATTCGGTGTCCCACTCAGAACTGTCCTTGTACTCTTCCCTGCCCCACAGCCACCCCCAAACCCTTTTTCTCTGGAGGGGTGGGGGTGACATGCCAGCCATCTGCAGTCTTGGTTTCCCATCAAGAGTAGTGCTTCTCTGGACTTAGCAGTTTGGGGTGGAGGCGTCTGCTGCCAGGTGAGCCCTCTTCGCCGCCACGGTCGGTCAGCGTGAGGAATAGCCTCCAGATGGGGTCACACCAGTGGGACGGGAGCAGCCCATGCATCTTGCCCCTCTCTCAGATGGAGTCCTCACGCAGCACCATCGGAAGTACTGAAGCTACATTTCTTACTATTTGAGTAGCTTCATCACCCACAAAAACATTTTAATGCAGCTCTTGAGAATACAAAATAATTTGGGGCTGATGGCAACTCAGGCACCATCTCTGTACTTTTGAAATAAAATGAAAACTTATCTGTCCTTTTTGAGGATTTTAAGAGTTGAGAAAATTGCTACAAGATGGATATTGCTGAGGTTTAGCAGATTTTGGTTAAAATGAATATATTAGACATACAATTGGTACCTTATTCAGGGAAAAGCAACTGAGACTTTGTTCCCAAGGCCCCAAAATTTAGAATTTATGAATATTGTAATAATTTATTTTTAAAAAATTATGTTCTCAACATCTCAGAAAATGAGTTTTCCCAACAGAGGAGAGGGTTACAGGAAGAAATGACTGCAGGCCCAGGATTTCTGGTATCAGAGAGAAGGGGGCAGCCCGGGAACCGGAGAGGGGCTGGCATCTGCGGAGGGGGCGAGGTGTGGGCAAAGAGGGTTACAGGGCTGAGCGCAAGGGATGGTTCTAGCATGACACTTGTCAGCGTGGAAATATGCCCATGGAGATCCCCCAGAGCCAGGCAGCCATGCACCCACTTGTTGAATCAACACACTTCGTAGCTCAACACCAGCTCACTCTCCTGAGTTCTGAGGTTCAGGGCTCCCCCATGGGTCTCATAAGCTTGAAATCAAGGTGAATACTCACAACTTCACATTTTTATAACGTATTCCAGTAACAAAATTCTCTCTTGCTAACATTAATTGAAGCTGAATTTTAAAAATAAGGATAACACTGAAATCCCACCTGTATGGGCTATGTAGAGGAGGCAGAGAATTGTTTTATCACCTGGGATGTTTTTCAGACTTTAATGTGTGACTTCTGTGAAGCAGAATCCTACGAAGAAGTTCTGTCAAAACTGTGTCAAACTGTGTAGACAAGGTCACTGGCTTCCACTGATGGTGGGTCTGTGTGGAGAAGCGCAGGTCTCTGATTGGGGCCTGACCCGTGAGGGATTTTGAACAGGAGGACAGACTCTCATTTTGAGCTCACCTGTTAAAGTTTCCTCCTGTCCTAGGCTTTATTTGATAGCTAAATAAGTGTCATTGACTTATCATAGGAATTGAATTTGCGTGGCACGTACGATGCAAGGCCAGCGGAAAACTGCGTAGGAGTACTCAGCTGTTTGGACGAGGAATGCAGCCCGTCCCCAAACCACCGCCCTCCAGAGTGAAGGAACACCGCCGGTGGGGCCAGAGCAGAGAGCAAGGCTTAGACCTCAGCAAGTGGGATTCGGGTGTAGGTCCCGTGCAGAAGGTGGCATGGGAGTCCTTGGTGTATCTTTCTAGGTCGCAGTGTGCAGATCTCAGAAGGGAAATTCGGGTTTGTGCAGAAGTGCCAACACGCACTGACAACATCCCTAAAGCCAAGTGTGTTCCAGGTGGACTGTTAGTGCTGCACAGCAGTGTGCTTGCTGACAAGGTCAAAGGAAACGGGTCGTGCAAACTAGGTTGCCAGCAGATCCAAAGGGGGACGGAGGTTTATGTGCAGAATGAAGGGACAGAGAAGCAGGGTGTGCGACTGCCAGGCAGCGGCCGCTCCGGACATTGGCGGTTTGCATCTCTCAGGAGTGCACTATTTGGCCAAGATGGCAAGTGACCAGTAAGTAAATAAGTGAAAGAAAATTCACAGTGAGGGGGAGAGCTCGCCAGGGAGAAATCTGGGGCATAGTCCTTTGAACAAGCTGCAGTAGGAAGACAGAATGATATTTAAAGTACAAAGAAGGGGCAGGAATGGGTGCTTTCACACCTTCAAGAAAACTGTAAGAAAACTTTGATCTATGATGTTATTTGTGACTACAGGAAGGAAGACCTCATTCTTTACGCAATATGTCTAAGAAATCAGAGGCATATACATGTGAAGGGAAGCATTTCGTTTTGGTGAAACCAAACAGTGTCACTTGCAACATCCGCATTACTGTAATAATAAAGGTGCCGTTAGTCCCAGGGCATGTATTCAGGTGGGAATGAAATAACCTGCAGTCATACGTCCCACCTTTGACCTGTACCAGTTTGTAGGTATCGATGAGTTAGTTTTAAGATGCTTACAGCTCATTCTGTTTCATTAAAAAGTGACCTTTTAATAAAAGGCCACTTAGGAAGCATTAAGTCTTCTGCTTTTTATGATACAAAGAGGTAACATTTTTTAAGTGGGAATATATTGTTAGGATGTTAATAACTGAATATACAAAAGTAAACAAAAACAGAGACAGACAGCTTTCAGGGAACGTAAGTGGAAGAGAGCACTTGGGGATGGACCCATACAAATTGAAGCCCCGGCACTGACAGATGCGGTTTTGACGACGACGGTGCTTTTGAAGGACAGTATTTGGTAGGAACCGCGGAGCACGGGTGTCAGAAGCACTGAGCTCCCCGCAGGACAGGGCTTCACAGAGCCGGAGGTCTGTGTTCCATCTCGTCCTGCCCCTTCCGCCCTGACCCAAGGCATCCAGATCCAGGCACCTGCTGCGTCTGCTGCTCTAAAATAGGCACTGAGTCATCTGTTCGCCCCTCAATCAGCTCAGCCTCTCAGACTTCTCTCGAGCCAGGAAGCTTCTCGGGCGTTCATCATTTCTCATTCATTCATGCTTTTGTTGTGCTTCTTAAAAGCTCGGCAGGCTTGGTGTGATCAGAGTCGCAGTGTTTACAGATGCAGTCAGCAAGTTCTTTCCGACCACCGGCCTCCTGGCCATATCCTAAGTGGCCACCGGGTGTGGGGCCATCAGGGCAGGGAGACAGGAAGTGGGACTGCCTGCCATGCTACACCCACGTGTACCCACCCGGTGCGACAGCCTCATGTACCCACCGGTGAGACAGCCGCGTGTGCCCTCCTGGTGCGACAGCCACGTGTACCCACCGCAAGACTTGGACGGACGCTGACCGGGGCCTCCTGCATGGGCTACCACTCGCCTGCTGTTCTGCAGCTCAGACCACTGTCCTCTTCCAATCTCACTGGGTTTCAAAGCCCCACTCCGCAAACAATCACTGGCCAACCCACTGTGAATGGAGGGAATCTAGACAGGCTCCCTTTTGTACATATTAAAAAAGCGGTACAGACATTTTATTCAAAAATTCAAATGGTCAAAAGGGCTGTTACTGAAAAGTGCAGTGCTGCCCGCCCAGCCTCCTGGCCTCCCCCACCGGGTGGTCACTGTTTTCGCATTCTCATTCTTGGGAGCAGCCCAGGGCACGTGCTCGTGACGGGTGCCCTCAGCCCGCCCCCCCCGAGAAATGGTTGGTGCAATGTATCTGTAAATGCCGCCGGGGGTGTCCGAGTGGCTGGGTGGATGGCAGAGCTCCGTGGAGCCGGCCCCCCGCAGCTCTGCTGTGGCTTCTCGCATTCATGTGCATGAGGTAAAGCTGGTGATACATGTGAATGTGTGCTGTTAGCCAGAGTCCATCGTCTGCATTAAGGATCACTCTGTGTTTTGCAGCTCCAAGGACTTCAGACAAGTGCGTCTTGACGTGTGCCCACCATTGGTTTCCTACAGGACAGTCCCACTGCCCTGAAAATCCTCACTCACCTCCCCTGCTTGCCCCAGGCCATGGTGACTGCTGGTCTTTCCACTATCTCAGTGGTTGTGCCTCCTCCAAAATGTCACATCACAAGAGTCGCAGTCTATAGCCGCCTGGAGCAGCTTCTCTGCTTAGCAGTGTGTCTGTCGGACACCTCTGCCACTTTTTGTGGCTGGACAGCTCATTTGGGGAAATGCCTCCCATACGGCTGCTGGACTGTGTGGTATCTCAGCCTTACAGGAAACTGCCAGACACCACGGCCGATGTGCCGTCTGCGTCCCCACCAGCCGTGGCTGAGGCTCCTGCTGCTCCCTGTCCTCGCCCGCGCTCGATGTGGTCAGCACCTCTGAATCTTGGCTGCTCTAATATTACGTTCTAGAAGTGCCTCCGACAATTTTTCATTGGAGAAATCCCCCCCCCATTTGCTAGGAATGTGTATGAATGCTTTAAACGTGGCCTGTTTTTATGTATTAAATGTCAGCAGAACAGTCTATCCCTGAGTGGTCCAAGTTCCAACCAGCTCATCTTTGAGGTCATTTTGCTTTTGTTGGGTACATGCTCTGAACTAGGGTTTGATGGACTCAAAAAACCAAACTTCCACAGGCAACCTGCCTCTGAAGCTGAGCACCCTGGGTCCTCACTGGGCCTTTCTCTGAAGCACTAGCCTACGTCACTGTGCCCTCGGCCGTTTGGTGTATTAGCTGCCCACCTGTGGCAGGCTTTCTCACAGAAACGGTCTCAAGTAGCACATGGTGGCCTGGGTTCCCAGGGTGTGTCTTAGGTGGATGTTCGAGCTGAGCTCTGAGGGTCCTGGTCAGGGGCAGGCCCTGTCACCTGACCGAGGGGCTCCCACATTTCAGGCCTCGCGTTGGTGTGGACGCTTGTGATTCTCCCAGGGCTAGAGAAGGGCGTGTGGGCTGAGGTGTCTGTGTGCCAGCAGCGGCAGGGACAGTGCGTGCAGGGGTGCGAAGCGAGGGCTCCTCCCCGGCTCTGTCACTTGGGCAAAGTCCTGATCCCTTGACTCTGTTTCTGACTCAGACTTGAAGACTGTCTCGCTCCGTGTTGGGGTTCCGAGCGCCCTGCGCCTGCTGCTGAGCATAGCGTTTGTTCTGCTCTGAAAGGCCATCCCTGACTGGGCATCACTGCATTCACGCAGTGCTGGGGCCGGTGCTGCTGCAGCTGCGTGACGTGGGCTGTGCCGCCAGGGCCCCGGAGGCCGCTCAGCCTGCCTCAGATTTGAGGTCTCAGCTTTACCCCTCAGGGGCATTGGGGCGCAGAACACATTTACTGGGGAAAACATCAACATGCTGCCTCAGGTCTGGCCTGTCAGTAGGGTCACCTTCATGCACGAAGGACAAAAATTAAAATTAAAACCATCTGCTCAAAAGTGGCCTGTGCGCCTGCAGCTCCCTGTGGTGGCCGAGGGAAGAGTGTTTGCGGTCTCCTGCGCACGCGCACGGTGGGGCTGGAAGGGTGTTCACGGTGAGGTGAACGTGGCCTCGTTCAGCCATGTCTGCGACGTGGCCCCGGGCAGCCACTGCAAGACTTAGGGTTAGTGCACAGCAGAGACTCAACGTGGTGGCGAAGTCAGGGAAGCCGTTTCTCCACTTCAATTCCTGCCGTGACTGGAGGTGTGCAGCTCGGGTTCCTTTCCAATAAACAAGCACTCTTGAGTAGAAATTAAAATCAAAACCAAAACATAAACACTTTTACTTACTGGTGCCCACCGCAGTCCCGCCAACTGTAGAAGTAATGGAAGCGTCCTCGTGTTCCTGATGGTAGCTGGCTGGGCGCGGCACAGGAGGCTGAGGGAGAGGCAGGGGTGCGGAGAGCCTGTGCAGGCGGGCGCCATGTGTCTGCTTCCCGCCTGCGCCTTGTCATTGGCACAGGCAAGTGCGAGAAGTGCCCTGCAGGGACGTGGGGCCGATGCCTCACAGAATTAGTCTGGTTGAAAACACTCAAGAAATAGAACTTACGCATCATTTGGGGCTTTCCTAAATTTTGGAGCACTTGACAACTACAAAAACCCACTCGCTAACTCAAAAGCCAAATTATGGTCTTTGTTTTCTGGAGAAAAAGAACAACCATATTCATCATCCATTTAGCTTTTTTTTTTTTTTACACCAACGATGAATAGTTTAAGTATTTTATACGCTTTTGGATATTGTCACTTAAAGTACCTCTCTGAAGGAGAGACAGTCAGGACAGTCATGAAAAATATTTTCCTGGTTATGAAGGTTTAAGGAGAAACAATGAAGGCTGTGCTCCCTGAAAAGCCCCCGGGGCCCAGCAGCTGGGCCAGGGCTGGCAGAGGTAAAAGGCACCCTCTGCTCCAAGGAAACAGCCCCCGCCCACACGGACACGTGGACCCGGGCTTCCTGCTGATTCTGGGGCGGGGAGTGTCTCCCGAGGGCCTCCCAGCTCGTCTGTGCTCCTCGCGCACCCTTTTTTTTAGCTCATCCAAAAGCACAGAGCAGGAGCCTGTCTGCCACAGAAATGCCCAGAGTGCCTCCAACACAGACTTTCAAAAACATCAAATGTAAAAGGAACTGAAAAAAATAACTTTTCTTTTTCTCATGTGGCTTCTTACTGAATGTTGGTCACCTTGGAGATGACTTATGCCGATTCCTGCTTCGTTTCCCGAAACTTTTCGTCCCAGAGCTCCCTCGTGTCTCACCTTCTCAGTGGCTGCGCCCCCCCACCCCGACTGCTCTCAAAACTTGTACTCCTTCCTCCATCCACATCCTGGGGTCCATCAAGCCCCTCGCCCCACTCCAGCTTTTCTGATCGCCTTCTGAAATACTCTGTCCTCTCCCTTTTGATGGTTGTTTGGTATCCGTCCCTCCCCTGGGGGCTGTGAACTCCATGAGGGTAGGGGCCCTGTGTTGTCCTCTGGTGCCTGGCACACAGCAGACCCTGAAGAAATGGAAGAAGCAGCTAAGGATTTGTCCCTCTTATAGTGACTCGGCACTTACTAAATGTCACAGTCGGTGGAAACGTCACACACGCGTGCCACACACGGAGGACTGGGACGGCTGCAGGAGAGGCCCGCCCGGCCCCACCAACAGCGCAGAGCAGAGTGTTGGGTTAGGAATCCGTGTAGTTCTCAGCATGCTGTTCTTACCTGCAAACCAGAGTCAGGCCCACCTTGTGCCCTCCCATCATTAGCTGACACCCAGTTCCCTCCTTATTGGCTCAAGCACACAGGCCTCCTGGTACACTGTCCCCTCAGCGCCCCACGCATGTTTTCGTGGAAACCTAACATGGAAGGAGCTGGTCGGTGCCCGGACTTCACTCACTGGATCCCTCGAGGTCCTGGCCACACGGGTCAGTGTTGTTCTGCTCTTTCTGTTAGGTCAGTGTCTTGGGGGCGCAGGTCCCGACTTGGTACCAGCTTCAGGGGCCAGACTTGAGTCTTCCATGTGGGCAGTGAGCTCAGAAAGAAAGGACCTTTACAAATGACCTTGATTGTTATATGACAGACTCCTCCAGATCGCTGGGGACATTTTCTCATTGAGCTTCCTGTTGTCAACCTTTTGTGACATCAAATGCTCAAAGCTTAACTACCTAGGATTAGATAAACTGACTTTGTAAATGTGTTAGGAGCAGGAACGCGTGACTCCGCTGAAACTCACTTGTGGCCCAGCAGGAGACTCAGCAAACCATTGCTGCCACCACAACCAATCAAAGGTGCTGGAACCAGTGATACAGCGGATAAGGAGCTCGGTTTGAGATGTGGTTTTGCAAAGCTTGGGGTTTCTTTTCAACTGGCCTCTGCTATGACAGTTACAGAGGAGGGGTTCAGACAGCAGGAGGCGATGACATGGAGACCAGAGTGTCCAGATGGGACCCCTTGGGGCACATCAGGTGGCCGGCCGCCCACTGCTGTCCCACAGAGCCCTGTGTGGTGGGCAGGTGAGGCAGGTGGGAGGAGAGGGGCCCTGGCCGTGTCGGGACTGGCATGCTGGCTACCTTGGCTCACTCAGCCTCCAAGCCTCACAGGACGTGGTGTTTGTCAGCATTCCTCATATGACACAGTAACTAGGCCCTTTCTCTTCCTGTCAGTCTCTTAGGGACATGCTTTGATTATCAAACTTCCTCCAAAAGTATAGAATGTAGAAATGAATGCAGTTCCCCACGTGGGCTGGACAGTTGCAGAATATCGCAGCAGTGTTGGTTTTCTTGTCTACTAAATACCACTTTTAATTTCTATTTTTTTATTTTATTTCTTTTATTGGGGAACAGTGTGTACTTTCAGGACTTTTTTTTTTCCCAAGTCAAGTTGTGGTCCTTTCAGTCTTAGTTGTGGAGGGCGCAGCTCAGCTCCAGGTCCAGTTGCCATTGTTAGTTGCAGGGGGCACAGCCCACCATCCCTTGCGGGACTCGAGGAATCGAACTGGCAACCTTGTGGTTGAGAGCCCACTGGCCCATGTGGGAATCGAACTGGCAGCCTTCGGAGTTAGGAGCACGGAGCTCCAACCGCCCGAGCCACTGGGCTGGCCCCACTTTTTATTGTTTTGACCCCCCCTTCAGCACCTGATTTCTGCTGCTCAGGCCCCCTCTGTCACATCAGTCAGTCAGCAGCCGCCAAGAGGTTTGAAGCCCGCCCCCCCCGCCCCCCGACACACACATTTGGAAACATCCCTGTCTCCGCTTGCCCAGGGTGAAGGTCAGAGTCTGTAGGACATACCCCAATGAATGTTTTTCCTGGTTCTTCACTTATTCTCACTCAAAATCTTTGCTTGCTACCTTTTCGGGTTCTTGTCTTTACAAAAGCATTAGTTAGCATGGGGTACTGTTTTCTACTCAGAGAAAAGAGCAGGTTCTATTGAAGAAGGAAACTATTCTTCTATTCCAAGAAAGAGGTATATACCTCGGTAATGGTTTAGTTGATCACTTCTGTTCCTATCTGGAGGGATAAAAGAACAAGTCATGTGGTCCTAGGCCATATGCAGATGGGCTGGGAAACCCAGGCTCAGTCAGTCACCCAGGCTCTTCTCAGGGGCCCCAGCCATGTGACCACAGACGGAGGACCTTGGGAAATTTAACTACCATCATCTCTTCACACTCGCTCCTTCCTGCTTCTTTCTTCTTTCACGTGGTGGTGTTGGACTAGCTGCAGGCCTTTGTGAAATCTGGGTAAGGGGAGCTGAACACGGCACGTATTGGTTCACACTTAGTGGGATGTATTTGTGCAGTTTGCAGTTACTTCTGTGCGCATTGTTGCTAGCTAATTAATAAAAATAGGACATTATTTTTCTGGATTATCTGATGTTTGTTTTTGCCAACTTTCTAAAGTTTGTAATTTGTGATTTTTTTCTTATCATTGATAAGTAATTGCTTCTCTAACTTGTTTTGTATTTATAATTTTGTGTTATTTTTCTTAAAGAGCCCACTCCCAAATTATCTAAGTGCCAGGCCTCATAAGCTGGATGTTTCCTTGTTTATTCTGAGTATGAGAAGAGCAAACAAAGGCAGGAGGGAATGGACTGTGGTTTCTATCCCAGTCTATTTTCTCTCATCAACTCTGCAAGGTCCAGTGAAGAAGCTGCTCTGAGGCACAGAATCACATTGTTGTCACGTTACAGTCAGGGACACGAGGAGCCTGATGGGAGGAGGAGGACATGTCACCTCTGTGTCCCAGCTCACTGAGGCCATCCTGCCATGGCTCCTCCTCAGTGCCCTGCTCATGCCCCCAGACTGCGCCTTCACCCGGTCCACCCTGGGCAGCCACCGAGGGGCCCTTCCCAGAGAGCAGTGTGGGTGCGCGAGGCCACAGAAGTTAGGTCGGCTTTGGTCTGCCCGTGTTCTTATCTGCCTGCACGACAGTAGCACTGGGTGGGGTCCCACTCAGCACGGAGCTCCTGGTCTAACAAAGGGACGAAGAGGAAAGCAGGCAGCGCCACACAGGTCACTCCCCAGGTGTCTGCCTGTACAGCGGTCTCACACTCTGCTCTTACGTAACATGTACTGATTGAGCTGTACTCGGATACAGAACTGTGTCTCTAAATGCCAGATGAACCAGCTCCACCAGAGTCGTGTCCAATTTGCATTGGAACCAGGAGACAACAGGTGACGATCTTCAGACAGATCTCACCATGGCTAACTGAAAGCAGAGAAACAAATCTCAGTTCTGCCAGAGAGCCTTAGTGATAGCAGTATTTAAGCAAGTCAGTGTGTAAAATGATCAGGTGCTGAAATTGTGCTGCTTCATAATCAAAGACAATGAAAAACATTCTCAGAGGACATTGAAAATGATGAGCTTTCCGCCAGCTTCTCTGGGCCTAAATCCCTCAGCTTCTCACTCGACAACTGGCTGTTTCGTGTCATTACACAGCAACACTGCGTTCTCCCAGTGAAGGACTAATTAGCACGGGGTATGGCTACTATCATCTGTTTTCAGGAAAGTAAAGAAAATATGCTTGATCCCTGTTGCAATTAGCATTTATAATGTGCTAAACTTACTTCCCCTATTGCCTGATTCTCCCCTAAAGGGAAGGAATGTTTGACGCGGTGAAGGAAAGAAATTAAGCCTCTGTAGCTGAGGTACCATTGATAGAGGACCTGTTGTTTCTGCATATTATTAGTTTAATTCTCACAGGAACCTTGCAAGATCAACATCATTACCTCCATTTAACAAGAGAGCGCAGCCTCCAGAAGTTAAGGAACCTGCCCGGGGCCAAGTGAGGGGTTGAATCCATCAGAGCTGTGTTTCAGGCCTGTCTGCACCGAGCCATTCCCTCCCCCACACAAAGGCTGGGTGTGTGGGTTTTATACGAGACCACTAGGCTTAGGGGGCTGTCAACATGTCTGTGACTGATGGGGACATCAGGTGTGCACGCTGTGCAGAGCTGGCTTCCACTTCTGCCTGATTGTCTGGAGGGACGGCCCCAGAGCTGTTAGTGTTTCCTCTGCAAAATCCGGAGAATTGGAAAGAAAGCACGTTTTCTTTCCACATCTGACATAGCACGGAGAGAATGGACACTGCCCCACGGCCGTCACTCAGCTGCACAGCCACACTCAGCCCTCTGCTGGCGGGGCACCTGTCACGCCCCAGTCCTCAGCTACAGGACACATCAGAGTCCTGGGCGTGGAAGGTCTTTCCGCAGCCACTCCACACCCTAATGTGTGCTCCCTTCCACACAGCACAGGCCAGTGTTTCCATAGCAGTGGCGTTGGGGAGGGGAGGCCCGGGAAAAGAGTGGGTGAAGCAGCGGCCGCTCTACCAGGCTCTGCTCTCTTCCATATTACTTATGCTGAGGCCCCAAGGTCTATTTGTCATCTTTTTTCGATGATACAAAATGAGAGTCTTTGATTTTGGGAAAAGGCACAGTTCCATCCCAGCATCCAGACGAAAAGCTGGGAGGACAGCCGCAGACGCATGGCGCTGAGTGCAGGAAACCGATGACCACCTTGCCCAGGCTTTCCACATGGTCATCGGGTGGAACAAGTGGTTCCCTGTGCGTCACTGTCAGAGTGCAGGGGGACATGCCACATCGGCGGTGTTCCTCAGGGAGAATGCTAGGTCACGACAGTATCTGAACTGCCCAGCTGTCTACAGCCATCCCTGTGTGTGTCTGAGGTGGGAGCGGAGCATGTCACTGCACAGACTGAGCCATGGGGTGTAGCAAGCAGCTGGGCCGGCGACGTAGCTGCTCCGAGCATCGCGTCACTGCCCCCGACAGCTCCAGAGAGCAAAAGCCATGTCACTGTCTGGTTCACAGTAAGTGCTCATTTATGATGTTTTACTTCCTTTTAATGAAGACTGATGGCTTACTTTTCCATTAGGAATTAAGTGTACCCAGCAGTTTCCTCAAAATTGTTAAGAATGCAGGTGGAAGTCTTCGTTTCTGCACTAGATCTCTGTGGCAGGGTGCTGCCATCTGGTAACACGTGAGGTAGAGTTGGCTGTCTCCAGCGGGACAGCGAGCACAGCCCTGAGCTGGACCCTGCAGTGACCCCCGGCCCGGAGAAGGAGAAGGAGGCCCATCGCTTGGCTCTTCGGCAGAGATGTTTTCAGAGAGAAAACTGCGTCTGCCTCTTCCGGTGGCATGGACGTGCTCAACCTAAGAACCAGAGCCGTCTTACCTACTACAGATCATACACGTTGTGCTTAAAATTTGCCTAGTTGGAGGCTTTCAAACAATGTTTATTTTCTCTTTTTCCTTTCAAAGAAAATAATACTCAATTAGAATTGAAATGTCTGTGGTGAAACACCCCAGATCATGAGCGAATGAGTCTGTCCTGAACTTTTCGTATTTCTAATAAATATCACTGCTGAGTGGCACTGATGTCACAATATACCCTGGAAAACGCTAGTGACAGTGTTTTCGGGGAACTAGCTCTGTGTAGATAGTGTTTTATTAAGGTAACACGAGCACAGAATGACATTATTTTGTTGCCTCCGCAGTTTTAAAAGGTTAATTGAACTGTTGAGCAATATTTTATTTTATTCCAATTTGCCTCCTTGGAATTCATCCTTCTGATGGTTTTGAATATCTGTGCATGCATTAAATTCTATTAGAATAAAGCCTTCTTTTATAACCAAATACTCATCTGTGGCCGCTTTTACCATTTTACATTTGAACCACATTATTAGCCAAAGGTCAAGCACTTAACAAGTCACTGCTTAAAGGCAATTTTTCTGATGCTGAAGACATCTTTTCACATTGTGTCCTGGAAAAGAAAGCACCTGGTTGTTCACAAGTCTCATTCTGATCTTTGAACGGCGTGCAGGTGAAGACCGTGGGCTTTTATGGGGGTGGAGAGGTTGCCAGATAAGTAAGCTCCTAGGATCTCATTCCAATAGGAAGTCAGACCTCATGGTGCCTTCAGAAGAAACTTTGCTGACCTTAGTGTGCACAGAAGACCGTATGTTAAAGTAGAAGACGCGTGGCCCATTCAGGGGACAGAGTCACTTGGTGTCGGCCAAGTCCCAGGCACGTGCTTGTTCTGGGTGCTGGTGGAGAGCAGCAGCACTGAGATGGTTCCTGCCTCCTTGCCTGACCTCGAATGGCCCTGGTTGTCCCTGAATCACAGAGCTGGGCAGCCCTGTGGGGACCACCCTCCCAGGGCCCTGGGTTCTGTCGGACTCTGTCCCACAGTCACTGACAGACAACAGCGTCCTGAAGACCTGTTTCGCTGTTCTCAGCATCCTCAGAGGGAGGGGTCCAAGATGCAGGCCTGTCTTCCCTTTTCTGCCGTGGAGCTTAATTTCCTTTCTGAGCCCTTGTTACTCTTCCGGCTGAAAATGTGAACAGTTCATTTCCAGTGAACGAAATCCTTTCACATTTCAACACAGGTAATTTGGAGTTTTCCCTTGAACTTCTTCTCCTCGGTGCTGGGTGTTGTGACTGTGGGGCTGGCACCCACCCAGACCTCTCTAGGCTGCAGCCCTTTGTGAGCTCCAGGAACCAGTCTGCCCTGTGGTGTCCGTAGTAAATGGGGTGTACGTGCGTGTGCGTGCGTGTGTGGGTGTGCGTGTGGGTGCATGTGCAGAGGTGAATATTTGTGGGGCAGGGTGGGGAGGGCAGCGAGGGCCCTGGAGAGGACCCTGCTTTGTGCTTCGTGGGTGATAGTCCGTGGACGTCGCCTGCAATGGCCAGGAGTATGTATGTGGGTTCTATTGTACTGAGTTCTCATTGTCATTACAAATACTCTCCCACCTCTCAATTTTAATTAATCAAAATATCAATGGAAGATGACAGTCATTTTTAGAAACCATCCATTTAAGGTATTTCTCAGTAAAAAGCAACTTACGGGCTTTTTACATTTTGTGACTGTTTATTCACAACATTGGCCTTTGGTCAGAGAATGGCTGGAGTCACAAATACTGGACATTTTCTGAATCCCAGAGCCAACATTCTGCTTGAGGTGGTGGCTCGTGTCACCAGCACCGCCGCCTCATGTCACGGGCACCAACGCTGCCCTGCTTAGTGCATCACGCCGGTGGCCAGCAGGGATCGCAGGAGCCGGCACATCGGACACTTGCTGATTCCCGGTTCCTCTGCTGTTAATAATCTGATTGGCACGGCGGACGTGAGTGAACAGTGTCCACTGCAGCAAGGAAGTTAGGTGCCGCTTCTCTGGCCAGAACGGCTTTGCTGCCTGCTCACCGCGGAGGGAGTGGCCCTGGGGGTGGGCAGCAGCCCAGCGTTTCCCTCTCGGGCTATTCCCTGCTGTCACAAAAGCTGCCAGAGCCCCTCCTTGTCCTTACAGATCAGAGAGCAGAGCAGAATCGACGCGTAGGTCTGGGCTATGATTCGACTTTTCTGAGTTCGTTCTTTCACTAATGAATCCTTAAATTTAGTTTGTGCCTTAAGGGAAAGACAGTCACAGTTTGGAGATAGATTTCATTTTACTTCAGCCTTGTTGGCTTGGTCACTGATTCTGTAGCTGCAAGGTCGCAAGGCTCGGAGCTGTCACATGATCCACTACTTTGATTTGCGGGGAGCGACAGGAAATGGAGTCTGGGGTTTTCAGACCCACTGTTCCTGACGGTGACTTTTAGCTCAAGCTTAGACATCAGTGTGAAATTTCTGATGCCCTAAAATGGATCCAATATCGAAGACAAAACGTAGATTCCTCTGGAAGTCAGCCAGCCATGTTTCCACCACGGCAGGCACTCCACCAGTTGTATTGGAAAGCCCGAGTCACTGAGTGTGACCCCCACCACTGCTGGCTGTGAATTCGGGGGCATCCTGTCAATCCTCTGAGCTGTTTCCTTACGGTCCCCCTCCCCGGTGAGTTAGGGTCACAGTGGAAAGCTTGAGCTTTGGGGCAGGTCGTCTGATGGTGGGTGGGCAAGTGATAGTAGTGACCTAATACGTGTAAAGCATTTAGCTCAGCACTCCATGAAAAATGGTAGCTGTCATAGTCTTCATAGCTATTAACTATTATTCACTGCTGTCAAAACACTGCAATTATTTAATAGTATTAGTACCGTAATTGCTGTTGGAGCCAGTGCAGCCCTGCCTGCCCCTCTCCCATCCCATGCCCAGCAGCAGAAATGTGTCGAGTTGGAGACTCACTGAGAGGCAGGTGAGGGACCTCCGGAGGCACCTTGTTGGGGGGACACTTGGGGCTGGGCTGTTGTTCCAGGTGCTGACGGACACAACAGGACTCCTGTCACGAGGTTGCCAAGTGCTGGCCGCTTCCTTCTTGGTCTGCAGACGGGGCTCGGCGGTGGCCCCCAGGGTTGAGGGTCATCGGCGAGGAGGCCAGGCCGGCGCTGCTACCACAGGTAGTGGTGAAAATACTTGGTGGAGACGGTGTGATACAAAGTTGTTCCCAGTGTTTTCAGTCTTTATAGGATAAAATCCATGACATTTCACCCACCTAAGTCAACAGGACGTATTTGCTCTGTATGTTGGTTAGACCAGGACCTGCCTCCAGGAATTCCTACCTGGGACCAGCTGCCATGGAAAGCTGGCTGCTGACTTAAGAGTCTGTGATTCTACAGACATGGAAGGATGCCAGATATTTCCAATTGTGTTCCCGTCGTTGGCACGAAACCTGTCACCAGTGACCGGATTCCACAGTCACCATAAATTTGTCTTAAGTCTTGAAAGAGAAAGGATGTGGCTGCCTGGCAGAGTCACACCTGCGTCGGTGGACGCAATGCACGGTGTGAGAAGCGGATCAGGCTGCGTTAGTAGCTGAATTCTCTCTTGGATGGTATGTTAGTGACAGTGAGTCAAAGATTCCTGGGTAAGGACCCAAACGACATTTAAAGGATTTTTGACAAAAAATAGTATTGATGATAATATTTCAATGATTTAAAAAGTTTTTAAAAAACGTATTGTAGTTGGCATATACGAGTATGCTGGTTTTAGGCGTACGGCATAGAGGTGTGACATTTGTGCCTTACGACATGTCACCACACCAAGTCAGGTACCAAGCCATCCCGGTGCAAATCGGTGACCGTGTTACCGGCTGCATTCCCGTGCTGGGCCCACATGCCTGTGACTGGCTGACTTTGTACCTGGAAGTCTGTGTCTTACTCCCCTTCACCCGCTCAGCCATCCTGCACCCCGCGCCCCTGATAACCATCAATTTGTTCTCTGTCCTTACGAGTCTGTGTGTGTTTTGCTCTGTGTGGTCCTTTGTTTTGCTTCTTTAGAGTCCACATGTGAGTGATACCAGACAGCATTTGTCTTTCTGTCTGACCTGGCATTGTGCCCTCTAGGTCCATCCATGTTGTTGCAAATGGCAGGATTTCATTCTTTTTCATGGCTGAATTAAACTTTTTTAAAAATTTCATCACAGTGTAGTCAGGATACACCTTAAAATCAGTGGCATCTTAAGATTGCCATGACCTGGGGATAGACATGGTATAATCATGTGAAACCTTTTGATAAGGTAAAGAAAACTCCAGCTTCACTGTGTGTGACATTTGATGGACACCGGCCAGTGCGCAAGCGTATGATAGGGCAGTACTGTGTGCTCCATGCGGAATTTTCTGCCTTCTCTTCCCTCCATGGGATTTTTCCATGGGCCTAGAAAGAGGTCGGGCAGTTTGGTGGAGGCTGTGGGCTCCGCGGACCAGCCAGCTGCTTTCCTGCTTTACACGTCAGTTCCTCTTTCTAAAGTGCAGCTGCTAAAAGTATTCTCTTCCATTAGCGTGCTGTAAAAATCAGTACGATGATTCATGTGAGAGTTTGGCGTGGTGCCTGACACACACTAAGTATCAGTAAACATTAAGTTGTTCTTCTTGCTAAGGCCTTGGTATAGAACCATATCTGGGACCTAAGTTAGGTCAGGATTCTGCCATCCGCTGCCCAAGGGGCAGAGAATTACTGTGTCTGAAACAAGCATGGAAGGCAGGCATAGAATGTATGCAGACATGGCTGGGCGTGTGTCCTCGCAGCCCGTGACATGGGTTTAATAGCTGCTTATTGCCCGTAAATGATTTGACACTGAGAAAGGAATTCTTTCATTAACTCCCTGTTAAATTAGATTTTTTAGCCAGCATTGAACTTTAAGTTCTCCCTGTTAACTAAAAAAGCTAAACTTTTGGACCAGAACCAAATACTTTACATTATGTAACATTCTGGTATCCTACTCTGCTTCATGTATCCTGGCTAAATGTTGCTGAATTGACTGGGTGTTTGTAAAATCCTTGCACAACTCTAAAAACAGAACTGTGAATGCACACAACACTGATAAGCTGCAGGCGGCACGTGGAGGCATAGGGTGGGCGTGCTCGTGTTTCAAAGGCTGATTTCAGTGTTCCGTTTGTTCACAAATCACATACAGTGCCTGCGAATGCTTCCTTTCTGAAGGAGCAGAGTTGGTGAATACTTTCTATGAGCGTTGCTGGATTTCTGTATACAGGAACCGTGAAAATAGAGCCTTCCAACGATAACTTCCTCCAGCACCAGTGTGCTCCCTTTAGGAGGCTTCAGAGATGTGACATTTGAAAGAATAATGGCTTTTTAAGACAAGTCAATTTGTAAAGGGCCGAATCTCTTACCCATATAGTAGCTTCACCTAAGCTTTCTTATTTGTATAATTTCTATTTCAAGGAGCTATCTTAATCCTACTAACCGCATCATAGCCATCAAAAAAAAAAATCAGAGGCTTAAGATCAATATCTCAAATTTAATTCGGGGCTTAGCAACGTCAACCAGAGAGTGCTTGAGCCAGTTGGAAAATCAGAACCCAAGGTGCCTTGCTGAAGGTCTCGCAGGGGAACGCTCTTCCTGAATAGCCCTCTCCTGAAGCAGCGTGTCTCCGGGAAGCTCGCCTCAGACGCGCAGGCGGAGCCCGAAGGGACGCGCTCTGAGAGCAGCGGTCAGATTTACACACACGTGCCGTTGAACCAGTGAGACCTGTCCCTTCTGCTGTCTGTTACCCACCAGGAAGCAGGACGGTAACCCTCCAGGCTGCGTGTTTGCACCACAGTCTAAAAAACCATCAGTTACGGTTCCACATGAAACCCGCACGCTCTCTCACGGGCTAAGTAGATGGGTCCCCAGCGTTGTCTGCAGGCCTCCTGCTTGAATGTCACCAAGCAGTTTCGTGGTTGAATCTCTGAAGGGTTTTTTTCTTCTACTGGAAAGGTTCACAGATAACGTACGTTGTTACTCTTGTTGCTGAAAATGATCATTCACTGAGTTACTACCGGCCAGATGCTGAGCTAAGCGCCTCGTGCGTACGTTCTGTCAGCACAACAGCCTCTGAGGTGGCGGGTTGTGTATAGACAAAGAGAGTAGTCGCCCTCATTTGAGGCTGGCCACGAGGGTGTAACTGGCAGGACTGAGGTTCCAACCTGCGTCTGAGGTGGCCATGTCACCCGCGAGAAGGAATTTGGATTTGTTTTAATGCCAAGGGCATTAGGCAAGTCACAGAAGGGCTCCTAGCAAGAGGGAGGCTTCTCCACTGACCCTGCACTTCGATCACTGTGACAAGCAGCCGCACAGCGCGGAGCCAGCAGCAGTCCTGGGGGCCCCGGCCTCCGTCCTGATGGCAGGGGTGTCTTCTCTGAGTGACGCCCCTTTCCTCCTGGCACCACAGGAGAAAAGAATCGCTTGTGTGTAGGAATGAGAAGTGTCATTCTAAGAGGATCACCTCTGCTCCGCCAACAGCTAACTGTTGGACCCTTTACATAAATTCAAGAAAAAGAGAAGAAGGAAGCAGTAATCGTAGTTTGCACTGTCTGAAATATCAGGCCCTGCCCTTGTGTCTGAGAGACTCTGGCTGTGCCATCGGGTCTCAGTGGTCCCCAGGCGCCATCGTCATTGTCCTCCGACAGATCGGTGTGGTTTTGAGCACGTGCAGTGCACAGGGGACGACTAGAGCATGATTCATTTAACCCGCATAACAACTTCATGAAGTGGGCACCATTCTGTGTTGAAATGAGAAAGTATAGCCAGGGAGAGTGGAGTCATCGGAGCTCCCATGCCAGGCGCCAGCGGCTGGCCTGGCTGTGTGTCTCCCATGTCTGAACCTCCGTCAGTGAGTGTAGCGCCTGGCACGGCCACAGCACGCTCCGTGGGTACTGGACGCCGGCTCCACCATGCCCGGAGGACAGTGGGACCCAAAGCAACATGCCCACCCTCCCTCCCTGTGCCTGGAGTCTGCTGCACTGTGTCAGCCACACAGGCCACTCAGGACCTCGCTCATTGCACATGGACATGGCACAAAGGACCCGTGGGATGTGTGGGGTGAGGTGGGCCCGGAAGTGAGGAGAGGAGAAAGGGGCACAGAAAGGAGTGATCAGAGCAGGACACACTTACCCTGTGCTCCCAGGATTCCCCACAGAGGCCTCCACACCCTCAAGGCAGAGGGCAGAGCACACAGACCACCGTCCCCAGGGTCACGGAACTGTACTGCCCCAGCCGGGGTCCGACTCGGAGCCGAGCAGGAAAGAAAGCTTATGGAGTTAGGGAAAGGCAGGCTGGCCAGCCGGCCCACTCCGTTACAAAGTGTGCGTGGCCAGGGACGTGTTTGCTCGTGTCCATTTTTATTTTTAAGTGGATTTTGTGAAAACAAGTTTTAATTTCATGGCAGTGTCTGCCTGTTCTTGTGCGGTCCTGAATCTTTTCTCTTGGTCAGTTCTTCTATATAATTTGCTTTTCAGAGGGCGTAGTGTTATGAAACAATCAGCTTCACAGTACATTTACTTCTTTTTTTCTTTAAGAAATTGCCTTTTATCCTGATTGCATGAGAGTTAGGAGAGGTACTGAAAGAACTCACAAAGCTCACACAAATTGGAAATGAAAAAACCAGAACCTGTAATCATTTTCTTCACTTTGGAAAGACCCCAGAGAACAACCAGTTTAAACATAACTGGAACCTATTATTTTGAGCACTCTAGAAAGAGAATGAGTTTTTACCCAATTCCCTCATTTTTCTGACAGGTGCATTTTTTTTTCTGAGCCCTCTACAAAATGAAGTGGGTATTTCCAACATGACTCTCAGTTGTATGAGATAATAAATACTTATTGAACAAATGATCCAATTATTAATAATAAGGGGTAGAAGACAAACAATAAAAAGGGGATAATTGAAACGTCATTATATTTTCTGTTTCATCTGTACAGAAGCAGTAGGGGGACTTCAGACCCGTCGAGGGAAAGGCTGAGTGGGGCAGGGGTTGAGCTCCAGGTGGGGAGCAGGCTGGCATTTCAGGTGTGGAGGAAGCAGCCACAAAGACACTGAACCCGCCCGAAGACTCGGGGCAGAAACGCAGGCGGGAAAAGCTGCAGTGACAGCAGGGGCTTCCAGCACAGGCAGCCTCCCCCCTGAGGGTGGGCGCTGTGCCAGCCGCCTGCCTCCCTCCCTCGCGCACTTGGGTTTTATACAACCAGGTTTTCAGGGCGATGTGTGGGGTCCCTTCAGAATAGCTTGGAGAGGGCGGAGTGTGGAGATGCAGGAAGCTATTAGATTTGTGCAACAATTACGGGGAACTGGTGAGGGTGTTTGGTCTGAAAAGCACCGCTTTTCACTTGGACTGAATTGAAGTGGCCTTTCTGTGGCGGAAGTCTTTATTTCCTATGTGTGGGGTTTTTTTTCAATTTCGATAAGATTTTTTTTTTTCATTTTCTAAATAATGAAATTTATTTCACATCAAAACGTCCGTCTTCATATGTGGATGGTCTGTGATTATTCAGGTTATCTGGCCTTTATGTACCAAGCACAGCAATTTCCTTTAACTAAGGTGAAACATTCTGGAGGCCTGCTATCCAAACAGTCTGAAAAGGTTCTTACAGGAATTCAAAAGGGACTCTAAAGAGATAAGGAATTATAATATTCAGAAACAGTGACCAAATTCTCAACTTTTAAGGATTGAATATGAAAAAAAATACTGTCATAGCAATAACAGTCTTGTTTTTCATAGTTTTTCTGGAACAGTAATGTCTAACTTGTACAATAAAGGGCGTTCACCTAAAGAAACCTGTACCCTGAAATCAAGTGTGGTTCCAGGCTTCATATAGCTCTTGGGCAGGTAGGTAGATGACGGAAGACAGATGATAGGTAGGTAGGTAGGTAGATATATACGTAGGGAGATAATAGACTATATAAATGGACGCTTTGCGTAGGTTGGTTAAATGAACATAAATTATTTGGGGGGTAAGTTCATTATATGTAATTTCCTTGTTGAGCCTTGTGTTGTCTGCTCTTCTATAACAACAATATTTATAATGTTGTTAACAGATCTATTTTATTTTTTCAGTTACAGTTGACTTTTGTTATTATTTTACATTAGTTTCAGGTGAACAGTGCAGTGAACGGGCATTTTTTAAATAACGACTGGCTTTGATTTTGTAAGTATTTTGTAGTAAGGATTTCAGGCGTGCCGGTCGTCTGGTGTCTGTGCCTCTTAACGCAAAGAAAGGCGTGTCAGCTACACGCCAGGCTGGAGCTGCTCCCTCTCGGTTGTGCGGTTTCCTGTTACAGGAGGCAGTGATTTTCCCGTTAGCTTATCTTCAGTGTTTCTGATTGCATTCATGATTTTCTTGGATGAAGTTTCAAATATCCGGCACTTTGGAGTGATCACCTTCACTAATGTTCTCTGACTTTATTGTCATTCGCTTTGTGTTCTAATATTTTAGACAGAACAAACAGTCTGTGTCACCACAGAACTGGGTGTAAACGTCAAACAATGTAATTTCTCCCGGCCACTTGTTAAAAAGTGGGGTCAAAGGGGAAGGGGCTCCCGATAGTTAGGATTAGGATAACAAACCATCCCGAGGAGATGAGCAATGTAAGTTAGTTTCTTACAAAGGTACCAGGTGGGCCACTGAGAGGTGCAAGCCACAGTCGTGTTCCGGAATGAGAGCTGAGTTGCCACTATAATCTAATCAGTGCATTAAGTGGGGTCATAATCAGAGGTTTCAAAAGATTTCTCTTTGGGCCGGCCCTGTGGCTCAGGCCGTTAGAACTCCGTGCTCCTAACTCCAAAGGCTGCCGGTTTGATTCCCACATGGGCCAGTGGGCTGTCAACCACAAGGTTGCCAGTTCAACTCCCGCAAGGGATGGTGGGCTGTGCCCCCTGCAACACAACTGGACCTGGAGCTGAGCTGCGCCCTCCACAACTAAGACTGAAAGGACAACAACTTGACTTGGAAAAAATCCTGGAAGTGCACACTGTTCCCCAATAAAGTCCTGTTCCCCTTCCCCAATAAAATCTTAAAAAGAAAAAAAAAAAGATTTCTGTTTGAAACCTTACTACAATAAATGCCGCTGGAACCCACATGCTGACTTCTTGTGCAGTAGGGTCTGCAGCCAGTCAGACACGATGTGCCCCTCCCAGACGTGTGTGGCCGTGACATTGAGTGAGCGCGGGTCTCAGCAGTACTGACCAACACTCGTGTCCACGTGTGAGCTGGCCCAGACTAGGTTCGGCTGGCTCCAGACTCGAGCAGATTTTAGCAGGGAGCAAAGGCAGCCAGCAGCGAGCAAACTGATGCCACCCTCATAGCGACAATGAGCGTCGTTGCTCCCTAAGATGCCAGGGGTCCCAGTGCAGCCGCTGTGTCTGGTGGGGACGTGGCACCTGACACAGCCCCTCCTCAGAATACTGTCTGTGGCAGCTCAGCCCCCATCCCAAGAATCACTGAGCCTTGTAAGGGTGCACTGCCTCCTGGGACCCCGTCAGGGGCCAGCTCTCCTTTGGTGCCTGGACAAGACCCACACAGGCAGCTTCAGTGTTCACAGAAGTGTGGGAGCAAATACAGACTGACAGCCATCCTGCATGACTAAGAATTCTGCTGATGTTCCAAGTGCTCAGGCAAATTTCCACGTTTTAAAGACAAACTCCAATTTGGTATCTTTTTTTAATTTTAGTGTGGCCTCATTCTTAAATCCTAACTGGGTTACCACAGCCCTCTTCTGAGCTACATAAAACCTGCCTCACATTGTAACAAACCCTAAACATAGTAACAGTATCTTCTTTTGTGAAGTGTTTAATTCTTTTCAAAGCATTTTTACACACATTGTTTCAAATGGCCCTGACCTCTCACCTTTCAAAAATAGCTGTTAAGCAGATAGGTCAGGGGTGAGTACCTCCATTTTACAGGCGAGCGTGCAGGTGTCCAGAGAGGTTACAGGACATGTGGCAGGCTGTGGGGGCAGAGCCAGTCCCAGCACTGAGCCCCAGGATTCCTAGTTCTGTACCCCCTAACTCAAACATTGTTCCTTTTGACACTTTTATCTTTAATATATTCTTAAACAGGAAATGTGTGCAGACCAAGACATGTTTGTAGGAGCAGTCTCTTTTTGTCTGTCAAAAGATAGTCAAATTATAGGGTTAAATTGTTTAATTTGGGGAGTTTCTTCAATCTGTAGACTTCCTGAGATGTTTATCTGGAAATTCTGAATGCGTGTTGAAGTTTTCTCATTATATTCAAGTGAAATTTCTAACTTGCTTTGCTGTAACATCCCAGCTCTTCTACCACAAAATGCCCTACTGATTCGTGGTTGCTAAGAGAGAGTGGATCTGACAAGGTTTCATCAGAAGGAAGACAAGTGTAACTGTGTGGAGGTGGAGGCTAACCGCACGCACTGCAGTGATTCCGTAGAGGACGTGATGCTGTTTCCTGTGTGAGGCTAACGGAACGTTATGTGTCGTGAGAAACAGCGTGAAGCCGCCGAGGGAAGGACCGGGTCCCCCCGGCTGTGCTGCCGGAGCAGGAGCAGGAGCAGGAGCAGGGGCAGGGGCAGGGGCAGCTGGGCAGGGGCAGGGGCAGGGGCAGGGGCAGGGGCAGGAGCAGGGGCAGGGGCAGCTGGGCAGGGGCAGGAGCAGGAGCAGGGGCAGGGGCAGGAGCAGGAGCAGGAGCAGGAGCAGGGGCAGCTGGGCAGGGGCAGGAGCAGGAGCAGGAGCAGGAGCAGGAGCAGGGGCAGCTGGGCAGGGGCAGGAGCAGGAGCAGGAGCAGGGGCAGCTGGGCAGGGGCAGGAGCAGGAGCAGGAGCAGGGGCAGGGGCAGGGGCAGGAGCAGGAGCAGGAGCAGGAGCAGGGGCAGCTGGGCAGGGGCAGGAGCAGGAGCAGGAGCAGGAGCAGGGGCAGCTGGGCAGGGGCAGGAGCAGGAGCAGGAGCAGGAGCAGGAGCAGGAGCAGGAGCAGGAGCAGGGGCAGCTGGGCAGGGGCAGGAGCAGGAGCAGGAGCAGGAGCAGGAGCAGGGGCAGCTGGGCAGGGGCAGGGGCAGGGGCAGGGGCAGGGGCAGGAGCAGGGGCAGGGGCAGCTGGGCAGGGGCAGGAGCAGGAGCAGGGGCAGGGGCAGGAGCAGGAGCAGGAGCAGGAGCAGGGGCAGCTGGGCAGGGGCAGGAGCAGGAGCAGGAGCAGGAGCAGGAGCAGGAGCAGGAGCAGGGGCAGCTGGGCAGGGGCAGGAGCAGGAGCAGGAGCAGGGGCAGCTGGGCAGGGGCAGGAGCAGGAGCAGGAGCAGGAGCAGGGGCAGGGGCAGGGGCAGGAGCAGGAGCAGGAGCAGGAGCAGGAGCAGGGGCAGCTGGGCAGGAGCAGGAGCAGGAGCAGGAGCAGGAGCAGGAGCAGGAGCAGGAGCAGGGGCAGCTGGGCAGGGGCAGGAGCAGGAGCAGGAGCAGGAGCAGGAGCAGGAGCAGGGGCAGCTGGGCAGGAGCAGGAGCAGGAGCAGGAGCAGGAGCAGGAGCAGGAGCAGGGGCAGCTGGGCAGGGGCAGGAGCAGGAGCAGGAGCAGGAGCAGGAGCAGGAGCAGGAGCAGGGGCAGCTGGGCAGGGGCAGGGGCAGGAGCAGGAGCAGGAGCAGGAGCAGGAGCAGGAGCAGGAGCAGGGGCAGCTGGGCAGGGGCAGGAGCAGGAGCAGGAGCAGGAGCAGGAGCAGGAGCAGGAGCAGGAGCAGGGGCAGCTGGGCAGGGGCAGGAGCAGGAGCAGGAGCAGGAGCAGGAGCAGGAGCAGGGGCAGCTGGGCAGGAGCAGGAGCAGGAGCAGGAGCAGGAGCAGGAGCAGGGGCAGCTGGGCAGGGGCAGGGGCAGGGGCAGGGGCAGCTGGGCAGGGGCAGGAGCAGGAGCAGGAGCAGGAGCAGGAGCAGGAGCAGGAGCAGGGGCAGCTGGGCAGGAGCAGGAGCAGGAGCAGGAGCAGGAGCAGGGGCAGCTGGGCAGGGGCAGGGGCAGGGGCAGGGGCAGGAGCAGGAGCAGGAGCAGGAGCAGGAGCAGGAGCAGGGGCAGCTGGGCAGGGGCAGGAGCAGGAGCAGGAGCAGGAGCAGGAGCAGGAGCAGGGGCAGCTGGGCAGGGGCAGGAGCAGGAGCAGGAGCAGGAGCAGGAGCAGGAGCAGGGGCAGCTGGGCAGGGGCAGGAGCAGGAGCAGGAGCAGGAGCAGGAGCAGGAGCAGGAGCAGGGGCAGCTGGGCAGGAGCAGGAGCAGGAGCAGGAGCAGGAGCAGGAGCAGGGGCAGCTGGGCAGGGGCAGGGGCAGGGGCAGGGGCAGCTGGGCAGGGGCAGGAGCAGGAGCAGGAGCAGGAGCAGGAGCAGGAGCAGGAGCAGGGGCAGCTGGGCAGGAGCAGGAGCAGGAGCAGGAGCAGGAGCAGGAGCAGGAGCAGGAGCAGGGGCAGCTGGGCAGGGGCAGGGGCAGGGGCAGGGGCAGGAGCAGGAGCAGGAGCAGGAGCAGGGGCAGCTGGGCAGGGGCAGGGGCAGGGGCAGGGGCAGCTGGGCAGGGGCAGGAGCAGGAGCAGGAGCAGGAGCAGGAGCAGGAGCAGGAGCAGGGGCAGCTGGGCAGGAGCAGGAGCAGGAGCAGGAGCAGGAGCAGGAGCAGGGGCAGCTGGGCAGGGGCAGGGGCAGGGGCAGGGGCAGCTGGGCAGGGGCAGGAGCAGGAGCAGGAGCAGGAGCAGGAGCAGGAGCAGGAGCAGGGGCAGCTGGGCAGGAGCAGGAGCAGGAGCAGGAGCAGGAGCAGGAGCAGGAGCAGGAGCAGGGGCAGCTGGGCAGGGGCAGGGGCAGGGGCAGGGGCAGGAGCAGGAGCAGGAGCAGGAGCAGGAGCAGGAGCAGGAGCAGGAGCAGGGGCAGCTGGGCAGGGGCAGGGGCAGGGGCAGGGGCAGGAGCAGGAGCAGGAGCAGGAGCAGCCGAGCTGCAGGGTCGCAGATGCTCAGGAAAGCGGGCCGGTCGTGCGCGCCCGACGGTGGTCACCGGCGCTCGTCCTGCAGGCCGGTCCGGTCTGTCCGCGCGGCGTCCCCTCCTGTCCCGTCCCGTCCCGCGGGTCAGCGCCCGGTTACCCGTGCTGGGCCTGCACTTCGCCGCGCGGTTTCTGTTCGCTTTCTCGCTGTTCGTATTTGATAGCGCGCGTTTCTCCTCGAGCTGACTCTCAAGTTGACACTCACGGGAGCCGGGAACACGCGCGGGGCCTCCGGTCGGTGGGGCTCACACGGGCGGACAGGCCCGCGTGGGTCGCGTGGGTCCCCGTGTGCGCGGGGGCTCAGGCCCCCCCCCGCCCGTGGCCTCCGCCCGCCGGCGCTGCCCGTGTCCGTCCCGCTTTGGACGCGTCCACGCACCCACACTGGCGCGGGCCGCTCCGCGCCACGCGTGCTGACCGTCCCCGCGTGCTGACGCTGCATCCGAGCGGCCCGGCCCGTGCACTGCGGTCTGACGCAGGGTCTGGGGGCCGCCAGGCCCGCCCTGGAGGCCGCGTCTGCTCCTCGCCAGGCTCAGTGCGGGGGCGGGTTCTGCCGCCGGGACAGGGGACGCGCCACCCGGCGGTGGCGGTTCTGCTCAGTGGTCACGCGACACGCAGGGAACTCGTAAAACAAGGAACGCGCTCCAAGGCAGGACTCCGTCTTGCTGCCCGATGTCGGTGCTTTCGTGTTTAGAAATAAATACGCTATTTGGATTTTGAAAAGCTTTACAAATCTAGTTAAAGGTGTAGTGGTTTTTTCAATTTCAAAGTGAAAAACCGCATTATGTGTTCCAAGTATCACCACACGCTGAATTTCCTTTACGGGTCTTTTGGAAGCGCTTTTCAGTTTTCCCACCTGGGGACTGCGCAGCACGTGCTCCTGATGCTTCCACGGTCACTCGGGATTCAGCGTGTGGCCTGTGCCAGACGGACGCCTGGCTCGCGGCAGGGAGCTCAGGTGCTGTGCCGGCCAGGCGTGGACGAGAGATCCTTCTGTGTGTGAAGCTGGGGAAACATTCGCGTTTGCCGTGTTTGTGACATGGATCCACAAGAATCAGAAACACTTAACTGCATAACAGAGACACAGAATCGTCCTTCTTTCTCTGATGCATGTCACACTGGATATAATGATATTTCTCCTTGACAAACTGAGATTTAAGCAACAGTTGTATTGCTCTGTTAACTAGCATTATTCTCATACATTGATGCCTTTGTCCTGGGGTGAACAAAAGAGGATCTAGTTCTATTTGTAACTTTTATATAGTTTTCGTCAATTATCGTATAAATTCTATACTCAGAATCACTCTTTCCCTCTGTAGTACTTTGAATTACAGCCCCTCTTTCATTGCGGATTTTTATATGCTTTTATCTCCGGGCAGACTCTGAGCATCTTAAGGTCAGTGAATAAGTTTCATTTGCATTTTTATCCTGTAGGGTCCTGTCAAATGCCTCCTACCACTAGTCAGGTGAAAAGCGTTTGCTGGGTGGTACAATGTATATGCTGGAAAAAAAATATTTATATCCAGGAACAGTATTATTGAATGCAGAGTTAAATTCCCTGGTCATGTAGTAAATTTGATGAAGATTGCACATGATTTTTTATAATCAGTGACATATTTTTTATTCAGACCTATTTCTCTGTGTCATTCATCCAGCTGATGTAGGCCAAGTTTTGAGAAGGAACATTGTTCCTTCCTTTAAAAACTATATAAGAATATATTTCATTTGGTTACCATAAGTCATCTCTCCACCTCTCGCTCTTAACCTCAGCCCTTTCCTTCCTTGTCTTAACGTGTCCTTAGTTTTATTCAATCCCCAAGCCCCTTTCTCCTGGGAGAGATTAAAAAACTAAGAATCTTACTCGAAATACATGAAGTACTAACCTTCAAAGGCCCATGCCACAAAGTGCCATCTTTATGCATGACCTTTTTTTATGCTTGAACTTGAAGTCAGCATGGAGAGCAAGCCCCTGGTTACAGATCCCTTTTTGTCCAGTGAAAACCAGCAGCCAAGGAAAAGCCCCTGAGACACCCTCTCCCAGGTAGCCGTTCAGAGTGGCCTGAGCAGCGTGGGGGTCGTACAGCCGCGCGGCCACACGGAGCGCCATGGGCTCCAGCAAATTCCATTCAAATGTACCATTGATTTTTGCCTTAATTGAGTTTACATATTGCTTCAGTGACGTTCTGTCCAGTGAGGTATTGACTCCAGCGCACACTGGTGAGGTGGGGTTCGGCTTGCTGAGAGTAACACATGCAGCGAAATATCAGGTCGGGGCCACAGGGAGCTCCAGAGTCAACTGAAATGTCCAAGGATGGCAGGCCAGGCAGGAAGTCACCAGGCAGTATGGCACAGAGCTGAGGGGCCAGCCCAGGAACTGCTGTCACAATTGTGACACCTCCATGGGCACCTGAGGGGTGTGGCCGTAATGGTGGTTTTGTGGCCTTTATAGATGATTCGTTCCCGGATATGGTGGGTGCTCCACCCCTCCTCAGGCTCTCCTGAGATGCTAGTGCTCTCATGCGTAGTACGTACAAAACAAGGCTTGAGCGCCTGTTGGAGGCTGTGGGGACGCTGCTGGAGGAATGGGACAGCGGGCTCTTCCTGACTTGAGAGTCGTGATAGCATGAGGTATTTCATCGGTAAGAGCAAAGCTGCTGGCGAGAATAATGGGGCAGCTTTGAGGTACCTCAGTGACGAATGCTTCTGCTCTAACCCATTGAAGCATTGCCACTTTATTATTTAGGACATGGATTCTGTGGCATTTGTGACGCCCTTCCTGGACTTGAGTGTGGCACAAACTGCTAATTGTGCCCCAGGGCGCACTTTCCCTTCTTTCCTTCCCATAGTAGACCTGTGAGCGTTAACTGGGAACAGTGGCCCAGAGTGGAAACTGCATTTCACTGCCATCAGTGTCTCACTCTTCACAGCCCAGGGAACGCACCCAGGAAAGTCCAGGGTTCCCAGGAAGGGGACACTCCCCCCACAGCCAGCCAGCCGCCTGACTGGAGAAAAGTGAACTTACTCTAGGAGGCAGGGTATATAGATGGAGTCCAATGACTTGGGGAAAAGTCGAGACTGTGAGTGTGTGTGTGTGTGTGTGTGTGTGTGTGTGTGCGCGCGCATGCGCGCGTGTGTGTACGCGTGGATACCTAACACCTGGCATCTAACCATCAGCAAAGACGAAATTGGCAGCTGGCAGAACCCTCCGTTCATTGGATCAGCCCTCACGTCCAACTGTCTGCCTGCTGGCAGGCCCCAGCCCTCCCACACCGCCAGCAGGATTTTCCTGGAGCAAATCTTTTCCTTGCTTGTTTGAGACTATTCACCCCTTATGTGCGTCCTCCAAGTAGACCAAAAGCGTAAGCCTTGCCACATGTATCACTGCCAAGAAAATCGTTTTAGAAAAGCTCTGTGTTTGGAATTTCTGTAAAACATACATTGTGGAAAGGAGTAGAAGATGATTTTTAACTGATAGGTTTGAAAAAAATAGTGTAAGCAGTGGCATAAATATTTACATGTATGTTGTTTTAAATGTATGTTTTTACTTCTTTACAGTAAACTGTTTCGAGAAACAATCATGTCAAATTTTCAGTTAATAATTTTTCTTAGCTGTTAACCTTTTTACCTGTTTCCAGGTAAAAACAGACTCACCTGAGGTCAAGTATTTTTATCAGTAATATTTACTTCAGTATTATCAGCATTGTCTTTTCAACCTATCCTTAGCTGGAGAGATTTTAACCCCCTGTAAGCAGACTCTGATTAATTACATGTACTGTGCCACTTCCTGGCTGGCTGCCCTGAAAATGGCAGTTATCTGTTATCTGACCTTTAAGAGATTCATTTCTTCTGCCTTCACATCAGCACTGTCACCAAGCACAGCACCTTCAGCCCTGCTTTGTCGTTCTTCTGTTAATGGAAATGTCTGCTTCATAGAATAAAAATGACCATGGCAACATGCAGTCGCAGAAGTGATGCCCAGGAGGTGGCAGCAGTTTTCCGCGTTTCAGCTCATTTCCAGCAGTCAAAGCACGCGGTACGTGGGCCCCTTCACTGTTTAGCCAGCTCAGCCACAGGGTCCCCTGTGTGCACTTCTGACCACCTGCCACTTCCTCCTCCCTTCCTGGTACCCCTGGAGGCAGAACCCCACCTGGAGACCCTGATGGGGTATGCCCGTCTCATCAGCTGCTAGGCTGGGGGCCAGGGGACCTGACAGCCTGTTAGGATTAGCACGCACTCTTTCTTCCCCTCTCCAACCTGGGACAGAAAATTTTCATTCTTGCTCTGAGTGGCTCTCATTCTTTCCACAGTGGAAATTTAAGTGGCTCTAACGTTTTGCTCAGCTGCTGTTTTTCCTCAGAATAATTAATAATTTCTAGTTTTATTGAATATATTTGTATCTTCATTCGCACAAACCACTGTTAGCCTTTTCTGATGTTGTAAATATATATATTTCAAATGTTTAATATTGTCTCACATATGTGTGTGTTTACATATGCGTGTATACACAGACAGACGGCGTGAGATAATGGAAAATGTGTGCTGGTCTCTGCCCCCATTCCTTCTTGGTGGGGTGGCCCCTGTGTGTTTGGTTACCACACACTCACATGCACATACACTCATACACATACACTCAGAGGCACACACATTGATACACGCACACTCACAGGCACACACTCATGCAGACACACTCATGCATGCATACATGCATGCTCACGGGCACACACTCATACACATGCACACTCAGGCACACACACGCATACATACACGCACACTCAGGCACACACACATATGCAGACACACTCATGCACACATACATGCACGCTCACAGGCACACACTCATACACAAGCACGCTCACAGGCACACACTCATACACGCACACTCACAGGCACACACTCATACATGCACACTCACAGGCGCACACACTCATACATGCACACTCACAGGCACACACACATGCAGACACACTCATGCACGCATACATGCACACTCACAGGCACATAGTCACACATGCGCACTCACAGGCACACACAGTCATACACATGCACATTCACAGGCACACACACACATGCACACTCACAGGCACACACATACACACTCACAGGCACTCAGACACAGGCACACACACAGGCACACACACTCACACAAGCACACACACTGCAAAGGGAGCAGACAGCTCTGCTGAAGGAACGGCCTACAGCCTGCCTGCCTGCGGACCTCACCTGTCCCACGCTGCTCCCCAGGACACCACCAGGGGGCCCAGGAGGCAACAGAACACAGTTTGAAACTCATCGTTTTCGTCATCCCTAAGAATCCTTAAGTAAATTTAAATGGTATAAATGCCAGGCTAAAACAGAAGAAACGTCTTGTGGAATGATCCACATGATTTCTGGGTCTAGTCATCCAAGACGGCCCCTGTGCTTCCTGTCAGATGGCCAGGCAGCACTGTGTGCAGGGAGGGGCCGTCGCAGGTGTCAGGCGATGCTGGAGACCCCAACATCAGGGAGCTGTCCAGTGGGACAGTTCACCGCCTCCAGCTGCAGCTCTCGGCCCTGGCAGCATGTGAGCTCTGCCTGCCAAGCTTGCAACACCTCCCTGTGTGCAGGCTGCACACGAGAGTGTGACAGTCGGACTGAGCGGTAGTGCCCTGTCTTCAGAATCATCTTCAGGTGATGTCCCTGAGAGACCAGGACGCAGACCACCGCACAGCACTCTTGACTCGCATTTTCCCGTTTCAGAAGAATACAGATCTAGTTGAACTTGGACCTTTCACCTCCCCAAGGTTGACTGTTTTCCTCTAACCATGGACGCTAGCATGTGGACCCAACTGCCTGTACGACGTGAAGTGGACTAAGTCCTGAAAAGGAAAAGCATGGGTGTCACAAAGAGAAGTGACTTGCCAAAGCCACCGTGTATGCTTCTTGAAGCTATAGGGACTATTGCCTCAAAAACTGTCCAGCTTTAGTGCACAATAGAGAAAAAGGGTATCCTAGGTGTTAAACATGTTTTGTGGTATATGAGGTCGGACAATTAAGTTCATGAACTTGTTGCAACGATGTTGCTAACCTTTTTTGACATCAGAGGGATTATTCATTATGAATTTGTACCAACTGGACAGTTAACCAAGTTTACTATTTGGAAGTGCTGAAAAGGCATGAAAAAGATGAAAATGACTTCGACTTTTCGCCAACAGTTCATGGCTCTTGCATCACAACAACGCACCAGCTCACAGGGCACTGTCTGTGAGGGAGTTTTTAGCCAGTAAACAAATAACTACATTGGAACACCCTCCCTACTCACCTAATCTGGACCCCAATAACTTCTTTTTTTACCTGAATATAAAGGAAAGGAAGACATTTTGATGACATCAGGACATCAACGGTAATATGATGACAGCTCTGATGGCCATTCCAGAAAAAGAGTTCCAAAATTGCTTTGAAGGGTGGACTAGGCGCTGGCATTGGTGCATAGCTTCCCAAGGGGAGTGCTTCGAAGATGATTGTAGTGATATTCAGAAATGAGCTATGATAGTACTTTTTCTAGGATGAGTTCACAAACTTAATTGTCCAATCTCATATGTATCCCTGGCTCCCTGGAGGTCAAGTTTCTGTTTTATTCATAATAACAGGCAGCCCCAGCACTGTGTCAAGCGTGAGGAGGTCCGGCCATCAGGCTGACTGTCAGGTGCAGTTCTGGGCACTGACGACCTAAAAGTGGACGGACAGGTGATGTCGCTGCCTTTACGAAGCTCACAGCCAGCGGGAGATGAGGATGGAAAGCGCATTTGTCAGGTGGGCATGAACATGCGGCCACTGTCCCCTAGGGCTCCTGTCATGGCCTGAACCCACTTCTCATCAGACCTTAAGCTTCCTTGAGGCAGATTTAATGGTCTTAGCTCCCTGAACTGACACAGAGCTTGACACAAAAACAAAACAGCAGAACCTTACCGGACCGAGGCCTGTCATGGCGCCATTGAGAGCACGTGAGCTTTCTTCCTTTTCAATGGTGTCTGGCAGCTGACGAAAGTTTACAGTGGACTTTCATGTTCCTTTACATTCTACTTCACTTTCTTGCATTCAGCATGCATGTCCCTGTTACCCCTTCCTCTGTCAGCTGTTCCGCCCTCTCGTGCCTACCAGTTTTGGGGGGTGGACATGTGGCAGTTGCGTACGCGCTGGGTGACCTCACGCCAAGGTGGTGGAGATGACAGGAACCACTGGTGGGACAGACAGCCCCTGCGTCCCGGGCAGACTGGCTCTGAGAGGCAGCGTCTCGTTCTCTGTGTGGACACAGCTGTAGTGAGTGAATTGGGGACTGTGGGGTGAGAGGAGGGGATTGAGCAGTCCAAGGTGACTTCAGAGATTTACCTGGGAAAGGACGGAAAGAAGTTAAAGAAACAGGTGGATCTGGAAAGTAAGTGGGAGGGCTGGCGGAAGCGGCTGCGTGCTGGAAGGTCTCAGTGCATCAGGCTGCGACGGCCTGTGTCGCTGGTTACGATTTGTGTGAATATGAGGGTAAAGAAGACTCCGGGTTGGGGTTGTGGGTGCCTTCTCCAGTCACTTTTTTCTTCCCACCTAGTAGAGGGACATTTTATTTTATCCTTTTTTTCTAGACAGTCTCGGCTAATTAAATAGAACTGTCAACTAGCTTGTCGGTGGGAAGAGCTGTCCAATATTACCATGTTGAGGCAGTTTCCTTGTCACTATGGAAGCAGAATGGGCCAGGCCTGTCACGTCTCATCGCCATTAAACATTGTGCGTATTGGTTTCCTGGAAGAGGTGCTTGTATACTTGGGTAACTGCTCTAGAAACAGCATTGTAATTCCTAATTGTATTAACAATTATGGATTACTTATAGGTGCTTTTACTTGAGGTTATCAAAACACCTTAACTCTGCCAACTCGTTTGTAATCTGAATATGTGGATCAACTGGAGAGAAATAATTCTAATAAGAATAACCCGCATCAGACGTAATACTCACAGAACTGCATTTATCATGCCACTGGGTCATGTATGTGGCATTATTTGCTCTTCAGATTAACCTTCTGAGGCAGGAAATCTACCCGTTTCATAGGTGGAAATGATTTACTGATCTCTTATGTCTGATACTCTTTTTAAATTCCCATTGATTAGAATTCTGGAATTATAAGGACTCTTAGAAATTTATCTGACTTCTTGTTTTATATATGAGAAAACCATAGAGAGAATTTAAATATGTCTATGTCACAGATTTTTTGTTTGTCCATTTTTTTGTTTAATTTTGTTTCAGTTATGTATTAATATCTGTACTTTCCGACATAAAACAGAGTTGGGAGCAGAACCCAAATTTCTGAATCTTAGCCCACAGTTCTCTGCACACAAGACCTTTGTCCCTGCACCACCTGCCCCATCATCCAGACAAAACTGCCCTGCATACCCACCCAGTGGCTCATTCCTCTCAAACCCAACACTGTCCATCCCACAGGGACTGGTTTTGGAAAGAGATGGCCAGTGACCGAGGCTACGTGACGGGGGTACTTTGTACAACCGAGAAGTGGGTATGCTGTGTTCTTGCAACACAAGCCAGCTCTGGGACAAAATATCTGATATTTATAACAACACCTGTATGCAGTTTCTGCTTTAGAGCCAGCACCTGCTCTCTCACCTGGAAGTGACCGCTATAGGTGAAGCCCTGAGACACGGGGGACGGACGCCAGCTTACCGGGCGCCTCCTTCTGTGGAGCTTCCCCCAACCCAGAGAGTGACCAGCAACCACAGTGACATGCTGTGACTCTGCCTCCTTAGAAACAACAGTTTGGTCAGAGTCACCTTTGTAGGAGTCGGAGTCACATTTGACCTATAATCGTGGGATGTGGGACAAGAAGGCTGCCCTCAGGGAGCAGAGTCAGTGGTGACAGGCAGAGAGCGGGCTGCCCACTGGGGACCCTGCCCCCGGCTGCATCCCCACCCATGGGCCCAACACAAGAAGCACAGGCAGAATCCGCTGGATGACCTGAAGAGCCAAAGAAAGCACAAAAGGAGCCGTTAAATCTGTTCACTAACGGGGTCTTTTATGCTTTTGTAAATATAACCTGCTATTGTAACAAAATTTTTGAGCTACGAGAATGCAGGGTGTATGTGAGCTTTGAAAACAGCCTTACTTTACATGCACAGGAAAGACTTCATTGAATGGATCCAGGCATATAAAATGTAGTCCAATTACCACCATTCAGTGTTGTCAAGCCATCTAAGCGTTCTCATCAGTATCCTTTATGCCCATTCCAGAACGTACAATGACAGTAGGAAATACCCATTTCTACAGTGTACTAATTAGAGAGAAAACTTCAGTCCGAATGCATCACTGGGAAGCTTTTTTTTAGATTAATTACTGATGAATGGTCCACCAGGTGCTCCTAAGACTACAATCACAAGATTTGTCTTGAATAAATCCCAAAGTGCTTACTTATGGTAGCTCTGAAGTATGGGCTGTATTGCAGATAAGATTTCAGAGGAGAGTGTTTTTTCCTTTGGGGATAGTTTTTCTTAACTGTACCAAGAAATACTGATTATGGGTAACGTTAGTGACACTGTTTATCCCTCAAAAATGATCATTTGTCTCTCTTTTGTTCAAAAAAATTATATGGCAGTTGCGGCAGATCTAAGCAGAGGAAAATGGAGGCTGGAGCCGAATCTCGGGTAACACTGGGGCAAAGCGGGCGCCGTGTTTACGATGCCAGTGGTACCTGGCCCAGAGCACCATTCGTCACCACTCAGACGCACCACAACGCACAGCAATTCCTTCCTCCTACTTCCTGCCTTCTTTCCTCTTGTTAGTTTCCCCCAGTCTCCTTCATGTCTACGTTCGGAGAATAGCTCACGCACGTGAATGTGTATACGGAAAGATGTGTCCCGCTCTCATATGAGCAGACTCTAGACAAAACCATTGGGATACAGTAGGCTTACCACTGTCTGAAACAAGTGACAGGATACAGCCACGGCCCCCAAATTGGGGACCTTGGTGACTTCAGAGTAACCCAGACAGCTGCCTTGTGTTGGGAATTTATTGAAGGTTTCAGTATTTTGTACCTTGGTGTGGTTTTCAGAAGAGTAGTTGATCGTGAATAAGTTGAAGGACCTTCAGTAATGTCAACAAGAATGAATCTGCCAATGCTAGAAATGATGAGATTAAAAGAAACCATCTGAAAAATGTCCAGTGACTTCCAGTATAATCTCCAGTTGTGCTCCAACATGTATTTACATAAAATTGTTTCAGAGATTTACCTTAAAACTTTTGAGGGTCTATTAGGAAATGGCAAATTTATTTGCTGTTGTATTGTTTTCTTTTCTTCCCTTTCTCAGTATTCATGAGAATTACTGATATGAAGGATAACCTTTAAGAAAAACTTGAAATATACGTGACCTATTGTGTTAACTGTATAAACTTTGATGAGGTATGGAGGGCCAGACGCAGATCTAGAGAGAAACCAGGAGAGTTTTAGTTCAGTTGGGCTTGCGTTTCCTGGGAGAACCCCACTTGCTGTGTGGGGAACGCTGGGGCGGGTCAGGAAGCAGGCGGACAGAGGGCCAGTGTGCAAGCACCTTTGCTGTGGTTTCTGTGGGAGGAAGCGGGCTTCCGATGCGCTGGGTGGGCCAGTGTCAGCAGGCCCTGGGCACAGGGGATGCCCCTGGTTGTCTGGCCCGTGGGTCACTAGGTGTCCAGTTACAGGCATCCGGTGTGTGAGGGCCCATGTGGGAGGTGCCCTGGAGTTGCTGCTCAACACGTAGAACTGACTGTCCAGCATTTACAAGAGCAAACTACACCTGTGCAGCAGCAGACATAGTGTCGGAGTAAATGGTCAGCCTCAGGCTGCTGCCATCAGTACTAAGAATGACCCTGGGTCGTCACTCTGCCGGGAGGAGAAATTGGTCTACAGCTGTCTTGTGACCACGTGGAGGCTGTGAGGGTGTCCTCCCTGCAGCCCGCTGCACAGCAGTGGATACACACAGCAGAGCAGAGAACGGCAGCCACCCTTCTCAGAAATACAAGGCTTTACACATACCAGCAAAAGCAGACATCTTGGATGAGGCACTTGGGACGCAGTTTCTTACTGAAATCTGCCCATTGCACAGTTGCAGGCAGAGGCACCAGAAGCACTCCACCATCGATATGTAGAAATCCAGGGCCAGACAACAAGGCTACAGCCTGTGCAGCCAGGGGTCAGTGGCAGGGGAGGAAAATGGGTCAGTGAACAGAGACGGCAGGAGGCAGCCCAGATCCAAGGCCAAGCACAATCCCTGGCCCCGGCTGAGGGTCTAGAAGCTCATGACAGGCTCACTGAGTTCATTTGTAACCCCTTGCTTAGAACTCATGTTTCTGCCCCCTGCATAGCATTTGCACATAGTTCTCATTTCGGAGTGTGCTGTGAGTAGCCTTGATTTCCTAGGCTGTGTTATTCGGAACTGGTGTATCACTAACAGTGCCCAGAATAGGCAGAGCAAACAGCGTGCCCTTTAAAACGCAGGAGACTGCCCGGCCGGGCACATGCCTGTCCCCGGGACACTCACCTAGCCATGTGGTTGTGCCAGTACCGTGCAAAGTACTTGTGTGAGTTTGCAGGTGGGGGAACTGAAGCTCAGCAGGGTTCATTAGATTGCTCAAGGTCGGCCAGCACAAAGCTTGATTTCCCGTCTCCTGACTCTCATCCAGTGTTTCTCCAGCTGCCACAAGTGTGAGCTCACACAGGCCACCAAGAGAGGGGCTGGAGGCGTGGGGCATCTGCGTGACTTTGCAGCTTTGGGACTAATTAGTGGCAGAGAAAAGATGAGAACCCTGCATTTTTTGTTTTCAAGCCCACAGATGTTGGCTCTAATGGCTAAAGGTCAGCACTGACTGGAGAGAAGAGCACTAATAAGTGGAATAGACGTAGGAGCGTCACTGACAGAAGAGGGACCAATGGGAGAGGCAGAAAAGCAGCAGTGATGCCTCACTCTAATTGGCGGGTGCTGGTTCAAGAAGCAAATACAGGAGATGAGTAACTAGAGGCGGTCTCGTAGATAATGAACCGAGGCAACTTGCAACATACGATAGACTCACCTTTAATCCAATTTCCTATTATCAGCATGGTGGTGCTGTGCTTGGTTGGCAGGAGTATTAATGCACGAAGTAAAGCTAAAATCACTGTAATTCCCAAACTGGTTTTAATGTCCGAGAAAATCTTCAGGTATAGGACACACTCCTGTTTGACACTGTATTTGTTTCATAAATGGTTTCAGAAATCATCTGTCAGCTCCACCCTTTTACCTGAAAGGCTCAGATACTAAAATGATGTAACCACAGCCTCCTGTTTCATTCTTTTCCTTTTGATTTGCATTGTTTCCCGAAAGAAACTATTGTGACTTTCAGTAACATTTAATTCCAGGCATAGCTTAGAATCGCCTCAGCTATCCTCTTTCTGTCTCCAGACACATTTTCTGGCATTTGGGGGCTGAAGGCAAGGGCGGCCATGCTTCGGGCAGGGGAGAGAAATGACAGTGGAGAAAGAGCTTATCTTTGCCGTCCTCAGTGCCAGGTAGCATGCATGGCGCTCACGCACTTTCTCATTTCATCCTCAGAACGTCTCCACAAGAGAGGTGCTGCGACCCCCACTTCACAGATGAAGAAAGCGGAACTGAGACGTCGTCTGTCACACAGCCACAAGGTCACGTAATTGGTGAGTGACTGGGAGTCCAGAATTAAAGTGATATCTTTCTTTAGTTCTCATTCCATCAGATTTTTGTTTTATATTTGGAGGATCTAAACGTATTTAGAAATAAAAGGCACATCTAAGACCAATCACCAGTAGATAAATGTCTCAAATTAAGATTGAGATCAATAAGGCACACAAATGGTGGAAACTTATTTCAAGCTGTGGTCTGATTCAAGTACTACGCGGCCTTCCATTCAGATAAACTGACTTTGCAGGTGTCTCACAATCAGACAGTAGTGCAGATGTGGTCTTAGAAATGATTATTTACTTACTTATAAATACCACTGTAATTTGCATAAATACAGACAAAATAGGCAACTAAAAATCATAGCCGTTATCCAAAGTTTGGTGCAGAAGCTAAGTTTGGTGCAGCTGTGCCAGCTCAAAGCCAGCAGATGGCTCACTGTGTGTACTTGTCAAGGACAGGAGGGAGCAGCAAGTCAGAAATCACCCTTATTCTTCTTCCAGACTGAGCGGTATGCTCATAAATGGCTTGGAAAGCACTGATTACTGCTGAGTTACTAACACCTGCATTAGAGCCGTAGAGCGGTGTGGTGGGTGGTACGCGTGCTCACTGAATGCAGACTGGGGGGAAAGGCTACAAGATGAATTACAGATTTTTCACAAGAAATTCCATTTTCTCGTTTCCTGCTTCCTCCCTGTTTATGCACACTTTACAGTGCATTTGAAAGAACAGCATTAAATGTTTGAAGGGACTGTAAGAGACTCATCATCATTTAAATTTTTTCAATCCTCCTGCCACCCAACATACACTAACATTTTTCTTTAACACATAAACACATCCCCCATCAGAATTCCCATAAAGTACAAATAAAACAACCTGACGCTTTCGGGCCTGCTGATGGAATGAATAAACAACATGACAAAAGGGGGCTTTCAAATAGGATGTATGATTTTGTCTTTAATTGCTTAGCAATTTAGGTTTAATTCAGGGGAACTGAGATAATGCCTAACTCAGATTTCAGGTAATAATGCAAAAAAAAAAAAAAAAACCCAAATCATAATCTGTCCCTGATCATGACACAGCCCACAGAGGAGTCTGCTCACTGTCTGTAACGGGGTGCACAGAAGTAAGCTTAGGTTTTGGGGGCCCTGCTGTTTCTGTGGTGGGTGATACAGAAAGTAATGAGCTTGGCCATGTTCCAATAAAACTTTGTTTACAAAAACAGACAGCAGATGTTAACTAGACGTCTTGTGATGATCGTTTTGCCATATATACAAATACCAAATCATGTTTTACACCCGAAATAATATATTAATTATACCTCAATTTAAAGAACTGGACAGTGGATGGCTTTGGCCGACAGCCCATAGTTGGCTAATCTCCATTACAGACTAAGCGTCCTAAGGACTTTGCTCTTAGACTTCACAGGGTCTACTGCATAATAAACAACCTCCAACTATCTCCATGGCACCACCTTAAACTAATGTCTCTGGTGGCTCCACTTCAGGAGTCTGTTTAGGCTGGTTTCCTTTGTCCCCATTGTGGGACCCAGGCCAAAGGGACAGCCACGCTGGGGCCCCACCTTCTCACCTTCCCACAGAGGCAGGAGTGCATCAGGCTGTGCCAGCGCCATCCTGGAGCCCGAAAGCTCCTGACTCGTGGGATGAATCCCGTCACTGATGCCCAGTCCAACATCAGCTCAACACAGTGCTTAGTCTCCACTGGGGGAGGCCACAGCGGCAGCGACTTCCTACACAAAGGGGCAAAGTCTGAGTGGGGTTGTGTTTGGAGCTGTCAGATCCACGCCGTCCGTACACCCGCACACTTCCGGAATGACCAGAGGACAGTGTGCCCGAGAAAGCGAGTGAGCGATGGTGTGCAGGGAGGCAGGCGACACCTCCGGACAGCACAGGAGCTGCTGCAGTGGGCAGCCACTGACGACCGCATCTTCCTGGATAGTTTGCTCCAGTTTTGTTAAGAGAAGCTGTGTTGCTTGTGGTGATGTACTCACTGAGTACAGGAAGAATAAAGTCCAAAGCTATTCCATAGTTCCCCTATGAATTTTTCTGAATAGGTTTAGCTGACAATAAACAGAATTATATAATAGAGACCAGAGGCATGATTTCCCAGAGCTGAGAAGAAATGGACACCTCAGCCTTGCAGGGACTGCTGTGCCGAGAGGAGCAGAGGGCCTTTCCCACATGGACTCGAGCACTCACAGCCATTCTAGTCTCCATAGTGACTAGAGATAATAAAGGAGGAGCCGCCCAGGACACCCCCGCGGCCAAGTTTTATGTCACGAGCTAGCAGTGCAAAGGCGGGAACAAAACCAGAGCCAGAAAAAAGTTACTCTGCAAACCTCTGCTGACAGTTTAAGTTGCAGAAGGTCTGCAAGGAACTCAAGCACCAGCGAGCCCTATGAGAGCCGCTGGCCCTGCTCTCATCTTCCCCTTCAGCCCAATGGTTCCCGACAAGCACCAGCACTGATGGTGATTCTCGCCTGCTCACCTACTGGGTGCAGACTTCCTGCCAAATGCGGATGTGCAGCTACAAGTGCAAACTGCCTTCTCAGCAAGGTCAAAGCAAAGGCATAATTGTAACACGTCGTGATGACTGCAGTGGGGTCCTGTCCAGCTTCGTTCCCCAGGACGCAGACCTAACACAAGGACCTGAGGGGCACGAGTTGATGTGGGAGCTGGAGAACACCAGCAGGCAAGTGGCACATGATAGAAAGGATGGGTGGAGCCAGGCACCACTGAGAGCCCTGCGTTGCCCCCCGCCCCGGGGACGTAGGGACACACCTTGGATGGGGGTGGGTCGGGCCACCATTGCCCGCACTGTCCACTGGCTGCATGAGGAGGCGTCCGGCAGAGGGAGGCGAGTGCTGGTGGTGCACACTTGGCTGCCGAGCACTGTGCTGTAGGGCCTGAGGGCACAGGGACAGGGCACATGGTGGCAGAGTGGCAGAGTCAGGTGACCCCGACAGGGAAAGGGGGAAGCGTAAGGGAAGGCTGCCTGGAGATGACACTGAGATGAGATGTAAGATGTCAGAGATGAACCTGAATTAAGAAGGAGGAAAAGTGGTATTTCTGGCAGGACAAGTGGAGGCATCCCAGCCAGAGAGCGCATGGCTCTGAGGAAGGCTGGTGCTCACGGGGTCTGGTTGGGGAGGAAACATGAAAAGACGACGTGCGTTGCCACAGGGCAGTGAGAAAAGCATGACCAGCCGTGTGGCTGGGTTGTTGTGGAACGCTGTAGTGTGGGGACATTTAAGTGAGGACCCAATGACAGGGACACAAAAGGCTGATGAGAAGCAGCTGTGTGGAGGACACAGCACACGTGAACGTTCTGAGGTAGAGGCCTGAAACGTGGCCTCAGACGTGGCCGGAGGCCGGTTCGGTCATGGCTCTGCTGCCTGGGAGCCCGGCCAGCTCGTGCGGCACAGCCCCCAGGACGCACGCCTTTGGCTCCCTGCTCACCCGGTGGTTTTGAGTTTTCTCTTTGTATCACACTCCTAATTAGTTCCTGTTCTTGCTTTTCAACCTACCTGATATCGTGCTCAATACTCTTTTACCAGTATTTCTTTGTGTGTAGACGGGGAAGGGCAGCCATGTGCTCAGCCCGCACGTCGCCTCCTGCTTACCCGGCCGACCCGGGAAGGCTGGCAGGGCTGTACAGTTGCTTGGCCAACCCCAAACCCACCTATTTACCGGCTCTGCCCCTTATCCAAGTTTTCTTTGCCATATCAGGTTTTGTTTCCTTAATGCTGCACAAACTTCCAGCATTCATGTGCTTTTACTTATCCATGCCCCTCATCCTCGCAGTCTTGGGTTTTACCCCAGTGGGTAAGGAACGGGCCTCTGGACCTGGACCGTGGTGCACAGGACAGACTTGGGGACCCGCCAGCCCCCAACACCTCCGCGGTGCCTCTGGCACGAGCGTTGCCAGGGAGATCCGTGTAAGTTGCCAGGGGATTCCTGACCATAGAGCCGAGACCTTTGTCACCTTCTGTCCCAGCTTGCTCTTGTTTACTCATTTACCAATCATTTACCAAACTCCTAATGTCTGCGCTCTGTGTGGGCGTCCGTTACTTACCTGTGTACTCACTGTGGGGAGAGGTCTGTCACCAACTACAGCACAGAATGTTAGAGGTCAGTGTGCGGATGACCAGCCGTGAGTGGTGACAGCAGCAGCTCGGGGACCACTTGTGCCCCAGTCAGCTTTGGATCTTAGGTTACGTGTCAGGAGCTTGCAGAAAACTGGCCTTTGCATGCATAATCCCACATTAAATTACCCAGAATATAGCCTGCTTTCAATTCAGGAAATATTCTGATACTGATAATGTACGAGACATTGTCTAATTGCATGCTTATCCCTGTTAGATAAGAATGATTATATTGTAGGAGTCATTCATTCATTCGACAAACACTAATTATAGCCCTTCGTGTGCCAGGCACTGTTCTAGGCACAAGGGTTTGGCGTTGAATGACCCAGACGAGATTAAGAAAATTGGCCAAAAGCTGTACTGCCATCAGGTTCCGGAGTCTGAATTTAAACCCAGGTCTAACTACAAAAATGTTAGCTACTACCCAGCGCTTCCTCCACGCGTTAAGGGAACCTTTGTAATTGTGGAATTGTGATTGTTTTCCTTTCTGCCTTTTTTCTCAGTCTTCCTTCTTCTCTCTCTTAGGCTGCTTTCTCTGCACGAAGAGTTTCTGATCAGGGACTGGCTCAGATTTTAAACAGAAATTTAAAATGAAGCAGTAAAATAAGTCCAGTCAAATCTCAAATGTGAATCATATACTTTAAAAAATAAAATTTAGACAAAATAAAAATTCAGAATATTTACAGCTTAATATTACTTTGATGCCCTTTTTTCTTAAGACTTTTCTAACTTGCTCTTCTTTCTTTTCTTGCTCCCACTTTTTCCTCACTGTGCAGCTTTGCACTTACTCCAGCTCTGAAAAGCAAGCCCTTATGTTGGGCTTCTTTGTTCTTGTCTGTTCTTGTTGTTCACATCTATTTTCCACTTTGCCTTCCAAGGTACATCGTTACATTCCTTCTACTGTTAGTCTCTTCTCATCCTTCAAATACGGTTTCTTTATAGTTGTTTCGTTTTTGAAATTCTTTCTTCATAGATAACTCACCTTTTTTCTAAAATGTTTTGAAGATTTTTCTGTGGTAAGGGAACCAAGACGCAAGGGAAGCTTTAAAACTTGTGTGCAGTAGCTACAAAAGCGTCCTGCTGTAATGAAAAGGGGAAAAAAGCATTAAAGAGTTTTTGTTTCTGCTTCCACCAATGTTGACACACAGTTCTAAGAAAGAAACAGGCCACTTTTGCTCATCCGAGTTTTACTGTAAGGACTTCTGGTGCCAAATGGACGCTCAGGACGGCAGGAAGGGCTGGTCTTGCGGTGACGAGGCTGTCCGCAGACCCTGTCCTGCACCTGACACCTGGGTGGGGCTCCCAGCGTTGGTTCGCCTGTAGGAATGGATGGATAACACCTTTCGTTGTCTTCCGTTACCGATGCCTTGGAGTGAATGTGTTTATCAGGTGGCTTTTGGGGTGATGGGAGGAGATTGGCCAAGGCACGTTGGGATGTTGGGAAATATAAAGCCAGGTGACAGATGCAAAGCTGTACATTTAGGAAACCTGGTTCCTGGAGGGGGAAAGGGGAAAGGGGAGGGGGAGAAAGCTGTTCCAGCAGGAGAGTGGCCTGAATGGGGACTTCCAAACCCGAGCGTGAGCGGAGGCCCCGCAGAGCTACAGAGCAGTGGGTGTGCCAAGCCAGGGCTCCCACAGGCTGCAGGTTCTGCACTCTGCCCCCGACAGCACCCCAGTTTCTGGGGCTGTGTTCACACAGTCACAGCCACACAGTGGAAGTCCCCAAGCCACAACCTCAGTTCTGCATGAGGCCCTCTGGGTGCCCAGGACACTTGTAGGGTTTCACAGCTCCTTGACCTGAAACTCCAAGGGGGGAGCAGCACACTGTGTTTACTGGGCCAAAATTAGGATTTCACTGCGATGAGCAGCACACGCTCGGAGGAGAAAGTAAGTGGTCCACGGACACCTCGAGAAGCAAACTTCGCAAACTGAGTTTCAGGCTCAGTCCCGACCGGACGGCTGCCCAGGGCTGTCACGGGAACTCTCTTGCCATCCCCACGCTCAGTCCCCACACCCGCCAGCGTACGCCCTCGGGTCCCCAGGTACATGGCCTTCTGTCTGATAGTGTCACTTCTCACTTGATATGAATGCAGGACTCCAGGCTGCCTTCTGAAATCTGGTGCCAATCCCCAGCTCCCTGCTGACGCCCCACACAGCGTCGGGGCGGGCCGCCCTCTGGAGCCTGAGGAAGGTTCAAGTTCATGCACCCGTCTTCTGATCTTGAAAATACTGGTCACAGTGGAGATGAAATCCTCCTCCTAAGGCTGCTGCAGTCAGCGATGCATGACAGTGCCCAGGGTTAGCTTTGTTCTCCAGTGCCCAGAGGAAACTCTTAATAGATGGTGGGGACACAGCAGGGGCAGAAGCAGACAGTTTCTACCCCTGAGGCCTCAGAGCATCTGAGCTCGGGGCTCCTTACAGATTTGCAGATGACGAACAGTAACAAGCCATCAGTGGCAGTGCTTGCGAGCTTGGGGAGAATGGGGTCTGGGGGCTGGTGGTTCAGGGGACTCTGCCCAAAAGGACTCGCAAAAGTACTTACAGGCAGTCAGGGAACGGGAACAGTCCTGGTGGGAAAGCTCCTGGTGCAGAGGCCCCGAGGCAGCCGAGACTTATGGATTCCCGACTAGCAGGGAGGTCTGGGGGAAGAGCAGGGGCAGGTGACGGCAGAACTAAGGGGACAGGGCTTGTCAGCAGTAGTAGGATTTGGGAAGCCCCCAAACGTCTGAGCAGGGTGCAGACGTGAGGTGCTTGTGGCTGTGAAGCCGAGCTGAGTGGGGGGACCAAAGGCAGACAGGAGTCGGCAGTCACTGAGGGAGAGCGGCGGGGGCTGCAGCCAGGAGTGTGGCAGCTGTGCTGCCCGAGGGTGTGTACATGGAAGGGAGTGGAAAGTGGAACGGGACCACAGATGGGTCATGGAGGCCCAGGCACGCACAGGGCAGGTGGCCAGAGGGTCCGTCCTGAGCAGGGAAGCGGACTAGACGAGGTGAGCGCAGAAGCACGTACCTTCCTGCTTTCTCCTCGTCTTCTCTGCTCCTCTCGCCTCCTGCGAGTTAAGGAGCCCTGAGCTGCTGCCAGCCTCGAGGTCTTAGTCAGCAGTGCGCAGTCTCGTCACCTGATTTTCACTTCCCAAAGAATACTTGTGTCCCCAGTAAAAACCTTCAGCTAACAAACCTTCAGCTTCTAACGGAGGGATTTCCGAACGGAGTTGGTAGAGGGGACTGCCTCATTCTCTGGGTCTTGAAGTGAAATGCTGGGCATCAGTAAAATGGTGCAGAACCAACCCATCGCAAACCATTTATTTATTCAGCAAATATCGGGGGACGTTAGGCTCCAGGTGCTGTGCTCATGCTGGCGATGGCACATGGGGAACAAAACTGATTGGTCCTGGCCTCACGGGGCTTCAAGTTAAGTAAGGGGGTGGGTGGACCACACAGATCAACGCATTACTACGTGGCCTGGAAAGTGATTGAAGAGGCCAGGGCAGGGTGGCTGGAACTGTGCAGCATGTGGAGACACCCTGCCCTCCCATTCTGGGAGGCCCTCACCCTACGACAGACCCAGGAAGAGGGAATCAGGAAATAGGCTTTTTATATTGTGAAGTAATTGCAAATCATACATAACATCCGTCATGTGATGGGCAAAGAGAATGAAACTTGCTCCATCCTTCAAAAATTGAAGACAGTTATTAATAGGAAGAGTATTGCATTTTTAAAGAGTAATGTCTTAAAAAATGCTATGTAAACATTTCCAGACGTCAGTTTTCTCCTTTAGACACTATCTTTCTTTTTAAAAGGAATAGATGAGTGAATTATATGTCATCTTTCATTACATGAAAAGACATAATCAGAAAACTTCAGATTTACTATTGTATGATGATTTTCAACACTCAATCCATATAATACATATACGAAACTGTCAAGTCATGTATTTACTCTGCAAAATTACATAAATATAAATAATGTACACTGAATGTAAAAGTATAAAATCTTTTAACCAGTTTTTGCAAGATTTCATTCATTCAGATGAATTTAATGAGGTTTTTTTTCTCTGCTTGGTAGTTTTGGGAACTGTTTCTACATAAAATTATAAATATGATGTATTTTAATGTCCTTGACTTAAGGGCCTAAAAGTAGAGAAATTAGACTCATGTTAGTTAGTTTCTATGTATGTGTGGCTTTCAGAGAGAAAATAAGTCATTTCAGTAGTTAAAAACTGACATTTGTTTGTTTATTACTTAAAGAATGCTAAATGGAAGGAAATTCAAAATAAAACTTCAAAGTACCACTGTAGGAAAATTCATGAGGAAAAGAAACTCTTATACTGTTACCATGTCCACATAATTTAGATTTCACACTGTACTATTTCATTAAAACGTTGTTATCTAAAGGGAGCTTTCTTTTTCCAAGCGTTTAATCATAATTGGTGATTACTTAATTAGTACTAAATATAAAAATTAAGAAAAATGCAAAAACTCTAATCCATAGATAGTCCGACAGTCACAGAGACTCATGCATATTCGACGCTAATTGAAACCAACATTTTCTGAGGTCCTGCTTAAATTTAAAGCCCTCTACGCTTCTCATCTGGAGCTTTGGAAAGAGCAGCTGAGATGCTTATTTCTAAATTCCCAATGTCTCACTTTCCGATTCTCAGTCAGCTCGGCAGCCCGGCACCTGTGCAGCTTTCAGAAATGCAGGCAGTGCACATTCTCTCTGTTCCTCAGTGGAGCCTCCTCCTGCCACACCTGAGATGTGAGCCACACCCACCCCTGGGTGACAGATGCACGCTTCACAATAAGCCGGGATGGGTCCGTTAGGTCCAGAAACGCATAAATCCTTTATGAAAGTGATTACCATTATTGTCAACATAAGTAGTTATTATGATGATGACTATTGTTATTATCAGTGTTGGCTTAGCAATGTATTCCTGCAAATGAAATACTTGACGTTACACTTATCCACTTATACATAGAAGTAAAATAATGTCCATAGGGAGGTGTGTATGTGTATGTGTGTGTATGTGGGGGCGGAGTAAAAAGAGAGGGGGAAAGACAGCCAGTCGTCTACACACCCCCCACCCCACCCACCCTCCAAAGACTTGGCAAAGGAGAGCCAGCAAAGGTTAGTGAAACTGAGTCAGGAGTGGTCGCCTGCTGCCATCCTGTGGGGACGTGCAGTACTGCAGCTGCGGAACTTCTGTGGGACTATCCCAAAGAAATGCGATCAGGTTCGGAATGAAGTAGCTTTAAAAAGTTCTCAGAATATAGGGAAGACTTCTGAAGTATTTACAAATTCATTTCACCCTAAAATAAAAACGTCCCGTTGCATTAGGCCCTTGAGAACACAATGCTGTGGTTATGTGTACACTGTGTTTTAATTTTCAATTGACAGATGTCTGCAGTCAGTAGATTCTAAGAGTGACATGGTGACATCTTAATATCTGACACATTTTTTGTTTTCATAAACAGAAATATCTTGTCAGGTCAAATAGAGAAGATCTGGTTTCAATATTCTGAGCGTCGGCCTGACCTGTAACTAAACAGGTGATGGGTGCTCTAACAGACAGGGCATGTAAGAAGCTGGGAGCCGCTGAGAGCCGCTGTGGGACTTTGGGACGCAGCCCCCTCCTTCCCCTGCCCCGCCCACCTTAGTCTGGGCGCAGATGACAGGCGTTTATTTTTGTAATACAAACCTCATGCGAGGATCCCACTTTTCATTAGACCTATAAGATAAAATGTCTTTGCGTAAGCCTGAAGGAGCAGAATGGCTATTGTGAACTTTGTTTAATACTGTTTCACTCCCCACACCTTCCCCAGATAGAGTGACAAGCTGCCTCAGTGCTACGTGGTCAGAATGGCCACTGCACTGACCACCAGGGAGGAGACAGAACCAGAGCGGCCATGCACGGCCACCCCCGCCCTCTCCCCTGCAGTACCCTGGAGGGAAGGGCTCTGACCAATCCGGGCTTGGCTCCAGCACCCATCACGGTGGTGTTTGGAAACGACATGCCCAGCTTTCAGGAAGCCATGCCTGCCAACACGAACATTTGTCAGTGGTCAGAGCTCTGTCCATTCATATTGGAGTGAAATCGCCCTGGGGTTACATCATGCTCCCATTACGGGCTTTTCTGCACATTGCATGTCTCCGAGCCTCCTTGCCCTTCTCTGCCGCTCCCTCCTGCTGCCCCTTCGCATACTGTCCACTCGGCCCCATCCCATGTTTTCTAGGACACATTGAATAAGAATAAGAGACCCCATGGAAGGCGTGGGATCAGCTCAGGTCTTCAATCTGTTCCCTTGGTATTTGCTCTGTGGTAGGATCGATTGATGTTTGAAGCTAAATCATCAGACTGGTGTACTGAGCTCAAGGGCCGCAAAGAGTCGTGTCCAGATCAGAAGTAATGCTGGTGAAGCCAGACTGTTAGGGATTCAACTCGGAACAGTTGCAAACATTGATTTAAGGCTTGGAAAAGAAGGCTCCAGAAGGAAGGGGAGGGAGGGAGATCATGCAGTGGAAGAATGTTTCATGGCATCGCATCCCCCTGTGGAGGACATTTCTTCTCAGTGACACGTGTATCCCATTCCTTAGAACCCTCGAAAGCGGAAGTCGTGGTGAAGTCCACACTCCCTGTTCAAAGGTCCTCGGACTTGCTGAGCAGGTGTCTAAGGGGAGGGACAGCAGGGCCCCTCGGTTATGTGGCTGTTCTCTGAGGTTGTAGGACTCACCCTGCTCGTCTCCGGAAATGTCTGTCTCATGGCTTTAAGAACTTAACATTTACTTTCCTCATGACATCTCTGCATTACTGCTTTTGAATGACTTTATAATTTTTGGCTTTTTACATACTTTTCATTCTAAATACCCAATGATGGATTGTTGGCACATCTTAGCCTTACTCGTGCTCTTGGTGTTTTCCATTTAAACGCTAGTCTGTTTGCTTGTAGCAAAATGATATAATCTCAGAAATTCTTTGATTGGGAAACTGATTTGCATGGGACGAGATATGTCTGGTCAACTCACATGCACGTTTGTAGGTCAGTCGATTCTGTGTCAGGTTAACAATTAACTTGTCTAATCTGAAAATCAGTAATATTTCTGCAGTCAGCCTCCACTAACTTCCCTCCCTCCTTCCCTCCTTCCTTCCTTTCTCCCCTCCTTCCTTCCCTCCTTCCTTCCTTCCCTCCCTCCCTCCCTCCCTCTCTTTCATTTTTCCAGTCTCTTCCTTGAATTGGGCTCTCCTTCTACACCACAAACACGTGTCCGTCCCATCTCCTACCTGTTCACCCAAACACTGCCCACTAACCAAGCTTCTTGTCTTTCCTCCACTCTGTAGGATTTGTAGATTTCCACTGAGATTCAAAGTGTGTGCTGTGAATTAGGGGACTGATGGCCCAGTCTGTGCAGCTCCCTCCCTAAAGTCAGTAATTGTTTCAATCTGCTCAATGAAAACAGCACCCAAGGGGGTAAGAACCATAAAGCAACTGCTGGCCGTAACTGACAGGTTCAAATGTGACCAAAATTCCATTTGACTCAAATGTTCCAACTAGGAAGCTTTAGATAACAGGAAATCTACACCTAGTCATTTTTGAGGGAAGGACTTTAAAGGATTTTCAATCCTTAATTTCTGAATTTGAACAAACAGCTCCTGGTGAAAAGTGAGAGACCATCTGTGGTGCATTGGTCTTAAACCAGCAGCACTGGCCACAAAGCGCCATCTTACTCTGAGTCACTTGAGATATCGCCTAAAGCATCTTTCCAGGTCCCTTTCTGAAGCAGATATTTTCTAGAGATATTCCTGAGCTCCTAGCCTCCCCAAGTGACGCAGCCCTGGGAGCACTGAGTGGAAAGTGGCTTCCAGGTGCTTTTGGCTGAGCTCCAAAAGGACTCAGAAATCTGAGCCCAGCAGAAGTGGGTCATGAGCTCAGATCCTCCCCAGATATGCAGCTGCCAACCCATGTCATTAGCGCCACTCTCCTGAGAGCGAAATCTGAAAAGGAAAGTGGCTGAATGCAGAGGTCGTTGTGAGGACGAATTAGAATGCGTGGTTCTGAGTGCAAGTGCCGAAGCCCCGGAGTGGCTGTGAGCCTGCAGCCCTGCAGCTTTATGGCACCCCGTCCGTCCGTCCGTCCGTCCCACCTTTGCGTGGGGCTGGCTCGCCTTTCCACAGGCCTGCAGCTCCGCCTGGACTCTAGAGAGCGGTGTGCACAGGAGAGCAGGAGGAAGTGCGCAGAGCAGACCTGGGGCCTGCACCCTGACTCTCACCCCCTCACCACAGCCCTCCTGCGCTGAAAGGTCTGTGGGGGGGCGGGCGGGAGGAGGGCGCAGACAAGAACTCTTCCTGCTGCTTCTGCAAACCTGGGACACCAGCCGTATTATGCTGCCTGAACAGAAAAATCCTGAAAGGAAAGCTGTGACCTACGTTAGTGAACATCTTTTCTGAAAAGAGGGCTAGACTTCTGGCCCCTTATTAATAACATTGAGTAGAATGCTCTAAAGGGTTATTCTCTGAAAAGCCCTTGATAAAAAAAAAAAGAGGGTAACATTTCAAATATTTTGGGGCCCATCCTATTTAAATTTCAAAATGTCAGTGCATTGTTTCCCTATGAATGCTACAAACAAATAAAGCAACACACATTTATTTTCTCACAAGCCTGGAGGCCAGCAGGGTGAAATTCCAGCTTGTCAGCTAAGGTCAGGGTGTGGCCAGGGCTGCACCCCCCGGAGCTGCGTTCCCAGCAGCACAGCCCGGGTCCTGCAGCCACTTCAGCTTCCCACACATCACCTGTTCTGTCACCTTTGCTGCGGTCTCTTCTCTCTTCTAGGGCACTTGCCATTACATTTAGAGCCACCCAGATGGTCCAGGACCATCTCACTGTCCCATACCTGAACTCACAACTGCCGGGTCCCCTTGGCCACAGCAGGTGGCACCCCCAGGACTCAGGGCAGGGGCATAGCTGGCTGCCACAGTGCGTGTCCATAGGGTCGCCTGACGTAAACACGACAGTGGGACCTCTGGTCCCTTGCGTAAGCCAAAAGCTGCCGAAGTTCCCGCATAAAACTAACTCAGACCTGAACCATATAACTTCTCTGATAGGTGGGATATAAAACAGAAAGCAACAAAGGAACAAGACAAATAAAAACTCATAAACACAGACAATCGTTTAGTAGTTACCAAAGTGTAAGAGGGGACGGGGTGGTAGATGAGGGTAAAGGGCGTCAAGTATATGGTGATGGAGGGAGAATTGACTCTGGGTGGTGAGCACCACCGAAATTTGCTCTCAATTTAAATAGACCAGCACCGAGTCCTGTCCCAAGCAGTTACTAGTTTTGTAACCTCGCACCGCTTCAGATTTCCCAGCTGAAAATGGGTCCAAGAAGGTAGCTGTCATCAGACTTGTAGCAGCATCATTCCTGCTATGCAGTAAATGCCTCTTTTTGCAACAAAGAAAAGCCTTGTAACTTGATGCTAATCCATACAGATGCTTTTTGCCATATTTTATTGGTGGGGAAATACAGGGGGTATGTGTCGATATCAAAAGTAGTGTTTAATTAAAACCCTTCATGGTGCATTTCAAACGTCACGCACACTTGAGCAACCTGAAATGCTCTGAACAGTAATTACCAGGCGACAGTGATGCTGAGAGAACAAACCCTGAGAGAGCTCTGCATTGGTCACAAGGGAATATGCTATTCTGACTCATTGTGGTACCACGTTGCTCTTGAACCAAATAAACAGTAAACAACTCATAGAAATAAGGCAGAAGATGACACAGATGCTAGAATATTACATGGAAAGACCTGTGAGTGCTTCATGTATTTCTACAGAGGCAGCTTCTTACATTCCCCCTGAGGTGCTGGAGATGGAATGTCCTGACAGAGTATCTCCATTTTATAGGGAATTCAGAGCATAAAACAGTGGCTTTGGTTAAGGGACTCTGTGTGTGTGTTTGAGGGGTGGGGGTTAAAAAGAAAACATTTTGGCCCATCATCTGATTGACAACTTGCTGTGTTAAATCCTGGCTCGGAGTCTGAACACGGGGTGTGATACACCGACTTCTCCTTGTTCTCAGCGGCACTTTTTGAGACTTTCACAGAGATAGCATTGGATGACTTCGCTTTGATTACTAATTCTTAGGTGACATGTTGTGTTTATTCAAAGTTCAAATTATTGAAGCACAAAACAGAACCCTAAAGCCAATCCTTACTGAGGTATTATTCTGTTATCATCTATACTATTCCTCAACTTAAAATGTTTTAAACACTTTTTCTCAGCCCTGCCTTGCAGTCCTTTGCTCTCAATTTAAATAGACTAGCACCGGCTTGGACATGGTGCTGCCATGGCTTGGAATAATGGCTTTGCCCCCGTGGGTCTATGAAGAATTGGGGGAAGTAATGACAGGGGTGGGGCAGGATAAGGGTGGGAAGGACGAGGGGACATGGAAAGGAAGGACCAGAACATGATCTCAAAAAACTTGTGGGGGCCGGCCCGGTGGCTCAGGCGGTTGGAGCTCCGTGCTCCTAACTCTGAAGGCTGCTGGTTCGATTCCCACATGGGCCAGGGGGCTCTCAACCACAGGGTTGCCGGTTCAACTCCTCGAGTCCCGCAAGGGATGGTGGGCAGCGCCCCCTGCAACTAGCAACGGCAACTGGACCTGGAGCTGAGCTGCGCCCTCCACAACTAAGACTGAAAGGACAACAACTTGACTTGGAAGAAAGTCCTGGAAGTACACACTGTTCCCCAATAAAATACTGTTCCCCTTCTCCAATAAAATCTTTAAAAAAAAAAAAAGAAAAAGAAAAACTTGTGAAAGGTTCAGTATATGATTAACTGAATGCATAAAGGAGAAGACTACTGTTCTACCTAGGTTTTCATTTTAAGAGTGTGGAAGAAAAGATTCATTCCTTTGACCCAGTTTATTTAAAGTATGTTCCCCAGCCATAAATAGGAATCCATTGGCGCTGATTGAATAAAACACAATCCAGACTATTTTAGATACTCTCAGTCCATTAAGATCCCTTCCTCTCTTATCTTACTTAGCCCCTGTCCACCAGGGGAAGGGGTGTTTGGGATAGGAAGGTAATATTCAACTTCTGAAACCTCACAATTTAAGGAAAAGGGATTGTTATGGAAAGTTTAGAAACGCTTTTTAAGATATTCTAGATTCTAAAACTCACCCAAAAATGTCACATTTTTATGAGTATCAGTCATACCAGTAGCAGGGCAGAGAGCCCATTGAATGTAGGATTCTACAGGCTGAACATTTTCTTTTAGAAATTTGTTGCTATTGGTTATAACATAGGACACCGTCAGAGGACTCAATGTGGAGTCAGTGGCTATCAAAAATAAACGAAACGCGTCGGAAGAATTGACTGTGGCAGAAAGGCAGTAGTCGGGCTTGCGCAGTGAGGCTCAGTCAGCTTGTGTCCTGCTTCCCCTGACCAGACGTGGGGCCTCTGGGGGCAACATGTGGGTGCATGTGGCACCTGAGCCCTGACTGTACCACTTACGGACTCGTGAATTTGGACAACTCACGGGTCTCATTAAAGGGAAAGTAAGGATAACACTAGAGCTTCATGGGAGTTTTATGAGGATTAAATAACCTCAAATATATGAAAGAGTGATGTAAGCTATAAACCCCATAAAACTTTACTGGTTACTACAGCTACAAGAAATATGTGTTAGAATTCACGTACAAGACAGCTTGATTGGTGCTTTTTGCCTTTTAGTATAATTCATTGTTGTGTACTGGGGGGGGTGGCAAAAATATGGATACAAGTGGACACTGTGGTCAACGCTGCTCAAGCAGAAGTTCGCCGTCATCAGAAGTGTCTGGACGCTTATGGGAACCACTTTGAGCACCTCTTGTAATTACAGAAATCATATCACCTTTTGTTATTGGTACATATTGAGTATTACAATTTTAATAGTTTTCCTTTCTTAAAATGCATATTCATATTTTTGGCACCCTCTGTATAAAACACGTTTATTCGTTCAAATTGGTGATCAGTTTTATAAAGTTCCACCTCAATGCAGTGCTAAATCATTGTGCAAACATTTCAAACCAATGCTTCTTGAAACAATCATTCTTGATAGTTTCTTCAGAGCTTTAAATTGAGTGCTGCTGTCCCTTTGGGAGTACAATGCCAACATCCTAATTTACTTTTAATTAGTACCTAATTTGCTTTAAAATGTATGTTACTGATCAACCTAGTCCGGACTCGTCCAGAGCCCCAGACACACAGCGCATCTCCCCTCTGTGGAGCATAAGGAGGTCACAGAACCACAGCCACTCTGAGCAAACGCTCACGGGCAGGGGCCACCACAGCCCCAGCGCCCTCTGTGACAGCTCCACTCAGGGGCCGCTGTCTCCCAGCCTCCACAGGGCGGGGCTGAAATCCCTGCTTAGAAAAGACAGTCCCCCAAATTCCATAAACAATAACAGCTGTTCCTTATGACAGACATATGCAAGTGATGAAAACGTTTCACTCACCAGCAGCCTCGATTACAAAGATCTAGGAATAAACTCTAACACTTTAAGACGGGTTACTTTGACGGGGGGAACTTGCGGGACAACAGGGATGGATGAAGAAGACAGGGTGAAAGTAATTAAGGCAAAAAGGAAAGGGCAGAGAGGCTGCATTTTACTAAAGGAAAAATGGACCTATATTCCTTCCTTCTTGGTAGAAACCGTCCTCTCACTAAACAGCCCAGCTGAGAGCTGACTGATAGTCGCTGGGCAGTCAATACCCAGAGGGAAACGAGCCCCTCCAGTTCACACCCACGTGTTACAACTGGGTGCAGATGCTGACTTTACAGAAGAAAGCAGATCAATGGCCTGGCTGCTGAGACATCACGTTGCGTTTCTGACGGTCGCTGATACACTGTGTCATTCTGTGCAAGTCAGGAGTCCACGTGTCAGCGTGGGGGCTGTCATCCTTTATCTGGGGGCCGTTTCGTTGCAATTTTGTTTGTTTTCACCTACTTCTTGAGCAGAATCAAGGCTTCCTAGAATACATATCTAATTTGTATCTGTGGTTAAAGGTAGTTCCCCTCCTCACTAGTTTTGGGACGAATATGGAAGGTGTACAGGCTGAAGCAGAGCCTGAGAGCCACGGGCTCAGAGAACACTCTCTCTGCATTCTCCTTCACACGCCAGGGAAGTTTATTTTAAAGTTAGTGTGTTTCCTAGTCACGAGCTTGACCCGACCTGGGAAGAGTCTTCTTAGAAAGGTTTGTAGAGGGTTACAGAGTGCATAGACGGAGAGTGTGGCTGGCGCTGAAGCCACCCACAGTCACCTCTGAACACGAACTCCAAGTGTACATTCTAATGATACGTTTGATTCTATTCTTTTCACAAATCAAAAAGTACAGGTTTCAAGTTATTTCACAAATCAGATGATCAATTAAAAAGACATGAGAGCACTTAGTAAATTATTATATACATGTTTTTAAACAGAAGTGCTACTTAAAAATAATTTACATGACACAATTTAGCAAAGAGTAAACGAAATCAGTACCAATAAACCAGAAAATGTGGAAAACTCAGAGAAGTAAAAATAGAACATACCTTTCATCAGATTTAAAAATTAGATATATTGATGCTTTTTAAAATGTACATAAAGCAACTTTATACTGCATGTAAATAGTTTGAGAAATCCAGAACCTTTTATTTTATAAATATACACTCTGTAACCCGGGGCAGTATTTGGGCAACATAGGAAAACCCTGTAGGAATGCGCTGCTGCCATCCGTCCGGGAGGCAGCATTCCCACTAGACTGAACAAGGCATGGCAGTGCTTTGTACGGTGTACAGAGTTGTCTGAACACCAACAGCAGATTCAGTGAGCAGGCAGCATGGCTGCCGTGGACTGTTGTCTACTCAGAGGCGGAAATGACGGACAGAAGTATGGCTTCCGATCGTCTTGGAGAAATAGTAAAGCCATACCATTTTAAGTAAAAATGGATGATTTTATTATATAAAATGATGGTTGGCAGAATACAGGAAAATTACTTCTCTTTTATCTTTACATATTTAATTTAAGTACCAAGCAAAATACAATAATTGGCAGAACTCATTACAAACTACCAAAAAGTATTCATTTGGTGAAATTATTCATTACAAAATGTTAAGTAAATAAATGCACTTCAAAATACATGAAGTGTAACCCAAGTATGAAAATAGTGATCTTTACTTAAAGATTCCTTTAACAAAAACTAACCAACAAAAACTAACCAACAAACAAGGAACACAAGAAAAATTTGTCCAGTTAGAAAAGAATAAATCAAATGTTTTGTTCATTGGGATTATTACAGTAAAATCATTTTTAAAAACCCAAAAGAACTAAACAAGTAATTAGGGTTCAAAAAAGAATAAGAATATTCCAATACTTTACTTTTTTTCCTACCAATAACAGAAGGAAAGATTTGGAGGCCCATTACGATCTGTGGACCCAGGTGCCTCGCAGATCGTCTACGCCGAGGTCGCCTTGGTGGGACTTACGTTAGATATACGAACTTCACTGTTCCTCAAAGGGGAGAAAACTTAATGGATTCTGAAGGAAAGGAAACAATTACACCTGAAGTAGGACAAAGACCGTAAGCATTAAAATCATCAAACGCAGCTCCAGCGTAAGACTAGAACAACCTGCTTCCAAAGAATTGTTTTGTACTGTAATCAGGGCAAAGGTTTTACCCTAAGGGAAAGGCAAGCTGCGGTCTCTGATAAGGTGGAGTCTGTGTAGCCCAAAATGAGAAGCCTACCAGAAAACCTGCATTCCTATCTGTAACCTCAGTCGTAAAGAAAGCACTCATCGTTCAATTCACAATTAAATTGTATTAAAAGTAGACAGTGACAAACGAATACATATGTCATACGAATCATGCCAAATTTCTGTGTGCTGCCCTCACAAGTGCTATTAATAAATACACCCGGTCCTGCTTACTTACACAGGAAGAACTGAGAGGCCTAATTTCACATTTCAGAATTCCTGAGTCTTATCAGAGAAAAACAAGTACAGAAAACAAATCTACTGCATAATAGGGCAAGTAACACAAACTGGGCATTAAGTGAACATCACGTTCACAGTTTTAAAGCTGACAACTGGGGACAAGTATATGTACGTCAACGGAATTATAAACATGATTTTAAAGCTTGTTTTTTTAAAAAGGCGTTTTGATCAGATAAGGCCACCTGAGTGACATCTTCAATGATGGTAAGCCCACCACTTTAAAGGAATAACATTTTTATGACAAAGCCTAATGAATATAAAAGAAAAAGAAGTGTATTTTAATAAAATGCTTCAGTAAGATTGCAGTGGGCAGCCCTTCGCTGAACGGTACAGAATGAGAACCGGAGTTGTAACTGGAGCCACCACCCACCATATCCCTTCCGTTTTGCGCGCATGACACAGTGGAAATAAAAGGTATCTTAAGAGCACTTGAGTCCCACCAGGTAGGATTGAAGCATATGGACAGGTATGAATAGCCCTGCGACAATTATATTCAACAGAAGTTAATGTCTGTTTCCTCACTAGTAAGGAAAAGGGAAGCAGAGTGGTCCTACATAGAATAATAAAACCAAACCAAAGCACTGTTGATCCTTCCTGGAAAGACGAGGAAAGCAAAGGACACCCAATGGTATCCATCATTCTAAGTAGGAAAGACGCACACAGCTATTCATGGACTTTATAAAGCACTAAGCAGAAAAATATTTGGGTTGTTCCTCTGTTCAGAAGTGTCCAGAAAGGAAACAACAAGGAAACGCTAAAGTGCAGACCTATAGGCCGTTATGGGCGTGATGAGGGACGAAGTGTTGCCCCCAAACTGCATCCACATCTGCACTCACGTGTCCAGAAAATGATTCTCGCTTGAAAAACTGTGCAATTTTTAAACTAGTCAGTTGTTGGTGTTTGTGCCGCTGGACAAGCAGACATGCCTTTACCCACGCCTGCGGGGTGGGCGCGCACCCCTGAGCTCTCGCCCGTCACACGGTGTTGACCCCTCCTGCAGACAGCGCCAGGGTCCGCTTGCTGTGGAGAGAAGCGCAGCAGGCGTCTGCCGGGCTGCCCTTGGCCAGCGAGGTTTTCAGTTCCGTTTCGCAGGCAGCGATGGCCGCGTTCAGCTCCACCTGGGCTCGGTGAACCACATAGAACATGAGGCCTATGCTGATGATGACCTGGGAGGGACACGAACGCCACGTTACTGCTGACACAGAACGAGGAGACGGACCGGGACACGTGTGGCTTGGCATGTTTCAGCAGGATGGTCTCAGTACGCTCGGGTACGTTTTCTAAATGGTGTACACAGTTGTCATTTATTCTTCCTTGGCTGCTTCTACTGGGAGTGCGGGGCCAGGACGTACAGGTAACCATCCAGTGCACGGTGTAGGCATACCTCCCCTTTCGTCCACATAAGGGACTTGTGTGTGACAAATGTCAGACTTGGTTCTGGGTACTAAAAAGCTTCCTTCAAGGACTAAACAAGGTCTACAGGAGAGGAAATGCCACTCGGCAGGGATGGCTCTGGGCAGGACCGGCTGGCAAGGTGCCGGGAGCCCCGTGGGCCTGCTTCCCGTCCTGCAGCAGGACGCTGTGCCCCCTCTGCTCTGGCAGCCTGCACACCAGTCATCAGAAGGCCTCAGCACCCCTACCTTCTAAGTGGAGCTTATTCCAAGGGCCATGAGGAAATCAGCTTGTTAGAGTCCAGCAAATACTCTCAGTGCAACAGGGCAGAGGAGTGTGTGTGAGTCCCCGCAGGTTTCCAAAGGCTGCTGGGACCGTAAGTGACCCTAAAATAGGCCTTATATTAAGCCTAGCCATAACTTTAAGTTTTGTGGGGCAAGTACCCTAAATCCACGTGTTGAGGGTGGTGGGGGAAGGGGTCAGGCCGAGCGTGTCCTGGGGTGAGGTAGGTGGGAGGGGCGTTTGGAACTTGGTCAGGGGGTACCTTTAAGTAATACAATTCTAAGCAAATTAGGTATTATAAAGGTGGGCCTTTGAATCTTGTGTCTGTTCTCTAGCATACTGGCACTCTTAGAAAAACAAGATATACTTGTTTTTCACCCTAAGTGTGATGCTTATCAGGGCAAAGTGACAATACCGGAGATGGACAAAGAGTTGGCACTGATTGGGAGAGGGTGTGGCTGAGGCACTGAGTTCCACTTCAGACAGGTTGGGTCTCGGTGCGCGTCAGCTCCAGGAGTAGGTCCGAGCTGCAGGAAGAAGGGGGTCCCGACACAGACACACGGGAGAGCAGGCACCATGGTGACGGATTTGCCAAGAAGAAAAGTTTTCAGAGGGAGACTAGGAAGCTTAGGCTAGAATCTGGCAGGGCACTGAATGAGGGGTGAGAAGAGGACCAGATTCTAGTCAATGAGCCGGGCAGATGGGAAAGGAAATCCGGACAGTGATACCGCAGAAGCTACGGGAAAGAGGTGTCTTCATAACAAACGCATGTTAGCGGTCTGCCTGTGACAGCTCAGTGACAGCTTGAGGGGAGGATGTGGCAAGGCCCAGAAAGTAGGCTGCGACCAGTGGAAAGCCGCCTGGACTCCAAGCCGGGGGCATGAGGGGGTGGCTACGGCCACATGGGGTTGTCCCCAGGTGTCCTTCTGGGCCCTGGCACTTGGTTCTCTCTCCTCAGCACGGCCCGCTTTCGGAGCCCAGTAATACAAGACTTTTAAGTTTTCCCCAAAACCAAAGAAGCAAACACAGTGAGGACAGCCTTACACAGAAAGACAGGCTCCTCAGCAGCGTGATCTGGAAAGCTGAGTGAGCAAGTCAAGGGAGAGTTAGGGGGTCTTTGATGGAAATCGAGGGGTTTCCACTGAAGCCTTCTGATGCTTCTGTTAATAAAGGAGACTGTGGGGAACAGAGAGGGAGGTAGAGGAAGGAGTGAGAATTGTGAGGAGCGTGAAGTGAGTCTGAAGTAATCATGAGGAAGATGGGCAGTGAGAGGAAGGACAAGGGGACAGAGACGAGGAGGCCGAGTTGAGACCAGCTGCAGGCTGCTCTCGGATTGAATTGTGTCGCCAATGTGTTTGGCCGTATGACTCCCTCAGAGGAGCGGGCATGTGGCAGTGGATGGACCCTGGACTGGGGCTCTGGCTGGGGGACAGGAAGTACAGGGCACGTTGGGTCACTGAACGGACAGCCCGTGGGAGCTAAGCCGGAGACCGTACAGGCAGTGGCTGTGCCTGCTCTGAAGTCTGTGTGGTGGAGTTGAATTTTACGGACACTGGGTTCTCTTTAGCAGCTGTAACGGAGGCAAATCCGTGGCTAGTTCCTAGCAAATAAAGGAACATCGTGAAGACCCTCACTCTGCCACTTTTTGCCTAAGCTCCACCTTTCTCCTTTGCCAACCTTCCCTCTCTTCATTCCTCCATGTCTTCAGGGAGCCAAATGAAGTCCTTCCTGAAACAAATTAAGCTACAAGACACATCAGTAGAGCAAATCAAGGCACAACTCTGTCTTCACTTTTTTTCGTGGTGGTGTGGGTGGATTTTCCCTCAACGCCTGGGTTAAGAAATACTTGCCTTTTCCTGTTTTGTGTCCTAAGCTTAAATCTGCCCACTCATGCGAAGAATTAAGAAATCGGTGGGAAAAGAAGACAAACGCCGGAACTACTTTGTTTTGTCATAACTGCAGTGCTTACAGCTGAGTGATTTACTGAGACACATAGAAATAGAAAGTATCACATAGTGGAAATCTTCTGAAAACTACTACTAATGAGGAATTCTAACTACTCAAACATAATGTAAGGAAAAGAAGGATGTTTCAAATTGAGTACTCATTTCAGGAAACTAGTAAACATAAAATATGCTTTAATGTATACTGAAAATCTGTGAATGCTATGTACACCAGTATTACTGAATCTCTCAGGATGGCTATAAATTATTTCTTAGATAAATGCATAGAAAGCTTAATATGTGATTAGCATACTACATTAATAAAACAAACCAACTCTAATAAAAACCCTAAACCTAGATTCAGGTTACCTAAAATATCGTTCTAAAGAAAAACAGAGTAAAGACAAAAAAACTGACCCCCCTGAATATCAAAAGTCTTACAAAGTTTTTCCTAACAGGCCCTTTTATTGGTCAACTTTATTTATAGTTCACTATAAATTTCTTGGGCTTACTGTTGACTAAGCTTGTACTGCAGAAGCACAGAGAGATGACTCTGATTTATTTATCACAGCATTTTTAATACAACATAGTACCTCAAAAACTTGAGAATAATGCCACCAACAGAAAATTTGTACCATGATGCCATGTACTCACTCACAGTATAAATTAAAACTAACAAATAAGGGGCTGGTGAGTGAGGCCAGTGGTCTCGTTAGTACTGTCCGCTCAGGGGCCTGCAGTCTCCTGCTGCGAGCATGGTCTCTAGAGACAGCTGCCTTGGTGCCAGCCCTGGCCCTGCCCTGCAGCTGTGACTCCAGACAAAGCTCTGTCCGCTGGGTGCTGATAAAAGAGCTCTGGGGATCAGAGCTGGGAATCTGCACTTGGAGCACATGCCATTCCCCATGGTGTCAATATTTCCTACATGATCAATTGCAAGCTACCGATGGAACGTCACTGAGGGAAGAGCTGGAAAGAGATGTCCCCAGTGGGCTCGAGATAATAAAGTATACGCCTCCTAGGGCTTTGGTTGGGATTAAATGGGCTTAAAGGTGAGGCATGTAAAGACTCAGTAAAGGTTAGCTTGCATCATCATCTTCCTAAATTATCAGAACTTAAGGTAAATCTGAGAAGTAAAATGTATCACAACTAAGGAACTACATGTTTGACTCTTCCTGTGTGCAATTTAAAGGCACTGAAGAAATCTGCCTACGGAGCAGGGCTTTCCTCTTTCATCAGCTGCTTATATGGCATTGTATGTACGCCAAGCTGCATGATAATTTGCATGGTAATAATAATCCATTATACATATCTTATTTAGATTTGTATTGGAATACTTTAGTTTTCATAAAACAATACTTTCTAAAAAAAAATTTGTTCTATATCAAATTGTACCAGATAAAACTTTACATTGTCAGTATAATATTCTAAAAAATATCAGAATTCAATAATTTGAAGATAAACTAAGATAAAAACCCAACCCCACCAAATCTCACTAAAATTATGTTTAGAAACACAGTGTTATAACAATTCACACCAACTCAACAGAGTATTTGATTTAATGATGACTGTGAAAATAATCACTGCAGAAAAAAATCTGATTTTTGTCACTTCCTCTAAGAGAATTTTCAGTAAGTGTCAATTCAGTGCTCTTCACTTTCATATATCCACACAATTAAAAATGTAAGTGTTGTCAAAATATGACGTATAACTCAAAGAACAAGAAAAGATAAAAAGGAAAAAAATCCTCTTATTTTCAATAAAATCTGTTAGGTTTAAATCATGCAAACGTCATGCAAAAAGAAAAAAAAAAGACAACCCTTGACCTTAAACTCACCTGTAAACAAAACACGAAATAGCCACTGACACTCTGCTCTGCGATGACATCCTCCATTGTCCGCAGGGTGGTGCCCAAGTAGGAATTCAGAAGCTGGGTGGGAAGCAGCCCCACGGAAGATGCCATCAGGTAGCTGGGCAGGGAGAGCTCTGTCATCTGGAAGAGCAGACAAGGGACGATTCGTCAGGAAGAATTTCCATTGCACATAAAACTGTGTGTGAGTCTTGGTTGCGGTTTTTCCTGGGGAGAAGAGGGAGCTGAAATGCTTTACAAAGCACCTGATTTGAAGAAATGATTATAAAGGCAATGCATGCAGAATGCAGAAGGTTTAGAATGAAATAAAGTTTAAAATTGTTTTGATATTCTATTCTGCCATTGTCAGGTAATATTTGTGACTGTTTATTTTTGTGAACAAAATGTGCACACACATGGATCACTTTGTGAAAAGCCCTCTGAGTCCTCGAGCCATTAAATATTCTTCTTGAGCAAACAGCTGGCACTGTGGCCCCCAGGCTTTGTAACCCTGGAATGTTCTGGTGCCAAGAATCCAGTCACCTCCTCCTCCTCTGAGCATCAGATTTTCCTCTGTAAAATGAGAACAACCGCCACCCCCTGTGGTGGTTGTCACTGTCACAAGTATTTGTACAACATCTAGCAGATGTCTAGCACGTGACCAACACTCAAAACAGGTAGAAATTCTCCATATTTTGCAGTTACTCTTCCACTGTGTGGGTGCAGCACAATTTAACCTGCTGTGGTGTGTGTGGTGTGTATGTGATTGTTTCCTTTTCTGCCATTGTAAATTAAAACCTGTGAGGAAAGCCTCTGTATACCAGCTTGCGCAGGAGGCATCACTACGGTACTCCCAAGGCCCAGCGCCTCGTGGGCATGCCCATGAGTGGCTGCTCCCCAGCGCTCACTTCCAGCGAACAGACTTCAGCAGACCTTGTGACCTTTCCAGACTAGGTCACAAAAATCAGGACAGCATCTGTCCCTCGCACACTCGCAGTAGCCCTGAGCAGAGGCTCATGGGGCAAGAGCCGGTGTCCTCAGCCAGCGGCCACCAAGGACCACAGGCCTACAGGAAGTGACCGACCCCCCCCCCCCCCCCCGCCCCCATGACTGCGGTGAGAAGCATCCAGGCCCCCAGCTATGCTGCCGGGAGGTGGTAGAGCTCACAGCTTCACCACTGGCTTTAGAGCGATCTAAAGTGACTAATAAGGATGTGTTTCCACTGTGTTAGGATAAACCACTGGGGATGAAATTATTGGGTCAAACAGCGAAACTGTTCCCAAAAGGTCCACAGCAATTTCCACACCTATCAGTAAGTAATGCATAAGTGTCCATTTCATCACATGCTTATCAACTTTTAGTATGAAATTCCAATCTTTCTTAGTTTGATAGGGGGAAAAATGATATTTCATCATTGTTTAATTTGTACTGTTTTAATTTATAGTGATATTAGTTTTAAGTAAACATTTTTCTATTTGTGTTTTGTTATAGCTTTATTTGTTCACGTTTGCACATTTTTTATTGGAATGTTAAGTGTTTTTCTTATTCATAAGAGTTCTTTATATAGTAAGGGCAACCTTTTGTCTTTTATATGTGGCAAATATTTTCCTCTATAATGTTCCTTATCTTTTTGTTTCACATAAAATTGTTTCTAAATTTTTATGTAATCAAATATTATCAATCTTTTCTCTGATTTTTCCATTGCTTTTATCTTTAGAAAGTATTTTTAGATCCCATTGTTAACGTTTACCTATATTTCTTTTCTGATTGTATTTTCCTTTTTAACATTTAACACTTAATTCCTTCTAGAATTTATTTCTAGATTAAAGAATATGATACAGCCTTATTCTTCCCCTTCCCCAAGAACCCGTTTTCTTAGCATTACTTATGGAATAATTAATAACTTCTTTAGTGACTTATATTTTACTTTATTATAAATGAAATAATTGTATATAAAAGGATCTATTTGGGGCTCTAATACTGTCCACTGATATCTTAAATCTTATATTGAAACCAAATTATCAGTTAATGTTTGATAAGGAATTTACCATCCTTCAACCCCCTTCATTACTCTTTTTAAAATTGCCACAACTATTCTTACCTATGTATTCTTACAGATAAATTTTAAGATCACTCTGTCATTCAAAAAGAAAAGAAATAGTCAATTTTATATTAGGATTAAGGCAAATTTATGAATTAATCTGGATAGAAATGAAATCTCCAGAATATTCAGTATTCTTATCCAAAAAATGTTTCTATAATTTCTCAAAATCTTTTACACCTCTTACTAAAGTTTGGTAGTTTTATTCTCACATATCATGCATCTTACCCATGTATTTCTAAGCATTTTATATTGTGGTGGTTGCTACTGCTGTTAATTTTGAGAATAACTTTTCCAAGTCCCCATCTAGTTATTACTAGTATATAAGAAAGCCAGCAGCCAGTGTACTAACCTTTTCTTTTTTTTCTGTTTTGCCTTAAAGAATAAACAGGGATTAAAATTAGCTGCAGGAATAGGGGCCAAAGGTGGTTTTGTGGAAGAGGTATTTGAAGTGGACTCTGGGAGCTATAATAAACATGGGTTTGGCAGGCGCAGACGTGGTGAGGAAGGGAAGGTGTTCTAGGAAGAGAATGGACGAGGACAGTGGGCAAGGGCAGGCTGTGCTAGCGAAGCTGTCAAATAAAGATGGACGACTCCTTGGGGCTTCTGTGTACACTCAGCAGACAAGCACTGGGGAGTCCAGCCAAGGGAGGGCATGACGGGGGCGAACTTTTAGGAAGGTTCCTGTCAGTTTGGAGAACTTCCTTTAGAATAAACATGTCAAATATATCAAATAAGTACATAGGACAAAAATTAATCTTATAAAAATTATTATATTGCAGTTATTAATAAAGCACTGTATGTATGGAAAGTCATTTTTAAAATAAATATCTAAGTTACCAAATGTCAGAATGCAAAGAATGAGTCCACAGTCTTTAAATGTAATGAAATTTCTCTAAATAATTAAAAATACCTTCTTTATAGAGTTACAACAAACTATAGGTTTATAATTTTTACTCAACAAAAATTTATCAAATGCCTTCTATACATAAGGCCCAGGTCTAAGCAGAAGTAAAGATACAAGGACAGAAAACTGTATCGGCCTGTGTGGTCACTAAGTCACTTTGTAGTGTATTTACCGACTATAATGTTCGTTACAATCAGGAAAATGTCACAAAAATCATAACAGTTACAATGGATGAAAGAAAAGCACATGCACTGACAATTGCAAAGACTAGAGAAATAAACACTAAAATGTTAGCGATTGTTTTCTTCTTTGTACTTGTTATACTTTTCAGAGTTTGTATAACGGACACTTATTTTGTAGACAGAAAAAAGAAATACTGTTAAAATAAGTTTTAATAAGACCTCTCTGCTTTTAAAGAAACTTTTGTTTGTTTTGTTTTTTAATCTAGGAAGGTATAATAAGACATGCTGTGTATGTTACTAGGATACAATAGGCTAGAGATATAAATTTGTGACTTGTCAGCCCATATAGGCACATAGAAACCACAGAAGCTGATGAGAGGAACTGATTAACTGAAGAAGCACAAAGAGAGGAAAACAGTTTCGAGGAGTCCGACCAGCTGTACTCACTGGTTCCATGAGGTCTCAGGATGTGGGTGAGGTAGCATCACATTCATTAACTTGGTCATCATTTCTGACCCTTCAGAGTTACTCCAAGCTCCTTCAAAACACAGATTGTGTCTATCTTTCTATTCCTTCTGAATTGACCACTGGCTGCACATCAGTCTACTAATAGTAAGAAACGATCAGGAGCTACCCTTGTACAGTAAGTATCACGACCCACCCTCATAGACCCAGAATCTATGGTTGGATCTGTAACAGAATAATTTCTGAAGATGAAAAAACGTTTTTATAAAACATACTATCACCAAACTTTTGAAGTAAAAGGTAGTGGTAAATTGCTGCTCAGAACATTTGTCTTTTTAAAAGCACACTGAGACCTTACCTAACCTCTCATTTTACAAAGAAGATTGCAGGCCAGGTCATTAAAAAGAGCCCATGAAGCTAAGGCTTCACCATATTCATCTTACAGTCACTAGCGAGTCAGAAACTTATTTAATTGTAATAACTTCAGTTCAATTGTGAACTAATTAAGAGTAACTTATGCTCTTCTTGATTACTCAATGCAACCTCTAGGAAAATTCATTACAGTTGTAACTGCTTCAAGTCTGTCTTATCTTGCTGTACTTATGTTAGTATATTGGTATCATAGTGTCCTACCCTCCCAAAACTAACCAACAGAAATCTTTTGGTTGCTGCAGCAAACCTACTGTGGGCTCATAGAAACAGCCGAAGTAATTAGCAGTTTGGTAACATAAGATTCTTTAAAATGGTTCCACTGAGAAGTGAGCAGCTGATGGGTGAGGCCTTACACTCCTAAATGGACTCATTTCTACTTTGTTTGCATTTTGCTCACGGACCCATATATTGCTTTTGTTCTTTAACAAAAGAATTTTGTTAAATAGGTAAATAAGATGCATGTGGAGCTTGTTGCTCCAGTTGCAGAGCCTGTTTCTTCCAGTGACTATTGAAGCAAACTTTTTCTATAAAAAAGTGCCAGGTGGGGAGTATTTCAGGCTTTGCAGGCCATAGGGTCTGTGGCAGCCACTCAGCTCTGCCATTTCAGCTTAAAAGGAGCCACAGACAGTAGACATGAGTGAGCGTGTCTGTATTCCACACTATATACGGATGATGAAATTTGAATTTCATATAATTCTCACATCAGGAAATGTTATTATTTTCATGTGTTTCCAATCACTGAAAGATGGAAAACAAATTTTTAGTGTTATGTGTTGCAAAAAATCAGATGACGGGCCTGGCCCGAGGCCCGCGGTTGGCCCCACCGACGCTGCTCTGCCGCCGGCCGACACCTCACTTGCCTGCACCTGCACCTGTGGGGAACCGCGTCCCCCACCACGTCTGGTGCGCGGCGGGGACAGACCTGCGTGGGACCTAGCTCCTCGCGACCCACTGGACCGGGTAAGCCCACGTATTAGCCAAGTGCTCCGGGCTCGCTCCACGCTGCCTCAACTGCCTTAGCCATTAGACGTGTGGTGCTGGACACAGGCCTGGCTCAGCGAGTGCACTACCAATACTTGTGAAAGAGAATCGGAGTGGCACTGCCCTCGTTTGGGAATGGAGACAAGGAAGTAGCAAAGTGAATACACTATATACTTTATCACAGCAGGTATTAAACACATTTACAGCAGAAAATATGACTCAAAAGAGGAACTATAAATAGCTCAAGCTGTCACAGCAAATGTTAGAACCAGGTGTGATTTCCAGGGCGCATGTCTGCCCTCTCTGTAACTGCTCAGTCACCAATGCCGTTGTGAAAGGGAATCGTATGAAATTCTCTGCAAACTGGAATACGGTATATACACAACATACGAATAAGAGAATCTTTCATGCTATGGTTTATATTTTTATTTCAAATGTATTTCAAGTTTCAAAGATTTCACAGTAATTGGAACAAAATTTCCAATGTGGATTTAAGAGACAGTCTTGACTTTTTAAGTTTTTCTACAACCAAAATGAAAAGAGAATGAATTTTAGGATCTCTTGTGGAATAAGGACAACAAAATCAAACCCCTTTGGAAGTTGCAAATACCAGTGTGCTAACTGTTATTCATAACAACCAAGTGTCATGTAATATTTTTGAATTAAAGGTAACATTTCACAGGAGGTAATTTTAAGCTGTAGAAGTCCAAATGTCTACAAGGGGACAGCTTAGAGTAGACTTTACAAGATTATTTTTATGCTTACTAAATACAGAATGGGATGTCATTCTTGTGAATGTTTTCAGTTTCTAACTTTACCAACAGTGTCCTTCTAGATGGCGTTAATGTTTTAGGGTTCCATTTCCTCCTATACCTGCATCAACAGTCCTTTCTTACTGAACCAGTTTCTTTTGCCAGCAACTGAGACAAAGTAAAACCTGGAGTTTCAAGGCTACAGACAACATCAGAAGTATCAGGTCTACCTCTGAGAGTCTGATGATTAAACAAGCTAATGCATCAGAGGGACGTAGTCATCGTGGGATGGTGTGTGGCAGCCGGGAAGCTGTGAGGGTTTGGAGTCATTTTGAGGGGAGTGCCAAGATTGGGTCTGCATTTTAGAAAGATCTTGTAAACAGAGGAAAGATTGGAAAACCTTGGCCCAGAGGCAGGGAGACCAGGTGGGGGCTGAGATGCCTAAACCAGGTTAGTGGGAATGGCCCTGACTGAACCCTTCAGGATTGAGCCAACGAGTAGATGTGGGGACGAGAGAGAGGTAGCCAAGTGCCAGCGTCATGAAGACTACTGCCAAATACTCTTCTTCTCTTCATGGCACAAGCATCACCCCTTTGAACTTAGCTGTGGCCATGTAACTCGTCCAGGAAGTAAAAGTGGAAGCTTATTCACATGTCACAGTAACCAAGGGAAAGATGGTGGCTCTGTCAGTCTGGATCCTGGAGCACAATGGCAAAGCCTCAGAGACGCCTCACCACTTCCCTTCCCAAAACCAAGGTGATTGTGGACCTGTATCAGGCAGGTAAACAAACCTTTGCTTTTTAACCCGGAGATTTGGGAGTTGTTACTGTAGCGTAATTTGACTTTTCCTGACTGACACGTTAGAAATGCTGATCTTAGATATGTTCTTCCAGAGAACAGTCTTTAGAAACACACGCAAACTACAAGTCTAGAAATCTATCTCAACAGGCAGTTAATACCTACAGATACAAGATGACATCAGAAAGTTGGCGGCGGCGGGGAGCTTTAACTATTTCCCAGCAAAAACAATGGGTGCATTTTTTAAAAGAGGAACAAAAGTAATGTTACTTCGGAAATTAATATTTCTATGACGTTAGAATTGCTATTACAAAGATTATATATTAATACTTTTTTTCTATTTAAATAGTTTCAAAAGTGGACTGTCAGCTTGCTTATCCCTTTCTAGAACATATGGGGCAAGGACATTATGGTTAAGAACCAAGAAGAAGCCCAGGACCCCGTTTCCTTCTACATATGTTCCTTCTACATATGTTCATGTTTTACAATCAGCTCCTGCCTTTAATAGGTGAATGCCACTACCTCCACCACTAAAAACAATAGCTAACAATTAGTGCTGGCTGTGTGCCAGGCGAAATACTAACGCCTTCACTGCAGTAGCTCATTTAACCCTCATCATTCAGCCTGGACGAAGCAAATGCTGCGTGTTTCCAAAGCCCATGCCTCCCATGACCGCTGTGCTCCACTTCCTCTTTGAGGTAAGCCCAGAGACCTTTCCTTAATCGTGGGCATTGAGAAAGTCAGTTTTAACTGAAATAGGGGTAGGGGTGGAAGGGTAATTTAAAATATAGGAAGGGAAGAAGAGAACAAGAGAAATATGCTTGGAAAGAGGGCAGCTGGGAGCACCGGATGAGTATGGGAGCCGAATGAGGAGGTGGAACGAAAGAGTGGAAGGCAGAAGGGAAAAGTCACACTGAAACAAACATCAGCCTAAACTAGGCTTTCTTTCCACTCACATATCTTGGGTGAATTCAGTAAAAAGTTTGGGTGGAAAGAGCTTCTAAGCAGATAGTTCAGAATAATAGAAATGAACAAGATGTGACAGACTGTGTCCAACGGCTTCACAATCCACCCTGCTTACGGCTGAGTAAGAATTTTAGAGACCGCACCTCATCTGCCCACCCTGGGTTTCAAACCTCACCTCAGCTCTGCCACTTGGACAACTGAGCCTCCATTTCTTCCTCAGTAAACTTGTGCCAATAATACCTATTTCAAGAGACCATTTTCCGTTTTCCTTCATTCCTTCTTTTTTCTTGACCCACAATGCCAAATTGAGAGTTGTCCCTGGTCCCCCAGTTTCGACTACATAATTACCTAAATTTCCAAGTACAAAGTACTTCTTATTCACCTATTTATATGTTAAAGAGACATTATCAAAAAAATCGTATTTTTAATTAATAAATATGAGTCCTTATTATATACCCCACACTACACTAGGTACTAAATATACAATGAAGAAATAAAGCCATGGGTTGAGAACCTATCGTCAGACTGTGGTGCAAAGTCTGACTCTACCATGTATTTGTTACCTATGTGATACTGGGTAATAACAACAGTAATGATGACTAAAGCCGACATGTTAAGCCAGCCCCTGGGGCATGTATTTACCTGAGTAATCTTCTCAATAATCCTATGAAATAGGTACCACTACTTTCCCCACTTTACAAATAAGAACCTGAACCACAGAAAGCATAAGCAACCTGACCAAGGTCAGCCGTCTAAGCACCAGCCTGTGCTCCTATTAGACGGTATTCTTCCGTATATGCAGAACCACCTTCTGCAGGTTAGACCTGGTCTGGAAAGAAGCTAGGATAGTAGGCACACAGTAGGTGGACAAGAAAAGGTACAAGAATACAAGCTATACTGAAGAACAAAGCAAACTAAAGGAATGAAACTAGTCAGGTCCTTAGTCCCAACCCTCTTTCAAAGTCTTAAGGCGCTGGATGGATTATTACCCAACCTTGGGTCAAAGTTCATGTTTATAATTCATACCATAGGAGGCTTTGAAAAGGGAAACATGTAAGGCTAAGACCATAACACAACCATAAACACTCAACTTTGTCTCTACTGATAACTCCTTCCCTATTTGCATGCCTCCACCAAACCTCACTCTCCAGTCATTGATGCCGGTTAGAATCAACACGCAATTTGCCAAAGGTATTTCAAAAGAAAAGAATAGAAAAAAAACAACAAAAACTTAATTTCATCACAAAGAGGTACCCTGTTCAGAATTATTCTTAATACAGAACAAGTTTCTAGAAACTAAAAATGATTTACTTTTGAAATAAAACAATGTGTCAGAACCACTAACATAATATAAAATGCAAGCAGTCCTATGGTTTTGAATGCTGTCTTCCAAAACTTCCAGTTTTCTTTAAGTCTAGCTGAAGGGTTGAGTTCCTGAAAATCTCTACATGGAGTCTGTAGAATCATTTACTTTGGGGAACTCAGTAATCTAGTTCAACCCCTTCACCTTGGAAAAGAGGAAGGCAAGGGCAGGTAGGATTAGTAATTTGTTCCAAAGTCACCCAGTTAGTTTCTAAAGATGGATTCCTTTCTTCCAATCAGATGGTCTCATTTGCAGTCTTTCTATTCCTCCATCAACTGCATGACGATACAGACTAGCTATATAAGTACAATAGACAAGGTAAGAATACAGGGGCAGAAGAGCCTAGAGGTGTGTATAAACATGAAAAACATATGCTTGCTGGGCACAAGGTTATCTGTCCTATTTTGTGTTATTCACTGCCCAGTTGTTTCAGAATGAAGTTCCTTCAAAGAAAGACAAACGGGAGGATTCTCCCCCCTTTACACTGTATTAAAGCAAATTACTTGCGAAGAAAAGGCCTATTATTACAATTAGGAAACTCCAAAATACGGAGTCTACAGATACGTACTGGCCCCACTGTTTACGCGAACACTCCCTTCGGGCCCATGTCATTAAAAACAAGTCAAAATCCTGGCAGAGAAAGCTAGGAATGTGAAGCCCTTCCTGCCAGCGCTACTAGCGAAATAAGATGACAGATGGACAGTTCCCACTCCTAGTGAAAAGGACTGTTCATTTTCAATTAAACTCATAGGCCACAAAGGGGTCACCCATCGATGGCCCGACTTAGATTAGCTTTATGTGTATGAGATTTCTCTGGGTGCGACGGAAAGGAACTGCAATTCCCGTTGTCTTGTCCCTTCTCTGCCGGCACTGACCGGACGGCGCGCCCTCCCAGGGCCGTCCCAGGACCGCCGAGCAACAGCCTTGGCGAGCGAAGGGCCGGAGGGACAGCACTCACCGAGAACACTGCGTTCTGAAGCCCGAAGGGAATGGGGGTCAGCCTGGCCAGCGCCACCACTTTGAGGCCTCCTGCTCCCTCCACGACGCGGATGACGGCGCTCAGCCTCTCGCTGCCCCGGATCCTGGCGGCCACCCGCGCGGCCAGCAGCCGCCTGCAGACCACGTGGGCGACGCCGGTGCCGAGCAGGACGCCCGCCACCATCAGCCCCATGCCCAGCACGAAGCCGTACAGGTAGCCGGCGGCCACGTTGAGCACGATGTAGCCCCAGCCGCAGGGGAACGACACGACGACGAAGCCCACGACGAAGAGCAGGACGCCCGCGAGCGCGTCCAGGTCCTCGGCCCAGAGCAGCAGGTGCTGCAGCGCGCGGCGGGCCAGCGCCAGGGAGGCCAGGCACAGCGCGGCCAGCACGCACAGCAGCGCCAGGCTCCGGCACCAGCAGGGGCCGCCGACGCAGCCGCAGCGCCCGCGCCGCACCTCGGCCACGCCGCCCACCGCGCCGCCGCCCGCGGGGCCGCCCGCCGAGGCCGCGCCCTCAGCCGGCAGCTCCGAGGCCGCGGGCGGGCCCGGCGAGTCGGCGTCGGCGCGGCCCGGGGCCGGGGCTGCAGGAGCTGCACAGGCCTCGGCCCGCGCGGCCTCAGCCGGCCTGCCCCTGCGCTGCGGCGTCCGTCAGGCGGCAACCTTTCATGGCGGCCCGTGCGCCGGGCCTCGACCCCGCGTGTCCGCCCAAGGGCAGGGGAGGCCCCGAAGGCGCGCACGCCCGGCGGCCGACGACCGTCCGGCGGAGGGACTGTCCCGCCGAGAGTGAGAAACTCCGGACCTTCGGCGGCCGAGCCCGCCCCTTTCCGGCCAGAGGGCGGGGCTTCGGCGCGCGGGGCGGGGCACTCTGGCCCCTCCCCTCGCCACGCACGGCCCGCCCCCGCTGACGCACAGCGCTCCGGGGCCGCGGGGCGGAGAGTCGGGTGGCGCGCGCTCCCGCCTCAGACCTGCCGGGGCGCTGGCCGCTCGGGCTCTGGCCCCGCCGCTCGGGCTCTGGTCCCGCCCCTCCGGCCGTCCCCGCGGGGCGCGCTCCCCGGCCGGCCGCGGCCGCCTTGGCGACAGCCGGGGTGCTCCGAGGAGGTTTGCCAGTCGCTCCCCTCCTCAGGTGGCGACGTCTCCGCGCGCGGCTGAGGTACGAGGCCGGCACGGCGGAATCCCTTCCGCCCCCCGAGGGCCTTCCCGAGTGGCGGAGCCGTGGGCGAGGGGCGTCTCGGAGGGCGCGCTCTGTCAGCCGGCCCCTCCGCCGGGCGCGATTCCTGTCCTCCCGTCCCTTTACGGTTCCCGTGCCAGGCCCTGCTCCCGGAGGCGGCCCAGCCTCCCGCCCAAGCCCGGAGTGGTGCGCCGCCCGCGGACACGTCCCTGGGGTTCCCGCGGCGCCTCGGGGCTGCGAGGACACTCACGGGACCGCGCTGCGGGGCAGGTGGGACCGCAGCCGGCCGAGGTGCTGCCCTTGGGGACCGCACAGCTCTGCCCCACGGAGCTGCAGCCTGAGGCCCGCCGTCCGCCGAGTCCGTGGGGACCGGCCGCGAGCGCCCCACACCTGCTCCCCGCGAGCTGCTCCCCGCGGGGCACGTGCCCGGCAGCGCCCTGTGACGCCCCACACCACGCGCCACCCGGGGTTGCGGCCCGCTCGGCTCTGCTCAGCTGTGGTCACGTTTGTCCGGGCGCTGAAATGTGCTCCTCAGAGCTGCCTCCCTCTTTACACTGCATTTCTGCAGGGGGGCCTAATGTAAGAAGCAGACATGCTGTGTCCGTGTTTGTCGGGTGAGGAAGTGACCACGGCGGACGGGGACGTTATTCGGGCGGGAACACCGCACGGGAAGCCACGAGGGGCCCGAACAGGGTCGCAGTGGGGTCGCGGAGTGAGGAAGGTGGAGACAAAGCACCTGTAGGCCTGGCGACTGACGGACGTTGGAAGACGAGGAGGACGCAAGGCTAGCACCTGGGTTCCTTGTTCCGGGTACTGGAGGGGTGATGGGGCCACCGACCAAAAGAAAGGATGCGGTCGGTGTGGGGGAAAGAGGCGGGCTTCCATCTGCGTGTGTGGACTTGAAATGTCTGCTGCAGTTCACTTGGGGCTTTCCAGTAGGTGAGAAGGTGGGGAAGAAGTGGAGATGGGTCAGCTCTGCTGGGGATTTTCGCATTGGTGTACAGGCAGCAGTTAAAGCCACGGTTAGCCATGGGGGCCACGTTACCGCCTGTCCTCTTTCAGGCATGCGGTTAGGACATGGGAGGATTGTATCTCCTTTAAGTAGACATAGGAGTGGCTATTACCAATCGAGGTGCCTCTAAAGAGAAGCTGTTGTCTGATTTCTTTCCCATTCTATCTCCGTAGTTCTGTTTCTTTGATCTGTTGTCACATTATGGACTGCTACTTCATTTTTAATTCTCTAATCCACATTTCAGAGGAGGACAATTCAGTTGCAAGGGCCCTTTACTCTAAGCCATGTCTGGGCTCCCAACCATCCTGTAGTTGGACCACTCTCATGTCAGGTGCTTATCCTGATCCGAACAACGCCCCCACCCCGCCCGTGCAAAACACCACCTAACTCTCCCGAACATGGACGCTCCAGTGAGGGCAGTGCAAACTGTAATGGGACCTTCCCATTCTTGTCCCTCTGCAATTTATTTGTCACAGAATTTTGAAAGTTATATTTTACAAATGGAAATAGATATGTCTTAACCTACAAACACTCCAACCTCCCCCCCCCCAGCCTAAAACATTTCTGTCACTTTTGCAAAAGCACCACCCACCTGTGTGACCTGCAAAGCCCTTTATGATCTCGTCTTTGTCTACATTCCCTCATCTGCCACCTTACCTCCAGCCACACTGTTGTGTCTCTCCCTTGGATGCGTCACACTGGTTTCCACCTCAGGATGTTTGCACTCTGCCCTTCTGCTCTCTTAAAGACTCTTTTCCCAGACACTTCTAAGCGAAGGCTTCCTTAATTCCCTGAGCTAGTTGTGAATCTCACCGGTCTCCTGCAGGTCCTTTTGTCCAGCTTTAGTTCTGATGGGAAATGCTATATACACATCCAGTCTTGATCTGCCGTCATTGGGCTTCCAGGCATGCCCATCCTTTCCAGGTACACTTCTCCTCTGTTACTGCTCTTCACTACATGTCTGGCCTAGAAGAAGTGGTCTTGACGGAGGTGGCAGGTAAGGACTAGTGGAAAAAGGGGACTCACCCATTCATACGAGCTAAGTCATTATTTAGCCAATTATGGAAACTTACAGGCCAACTCTGCAGATGTAACTTCCAGTTCAGAGTTGCTAAAAGATTTGTGTTTCCAATTTCAAGCAGTTTCAATTCTGTAGAAAATAGTGTCTCAGGGTTCAGTTAGAAAACTGATGTTTATTCCTAATAGTGGATGCAAGCGCCAATTCTCGCAGTGTCATCCTGTGACGACAAGTTGGTGTGCACACAGAGTGCTGCTGAGGCTCGCCACTGCGTTAACGAACAGCACATGGGGCACTAGGGAGAAAAAGGAGGGTAGAGTATGCCTGCATTTTTGTTTAGAAAGTAAGAAAGAGGAAAATTCAGAATATTCTGCCAATGAGCCTTGTTTCCCTGTACAGAAAAAACAGTCCGAGACTGATTATTTCCACAGAACAAATCCATTGTTTCTTAAGCACACATATACAGAATTATATGTTCTTCAATATTTATTACATACTATGGCTTTTCAACTCTTTCACAAATTAAGACTGAAAGAAAATATATGACTAGAGAACATTTTTACATTTCAGTTTGGATTTATATCAAGATCATTTGTGCCATTTATGGGGTATGCATTAGGGAGGAAAGGCGTCCTCTGCTGATCCTCTTTCCCCCATCTCTTCATGTTATTCCCTCTCAAATCTGTGCTCTTAGTTGAAGAGGAAGAAGCAGGGCATCGCCCCAGGAGAAAGAGGGTTCATCTTCAGTTAGAAGAAAAGCACAGGAGGAGTAAACAGGCTTGTCCACTCTACCGCCAAATAAGGTGGCTACTGGCATCTCCATAGTCACTGACTGGGAACATATATGATCCCAGCATTTTTAAGGACACACTGAGGATGAGACTGCCCTGGAGGAGCCGCCTACCATGGAGAGGCATAAGCAACAGTAGCACGCATGTTACACACTGACAGCACAGAGGAAGGAATGACTGGTTCTGTCTGGGAGTTGGAAAATTTTTCAGCAGAGGTGGTATTTGAACTGGACTTAGAAAGATGAGTATACACTTATTTATATCCTGCACATTCCAAAAGGATTTAAAGTGCCCTGTAGGAGTGGACAGTGGAGGAGTGGAATAACATTTCGGACACAGGAAGTGCCAAAGCACAGATGTGAAAGGACACGATATGCTTGGGAAGTGGCGACAGATCTGAGGGCAGACGCAGAATGCTCTGTGAGCCTAGGGGAGTGAGGCAGATCGCATAACCATCCTGCTAATTCTCCAGCAGTGATTTTCACACTTCAGTGCATCAGAGTCCCCTGGAGGGCTTTTAAAAACACAGATCGCCTGGCCCTTCCCCAGAGATTTGGATTCTGCAGGTGTGGGGTGGGGAAGGGCAAGCATTTGCAGTTTTCACAAATCCCTAAGTGGTGCTGATGTGGCTGGTTATGTGCTCATGGGCCCACACTTTCAGAACCACTTCCCTAGAGTTTGGATTTTATCCTGTAGTCAAGTGGGCGGACATGGGATTTCTATAGCTTGAGGAAGAAATAATCAGATATGGATTTAGAGAGTTTACTGTGAGCTGTGAGGAGAACCAGGGGAAACCACGTGCTAGATCTGTTCCCAAGTGCAGGAGACAGTCAGTGGGCCTCAACACATTTGTGGACGGATGAGAAGATGAGAATGTCTGCAGGCTTGGCCAGGATTACTTGGGATGAGTGAATACAGGGAATGAGGGTAGGAGAAGGACTCTCAGATGTCAAAATTGTGTTTCATCATGTAAAGGAAATGCTGTAATATTTATATATTCAAAAACTCTTATGCTACCAAAATCTTAAACATGGGTTTCAACAAATCACACAGTTTCAGATCACTTTCTTGCCACTGTCATGGGTTCAGCCTTTACAAAAGGAAGAGAGATGACTCAACCATGGTCCCTCAGCTGCCACACCTCAAAGATGTATGAGATGAAGCCCATGGAGGCAGGAAATACTGGAAGAAAATACACCAAAATGCTTTCCTTTAGATGTTGGATTTACAAATGATGTTTTTTAATTTCCTCTGTGCTTTTTGTCATTTCCAACTTTCTATAATAAGCATTTAATTGGTTTTGATGTTTGTTTATTTGTACTTTAAGATATGGACTTTATCCTATAGGAATTAACAGGTGGAAGGAGATTGTGGTGGGATGTCTGTCACTCATTCTCAAGTGAAGACAGCTGGCAGCTGCTGCTTTCCCCAGGGTCAGATGGAGAGGCTGGGGCATCCCAGGACTCCCTTCTTAGGAACACACCTAGACAAGCTTACACGGCCCGGCCCGAGCCACGCTGAAGAGCCCCCATTCTTCTTAATGAACCACAAAGCATGCAGGTAAGAAGAAACCAACTTTCTAAACACTTTACTCAGTCCAATGCATTTTAAGAAATATTTGCAATAATATTGAGAAACTATAGTCCCAATGGGGAAAAAATCAAATGGTATCATGGACATACTCCATTTTAGCATAAGGTTTTTTAAAAGGTGATGAAATTATTACTTTAATTTAAGGGCCATGGTACTTGCTATGATTTTAGAATGCCATATAGTGTTTACTAACTTATTAGGTAGAGACTCGGGATGTATTTGTATACATTTGTAGGTGCATGGCATTTTCATGAATTGTCCTTGTTTTGGCCACTGATTCTACAGATAGCGAATCTCAGTAATGTTGGGTTTGGGTAAATTAATGTTGGATAGATTTATAACCTTGTTGGAAAGGGAAACATGAAATGCATTGTTCTGTGAAGTTAAAGCAGCCAGGAGCACTTCTTTATTTTAAACACTATTCAGGTAATGGAAAACAACAAAATCAATATTGTGTTGATGTCGCTTTGCTGTTTTTCGCTCTGTCTGAATAAGACTTTTGTTGGGCTAAAAGCCATCTTTCTTCTTGGAGTGAATATTCTTTCCTGTTTTTTCAGCCAAGTTTTCATGAGGATGTTTTCAAATAAAATATATAAGTGGAGAAATATGAAACCAGTAATATTGCTTTCCAGGTGTTCAGTTTTAACCTTAAAATACAAAAAAGAGAAAAGAAAATATCAAATGGGACAAAGAATAAAGTTGCCCTGTGTTTTTAAAGACTTAAAACATTCACTTATAAAAACCCTCATATTCTCAGACAAATAGAAAAATGTTCCCCCGGTGAAGTAATGTTTGCTATGATATGATATACGTATAGTTACATCAAATGAGAAATAAGGGCCAGCATAGACAAATACTAAAGAAAAACTTAACTGTGCCAATATTCTTAGAAGCAACCGTGGAAAATAGCTCCCTGAATGTAAATATTTCCGGTGAATTTACACAGAGGGGTTGTCTATTAAGTCAGCAGGGGTCAGGTACTCATACATTTCTGGTTAGAATAAGGCTTTTTAGTGATTGCTAAAGCCTCATGGAAAGGTCTGTGTGATTTCTTATTTTAATTATTTTAAACAGGTGTTCCTATTTCCATGTTCAGCTTTCCTGCTGGTTAATTTTTGAAACACAATTTCCTAAGAATGATGGGATGATCATTATTTTTGTTATAACTATTACTTACCCTATTTGCTTTTGCAAACCTGCTTTGCAGTTATTTTCTGAGCATTTACAGGTTAACATCACACCAGATAACCTCTTGTCATGTTTTGCTGATGTGTGTATAGACCAGGGGTGTCCAAACTGTGGCCCGCGGGCCAACTGCGGCCTGCAATCCATTTGTTATTGGCCCGCAGCAAATTCCAAAAATATAGTTTACTTAAATAAACCAGGTGAGGCAAAACGTACTTTACCTCGAGTGAGTAGCCCGGCTGTTTGTGTATTTTACCGCATATGGTCCTTGGTGAAAAACATTAAAAAAAGTTTCGACACCCCTGGTATAGACATTTCCTCTACGGGAGGCTACTGTCTGTCATGGAACAATCGGAGAGTAAATTGTGTTTATTTGGAGTCTACTGTTTTTATCCTAGTGGTTTGCTTATTGAACTGACTTTTGGAGGCACTTAAAGAACACAAATAATTTGGAATTAAAAACAATCCATGTTACTTGTCACAAACAGAGAAAATGTTATAAAGAATGAACTAAAGCATTTAGAGCAGGTCATCGTTTTTTGCTGCCTGCATAAATGGCCTTCTTCAAGCCACCTGTCTGCAGGTGCTGCTGGGGAATCTCAGCCCGCAGATCCAGCCCCATGCAGGCCTTACAACAGTATGACTCAAACTGGCGCTTGTTCCCTAGAGTTGTTCAGTGAGCAATGTCAGTCAGAACAGCCTGGAGATGCAGCGTTTGGAAGGATCAGTAAAGCTGAGGCAGTGCGGGGTCATCTAGGGAAAAGGAGCAGAGCCACTGTTACCAGGTGTAAATCAGGCCCTTTTTCGTTAAATACAACGCCTTCTCTCTCATCTTCAGCAAGAGCCATAGCCTCACCATCTACACTGTTCCAGCTGTAGTGTTTGCGGTCTGTATTGTAAACCTAATATTTTTGCTTCATTTTCACATTGCTATAAGATTGAATATGCATGTTGAACTATGCACACAAACTCCCTGCTAAGTAACTCCAGTAAGGGAATAGGCCTGGCTCCCCAGCGGCCCCACAGGGATGAAACCATGGAGCTGGAGCTCAGTGTGATTCCCAATAGGGAGATTTGTTACCAGTTTTCTAGTCATTGGTTCCTCATGTTTAATAGTTCTCTAACTCCAAACCAAGCGGGGCAGATGGAGTGGCTCATGAACAGGTGAGGGGGAGCCGGGGGACTCTGTGTTCAGTGGGGGCAGCCTCAGGATCACTGTCAAGATGAACTCATGAGCTTGTAAATATCTTACTGTTCAGTATATCTTGTTGTCAAAGCTTTTACTGACAGTAATACCAGTAAAATGTATTCTGCAAACAGAAACAGCATTTTTACTTTAAATCAATTTTTCATGCTCACATTGTTTCAGAATTTGAGTGAGATTGGGGTACTATTTAATGGTGTTTTGCCAGAGTACTCAGGATATCTCTGGCTTGCTTCAACTAACCATGTCCTCCCTGACACCTCAGAGAGGTGTGTTCTCATAAAGCAAAATTCTAGAGCAAATCACCAAACAGCAGCAGTACAGAAATTTTATTAGTTGGAATTTGGCTTTAAGCCACAGTGCAAAGCTCTGTGTAAACAGGGCTGAACACATGAAAGGCTTCTTTTTCTTAAGCTTGTTTAGCTTAAATAGCTTCAGGCTTAAATAACCTTAGGCTAACGCAAGCTCCAAGGATTGCTCTCTCTCCCTCAAATGCTCCCTTGAAAGGAGCCCCAAGACTGCAGTGGGCACTAATGGAAATGTGCAGAGAGCCCAGCAAGAGGACCCTGTGTGCTTCTGTGTGTTGCTGAAGTGACCTTTCTGTCATGCTCCAGACTTGGAGGAGAGGGCAGCTTTCTGTGGCCCCAACGCCGCCTTCCCCTGTCCTGCCTGGGAGCTGATTGAAGCAAGAGCGAGGCCTGTGGTGAACTGTGTGTAGCCCTTGGGAAACTTCGATCCTTGGAAAAGAAGCTTAGTCAGAATTCTGTGCTCCCCAAAGGGGCGTGAGGAGTGTGGGTATGGAGTGGAGCTCTGCACGTAAGGAGCAACTCGACTGTTTCAAGGAGTGGAGCATATTTTCTAAAGAAAGCACATATTGTTGTCATCTTTTTTGGAGTTAGGTCTTTGATAAAAACAGGCTTTTTGGGGACCCCAACTTACTGAAAAATAAATCCAGTGTCTTCTGAATCTTAGGGCCCAGTGGAAAAGTTTAAGTCTGCACACATTCTTTACCATAATTGCCTGGCATTACCCCGAGTGCCAGGGAGCGTGGAGGGCCACAAGCACTGCTGTGCCCTTGATCTACAGCCGAGCCTCTGACTCCTCTGCCCTAGGCCTGCTCCCAAATGTGTACTTGCAGTCTCGTGCTACTTCATCAGTAAGAAGGGAAATGAACTAAAGAAAAACAGCACCCAGGGTAAGAGTCTTTCTCCTGTATGTTTAGGAGTGATCTTACCTGAGTTACTCAACATTGGTGTGTGTGTGTGTGTGTGTGTGTGTGTGTGTGTGTGTGTGTGTTGGAGGGCATTTTAACACAACACCACATGAGACGGCACACCCTAGATGAAACAGAAAGAAGTTAAATTGAGATGCCCACAAGCCCTGAAGATGCCAGAGTCAGAGCTGCTTCCTCTGTGTGACAGGTCGAGGTCACTTTGGGTCTGACATTAGGTCGAGCTCTGGATGCTCGGAGGTGTCACGCCGTTCTCTGCTTTGCACCGAGCATGGCGTCTGGCGGAGTCCACTAGCAGTTTCTTGTGGTGGAAGCAGTATTGCAGGTGACAGCCAGGGACAGAGGCAGGAGCACCGCCTGCAGGGCTGTCGTGTCCTGTGAGGGACTTGGACTTGGCTGTGAAGACAAAGTGGTCTCTGTCCTGATGCTATTTCTCAGCCCAGCAGGGCTTTCGATCAAGGCCTGCTGCCTCACTGACCTCCCCATGTCTGGAGTCATGTCAACGCCCCAAAAGCAGAAGTCGCAGTTTGGGCAGACGCCCTCGCCCCTCCTCGGAAGGAGGCCATGTTACTTGTTACAAGGGTGAAGTGAGAGGGACCATGTCAAGATCCTAAAGGACGTGGTAGAGATTCCTAGGGGATGTTGTGGCTAAAAGTGGAGGGAACAGAGGATGAGGGTCAGATTTGTAAGGTCAGCCCACACGTTGTATGATTTTTCTCCAGGAGTCCCAGCAGCATAGGAGCCGAGAAGGCAGGTTCTCGGAAGGCTGGGAATCCACTACGAAGATGCAGCGCGAAGGACCGCTGGGAAGAGCAGTTGATAATGTTTTGTTAATATTGAGGATTTAAATCGTATGTTAGAACAGTCAGGCTGGCGGGGCTGTGAAAGGTGCCACCCCCGCAGAGTAGGAAGACAAGAGGCCACAGCGCAGATGTACCTGTGTGGGGCCTGGCCCTGCAAGCTGCTGCCGGCAGAGACCACGAGGTGTTGACCTGAGGATTTCATACAGGGCTCAGGGAGGGCTCTGAAGAGTGGGGAGATGGGGGCTGCTCGCCAGCTTCTTAAGCCAGGGCACGGGAGAAGTTCTGTTCGGGTTTGAGGAGGAAGGTGATGGGTGTAGCTTTGGACGCGCTGAACTTGAGGGGCACCCACGGCAGATCCCTGGTTGGTTGGATACATGTGTGATGCCCAGGAGAAGGATTTCCGTTAGAGCCGTGATTTGGGAATCATTGTGCGTTTCTGTTTATTCAAGGAGAGTGTGTGTATTATGGGGCAAGAGAGGGTCAGGGATGAATTTCCAGGGGAAAACCAGTATTTACAGACCAGAGGGGATGAAGACACTTTTTAAAGAAATGAAACAGAGGAGGTTGTCATGGAAACCTCAGGAAAGACAGACTTTCAAAAAATACAGAATACTCAAGAGTATTAATCACTGTTTGGGGTCAAGTGAGACGAAGACTGACGTTGACCGAATTTGGAAATAGAAAAGCTTCTGTTAGTGGTACAGGCAGAAGTCAGATTTTAGTGGGTTGAGGAAAGAACAGAGAATGAAGCAGTGAAGTCAGATTGTTCTTTCAAGGCTTATTTATCAATGTAACAGCAGAGTTACACTGTAGCTAGAAGGGAGTTTGGGGCCAAAGAAAGATTTTCTCTAAGAAACGAGTACAGGTATTTGTGGAGGGAGATCAGTGGAGAAAAACACTTTAAAGATAAGCAGGAGGGCAAAATGGGTGTCACAGAAGGTGGGAAGAGCATGAAGGACTGGTGGAGGGATTAGCTTTGGATGAAGGGGTTGGCGGTGGAGAACTGAGAATTCTAGAAATGCACCGATGCCCAGTTGGGTTGGGTAAAGTCAGATGTACAACCTCCTCATTTTCACCCCTTGGAGGGAGTTTGTGCCGGGTGCCAGGTGCCAGGTGCCAGGCTAGCTGCACGCCTGGCTCAGCCCAGCTCAGAGGCAGTGGGGCAAATGCTGCATTTAGTAAATTTGGCCTTGGCTGAACTGCAGCCATCCTTTTTGGGAGCAGTCTGCCCGCAGGGAGCATTCGTTCTCCTGCTCCTCCGAGGGTGCGCTCTTCCCCACCGCCCAGGTTTGTCTTGGTCCAGTGCTGCCTTGAATTTGGTGACGTCTGCCTCATGCTGAAACTCGGCATTATGAAGCTCCTGTGGCTGGCGGACATAAAGCCTTATCCTCCAGCCTGGCCTCTGTATGTAGTCAGGACGTCACCTTGGTCTCTGGGATTCCTTTCTGCATGTCTCCATTGGGTCAGTGTTAGGTGGGACAGAAGAGTGTTATCTCTGCAGCAGTTGTCACCTGCTCATCAGGTGAGCGCTGACCACTGAGTGTGGCGGCCTGCTCCCGCACTGTAATTGCGAGTGGATGCCAGCCCCCTGCAGCTAGGCGTGGCTGTGGGTCTTAGCACCATGGTGGAAGGTGATCAGAGTGAGGAGTGCACCTTCCACCTCATTGGCTGAAGAGGAGGTCATGTTCCCTTCTCCTCCTTCCTTTGGAGAACTGGACCTTAGCCATGGCCCTAAGCCAGGAGCAGGAGGAGGGTCCCAGGGTCGCGCAGGGTACCAGTGTGGAGGGCGTCTGAGTGGCCAAAGGTCCTTGGGCAGGAGACTCAGCCCACTAGGCTGTCCTGGACTCGCACACGACAGAGAATAAACACTTGTCTCATTGAGGCCACTATGTGTTGGGGGCTCTTTCTTATAGCAGCTTAGCGTTTCCTTTAAATGCCAGGACCAAGTCATTTGGGCCTTAAGTAACATTGTAAGACCCAGAGAAATGGGTGGAATTTTAGCCACTAAAGTCTTCAGCTCTGAACTGGACTTCGGGCTAGGTGCTCTTGTCTCGAAGAGAAATGAACGGCATGCTGTCTAATGTAAGAGAATGTGGCAACCATGGGCATGTTCTGCATAGGTTCCAAGAATGGTAGGTGAGACAGAAAGCTGTGTGTTTGCACTTCTATCTACCAGAAAGGTGCCTCGATAAACATATACTAGTTCTAATTTTGTTTACTTGTACCAGTGAGTTTTCAGTCACATTAGGAGAGTTTAGTGGAGAGACACTCCTGGGCATCCCAGGCAGAGAACAGCTCGCATGAAGCCGCCGGTCAGCGTGCTCAGGTCAGGGACACAGTGTGCCCAGTGCCCGGGCGGTAAGGGCCGTCAGGGGTGTGCGCAAGCAGAGTGGCAGGTCCTGGGAAATGGGCTGAGGGGTTTGGACTTGTCTGTGGGCCTGATGAAGCCATAGGAAGTTCTAAGCAGCTAATGGCATGAACAGATCTGCCTTTGTAAAACTGCCATCCAGAGGATGGATGAAGGTCAGCGGCAGGGTAACTGTCAGGAGACACTGTAGTAGCCCGGGCAGGTGACCACTGGGCGGCAGTTCAGATCTTTTGGACAATTTTGGGATTTTGAGCACAGCAAGTCCCTTTTATCAGCTGCAAAGGGATAAATGTATTAGTTGAAACTGAAAAACTCAGTAAACTATCAAAGATTTTTTTTTGTCTGGCTCTCAGTAGCCAGAACATTCCTTCACTCCCAGCTCCAGTATTGCAGCTGGCTGCTCCCCACACGCCTTTGTTGTCGGGTGTGAATTTAGCTCAGTTCAGCAGCTCCCAAGGGGCCTCGGCCCCAGCTGCTGGCTCCTGGGAATATAGCAGCAAAAAGCATGTCTGCCTTTCAGCTAATTAAAAGAACAGCAGCCAGCATTTTGCGTTAGTGCGTCCAGAGAGTTTCTGCCAAGTCCAGTTAGTACTGTGAGCTGTTAGGCTTCTGCAGCTGCTTGGCCATGGGGAGACTTCTGATGGGAAAGCTGTAGACAGCTCACACGTGGGAGAACTTCTGATATTCGTTGATCCAATGTGTTGAAAGAAACACAACAAAATTGGTGAGAGATGAAAGCCTTGGGGTTGGCGCAGAGATGAGGTTCCAGGGGATTGGAGCAGATGAATGTGACCTAAGGAGCACCCTAAAACGGGCAGCAGATTGCTGCTTTCTCATTGCAGAGCTCCCCTAGCCTTCATGTCTGGTGCACGCTGGGCTGAGTCCTTCCTATTGGTCAGAAGAGCAGCGAGCAGCCTGGAGGTCCCCACCTGTAATTCTGAAACAGATACCGCCTCCCCTCCCACAACTGCCTAGATCTCCTCCAGCCAAGGAAACGCTGTTTCCTGCCTGTGTGCAGGCATTCTCTCAAGTGACACACTACATCTACTCTGACTAGGAATTTCAGCTTGGTGTTGTGTGTGTCTGAAAGCACAGTTACCTGTGGATAATGAGGGCAGTAGAGAGATGCCAGGATCTTAGAAAAGAATACCGTGTTTCCCCCAAAATAAGACCGGTCTTATATTAATTTTTGCTCCAAAAGACACATTAGGAGGATGTCAGGGAATGTCGTCCTGAAAAATCATGCTAGGGCTTCTTTTCCGGTTAGGTCTTATTTTCAGACAGACACGGTAGTAGGTGTGGAGGTGCTTGGAAACGCTGCTGTGAAGACTTGGACAGAGAGCTGACTGAGACCAGGTCGGAGAACTGCTGAGAGGCCCCGGGGCCCAGGTGAAGTGAGAGGCAGGCGGGGGGAGGCACAGCTGCCCCGTTCTGTGGGCTCCGAACGGCACCCTGCAGGCTTGCAGTCAGGGAGGAAAAAGCACAGCTGTAAGGAGCATGGGCAGAAAGACCAGAGTTCGTGGACTTGGCTGGTCACCACGTCTTAGAGCAGTGGGCAAGGCAGCCTTGGCTGGACCAGAATGGAAGTAAGAGCAGGTAGCGGCAGGTACGATGCGATTTCTCTCCAAGAGTTCCTGGAACCAAAGAGCAAGTGAAGTGAGAGCAAGAGGGAAGAGGTCAGAAGAATACAGTCCGACCTCTGAAAGGGTGGGTCTCCTCTGGGTTAGGTGAACGGTCAACATGTTGATATCCTGCCACCACCTCTCTATGTGTTAGTCTGTCCAGGCTGCTATCAGAGAACACCATAGGCTGAATGGCCAACAAATAACAGAAATGGATTTCTCCTAGTCAGAAGGCTGGAAGTCCAACCAAGGTGACGGTGCGGCAGGTTCAGTGTTTGGTGAGGACCTTCTTGCTTTGTCCTCATATGGCAGAAGAGGGGCTCGAGAGCTCTCTGGGGTCTCTTCTGTAAGGCCAGTAATCCCATTCATGGGGGTTCCACCCTGCTGACCTGACCACCTCCCAAAGGCCCCACCTCCTAACACCATCATATTAGGGCTTCCAGTTTCAACGTGTCAATTTGGGGGGGACACAGACATTCAGTTCATACCACCATGCCAACATTTACTGAAAGCTTACCATTTGGCAGTGACCATGCTAAAAGGTCTCTTTGCCGAGAGTTTTAACATAAAAAATATGAACTTCTTTATAGAAAAGTCATTTGTTTTCATTAAAGGCAATATTGACATTTTGTGAACACGTTAACAGCAGATCTTGCTCTTCCAACATGTCTACTGTGGGGAAAGGGCCAGGAGAGCAGTTTCCAGGCTCTCGGCCTCTCGTGGAAAGGTGCTGTCTCGGTTAGTAGATGGCGGTCAGCTGTAACCATTAGCCACCATTGTTTTGTATATAACAGCCGTGGCTACGTTAGCAAGTGCGGCTGGTGCGGATTGTGGATCCTACTTCCTGTGTCTTGCCTAGCCGACAGCGACACTGGGGTGCAGGAAGACTGCTTGTTGGGGTATTGGCAGATGTTTGCTTCTTGTGTCTCGACTGGCCGCCATCAAGAATATAGTGGTATGAACCCCCATTCATGGCTCCGTTGGTGTTGCTTTTCAGCCTCACCAGGTGAGCTGCGGGCATGGTCAAAGCGGTCGGAAACCAAGTCATACATACCCCTTTGCTAAATTAGACCTCTCCTCGCCTGACAAGAGACTGGGGCCCCTGGCGTTTCCCAGAAAAGGCAGCAGACCGCTGGTGTGATAAGCAACTCCGGACATAGCCGCTCACACCCGATGTGCTGCTAGGGGGGCCTGCTCATCTGCCACCTCACTCAGCCAACCCCCTCCCCAAAAAATCACATATATACCTCCCACCCTCTACCCCGGGTGCAACTTCGCTGGCCCCTGTCTGGGGACCGGTGAACCTCGCCCGGGAGCACAGAATAAAGTACTCACTTTTCTCAACCCGCCTGACTAGCCTTATTATCTCACCGCAAGCCTTATGTCTTGGTCCTAGCAAAAGACCTTCTGCAATGCCCCCTAGCCCCCAGCACCCTCCTCCAATACATAGATGATCTCCTCCTTTGTAGCCCTTCGCTGGACATATCCAAAAAGCACACAGCAGCCTTCCTTAATTTACTAGGGGACAAAGGGTACCGTGTTTCCCCTAAAGCACAACTGTCCAAGCCCACTGTCACCTCTCTAGGAATCTGTTCTCACTCCCCATTCCCAAGGCCTAACAGTAGACCAGGCACAGGCATTAAGGGACCTACAGCCTGCCACCTGTGCTGAACAGATATTGTCCTTTTAGGACTCGTTGGATTTTTTCGGCATTGGATTCCAAATTTTGCCCTACTGGCAAAGCCTCTTTATCAAGCCTCTAAAGAGACGCCTGTCGGCCCTCTTTCATCCCCCTCTACTGGCTCTAAAGGATTTTTCCAACTCAGGGACACCCTCCTAAATTCACCCCCCCCCCCCTGCCCAACATCAACAAACCTTTTCATTTATATACTGATTGTTTTCTCTGTGCCTCTCTGCAACGCCCCCTTTTAGCGGCTGTATCTTTAACACAGTTTGCTCCTAGTGACAACTCAGGACAGTGCCCTTCCCCCATCACCAAGATACCATTATACCTTCCCCCATCTAACCTCACCTTACCCATATGCTATGGTGGTTCTAACCAGTCCTTATGCAATACAACCTGACCACTCTCGTCCACTCTTCATGCTCCCTCTGTCACATTCTTCTGGTGCAACAAGACACTCACCAAGTGTATAAATACCTCTTCCCCTACCCCCTGCATTCTGACAACCGTAGCCCCCCAACAAATGCTCTACAGCCAGGCTGAATTCACAGAACTGCAGCCTCACAATGAGAAAATTTCCACTCCTGTTCAAAAGAGGGCTGCTTTCCTACTCCTTATGCTAGGGGTTTCCCTAGCCTCCTCCTTTGTAGCTGCCGGTTTAGGTGCTAGTTCTCTCGGGCACAGCATCCACTCTGCCCAGGACTTAGAAACACGTCTACAGGTTGCCATAGAGGCCTCCTCAACCTCCATCACATTGCTCCAGCGACAACTAACCTCTGTAGCCCAAGTTGCCTTGCAGAACCGACGGGCTCTGGACCTGCTAACCGCTGAGAAAGGAGGAACATGCCTCTTCCTCCGGGAAGAATGTGTTACTACGTCAACGAGTCTGGACTGGTCGAGGAAAACGTGCAGACCCTCGATAACTTACAAGAGGAGCTCTGGTGCCGGAGAGGGTCCACCAACCTCTCTCAGATTGGTGGCAATCACCACTGACTACATGGGTAATGCCACTAATAGGCCCACTCGTCCTAATCAGTCTCCTGCTTCTAATGGCCCCCTGTTTTTTAAAATTTCTACAGAACCGCCTCCACGAGATGTCCAGAGTCACAGTGAACCAGCTTCTACTCCACCCATACTCCCGGCTGCCCACGAGCTCTCCTGTCGCTGACCAGACTTAGTACCCCTCTCCGCCCCTTGTCAGCAGGAAGCTGCAAGATTGACCTCACTGCCCCTTTATAACCCAAAAGGCTGGAATGTTAGGTCAGCTGCGGGCATGGTCAAAATGGTTGGAAACCAAGTCATACCCCTCTGCCAAATTAGACCCCTCCCCAGGAGCCAAGTCATACCCCTCTGCCAAGTCAGACCTCTCCTCGCATGACAGAAATGGAGGCCCCTGGCATTTCCCAGAAAAGGCAGCAGACCGCTGGTGTGATAAGCAACTCCGGACATAGCCACTCACACCCGATGTGCTGCTAGGGGGGCCTGCTCATCTGCCACCTCACTCAGCCAACCCCCTCCCCAAAAAATCGCATATATACCTCCCACCCTCTTCCTTGGGCGTGACTTCGCTGGCCCCCATCTGGGGACCGATGAACCTCGCCCGGGAGCGCAGAATAAAGCATTCACTTTTCTCAACCTGCCTGACTAGCCTCATTATCTAGCCGCAAGCCTTTCAACCATATCCTGCGTTCACCTGTCAGGAGCTAAGACCCTGCATTACACCGACAGTACGTACACTTTTCTGTACATCTGCATTTTTTAAATATAAATTTCCTGTATTTTGCTGTGTCCACCAACCACTATATAATTAGGAATTGTCAATATTTCTTCAGTCATCCTTTTATTTCAAAGTGGCATGTAACATTCTATTATGTTGCTGTCATAATTGGTAGAAACATTACCTAATGATAAATATTCAGTTGTTTTTCTTCTTGATGGCGGTGGGGGGGATCCAGTGTAGAACTAGTATATATAATCTTTTGCTCCAATTCAGTTATTTCTGTTCAGTTTATTTTTCTTCGAGCTTGAATTGACTGGGGTTGCAGGTGGCCGGTTTGCTTCCATTCCCCACTTTTAGTTGACTATGAAAGAATAGTTGACTTTTTAAAATGAAAACAAAACTTTTGAGTCTCCCTTTGGGCAACAACAGAATTCTCTTCACCCAGTGGCTCCAAGGCAGAGCATTGCAACAGATGGGCATTTTCTGTTGGGACACCGTGAGGGGCAGTGGTAGCCATAATAATGATGGCTTTGAAATGCTGATAGGTCCCCGGAATTTCCACTACATGCCTGAGGGGTTGAGTTGGATCTTAACCCATCCCTGGTGAAAGCAAGCTCTGCGTACATGAGAGTCTTCTGATGACTCCGGTGGGATCCTCTCAAGTCTTATAGCGCTCCCTTACCCCGTCCTGACCCCAGTCCCTAGGCATGGGGTTGTTTCTGTCAGAACGGGGCCTGCTTCTAAAAGGATATGCTTCTGTTACATCAGAAGCATGAACCTATTTCCCAGTGGCTTAACTACTTCTGCGACTCAGTCAGAGAAGCAGGTCGGGCCCAACTGGTTGCTCTTACTCTGAAAGAGAAAATTAATTGAGCATTGAAATTAAAACAATGTTATGTCCAGTTCATGCTGACAATACAATGATATCTCTGGATCATTAAAAATAACTGACGTGGGCTAAAGCATTTTACATAGATATCTTGTGTAATCCTCACAACAACCCCTGGGGCACTCTTATGTCCATTTTACAGATGAGGAAACTGAGGCACAAAAGGTTAAATAACTTGCCAGTGTCAGTCACATAATTGTCAATGGCAGAATTAGGATTCAAACCCAAGCCCATGGTTTTATTCTTGCTGCTATAAATTTTTGTCCCTAGTTTTTGGGATAGTCAATAAGTATGTCGTGAATGAATAATGAATAAAACATTCCCCAGCTCCTGGAACCTTGAGTGGGGCATGCCTTACGTGAAGCCAGCTAAGGAAGTGTATAGTTTACCTTCATCTGTTCCTTAGCTAAGTTATTCACGAGAGACTTCCTAAAGAAATAAAAGTGTTTTTTGCAGTTTTGAGTTTTGAATAGGAATAGAAAGACTGGCTTAAAAGCTATAAAAGAGGAAATGATTCTGTATGTAAAGGACAACATGACAAAGTCATAATGAAGGAAATAAAAGAAAAACAGAGCTAAACATTCCTTTGATTGAATTCAGAGTATCCTGAGAATGGAAAGAGATTGACTACCTGTTGTCTGGGGAGATTATGTAATGTGTGCAAACAGCAGTAAGGAACCATCTAAACTCGGTGAGGAGATGACTAGTTATTGTTGACTGTTTCTGTTATTTGGCGACAGCCCTTGATACTGGTCAGAGTGTAGGGAGGGACCAAAGGCAGGGAGTGGGGACCAGACGAGGCTTCACTTGCAGCCCCCTGGATAAGAGACTTGGACACTTGGGGAAGGAGACATTTGAGGAGCTCTTCCAAGGACAGAAGACATTCTCCTCAGATAGTCATCTTGGATGTGAAAAGAATTCAACATAATTCGTTTCTTTCCTGATTTATTTTACTTTTGTTCTTTTCACTACGTCACAAGTCAGTACTTTATTTCCCAATAAGTATGAGGCCTAAGAAATTTTAAATGTGAGTATTGTTAAATCTCAGTTATTTATGTCACCTAGGGAACAGTAAAACAGAATGTCTAAAATCCTTCATTTAACTTTGAAATTGCATTCAATGTTTTGGAGTTCACAAGGGCAGATAATTCTTTCTAATTTCATTTTGCTAAGATTGATAGTAAACTAGGTTTACATTCTTATAGAACATGTAACAGGCAATGAAGACATAGACTGAGTTTCATAAATACTGGACTTTCAGGGGAAAATCAGATGGAGATTTAAAACTTTGCTTGAAAAATAAACCTAAGAATTAACTGCCTAACAACAATATAAATGTAAAATAATTTTTAGAAATTTTAGGAACCCTCTCCTATTAATATTTACTTTCTAAATATAAATTCTACTGGATAACTTTGATTCCAGAAAATAAATTAGGCAAAAAAGATGTTAAAAAAACAGAGGTTAAAATTGTGCAGTGCTAGGTGATAATTGTAAAGTCATTGTAGCAAATACAGAGGTAGCAATGACTAAAGAGATTAATGATAAATACATAGAAAAAAGTCTAGGTGACCTAACACTAAGTTTCTCATATAGGATACCAGTTTCCCTCGGGGGATTTTCTTTTTAACTGTATATACTCCTCTAACTTCTGAAATTTTGACAATGCACATGCATTATTTAGGGGGAAAAATAAAAATAAATAAAATCATGAATACTAAGCTGTTGGCATGATAAAATGTCCGTAAATGAAGGTGACTTACCTGAGCTATGTAAATACTGACTATTAAAGGACTGGTTTGAACCCCATAAACTACTCCGATTTTTTTTATTAAGGACTCGGGTGTTCTTTACACTAAAGAGAAATTATACTGGAAAATGAAATGAAACAGTGACATGATCCCCTTTTTCAGCAATCTAATTGTCAGGCTATTTATACGGCTCTTTCTCACGCAGCCTGCTCCTCTGACACATGTACAAATACGACTGGAACGGTCAGTGGGGCATGCCCCTGGGGGGGAGCTCAGCCACGTGGCTCACAGCAAAGCTTCCTGAAAAATCCCCTTTTAACGTCTCTGTCTTTCTCCAGAATGCCACGCTTTATGGAAGCTGTCATATATTTCTTTTCTCTCTTCCAGAAAAATCCTTTCAGCTTTGCCAGTAAAATTCCTGCCACTCTTTTCTCCTTTATTGTAAAAGTTCCAAATGTTCTTGCATACTACTATAAGCTAGATAAAGTCAAAACAAAGCAGCACCAGGCCAAGTTCACAGCCATTGATTATCCCTGTAAACATGCCAGTGAGGAAGCTCAATTTGTCACATACATAATTTACAAATAATAAAATAGCCAAAAATAAGTTTCTTTTTCAAATGTAAGGAGCAAAGTGAAGCATCCCTTCTTATTCGAGGCCTGTGCTGTTCGTTTCACTCCTGCTTTACCCTTCATGGGCATGCAGAAGGTCACCTTCCAGCCCATCTGCAGTCTTTTTTGTATGGAAAATATTAAGCCCCTGGTTGAGTCACTTATTGAAGAAGCATTTTTAATAGGGGCTGTGGAAAATGAGAACCTAATTTTATAGGGCAGAGTTCTAAGAGCTACTTTAACTAGAGATGATAGTGCACATGCCAGCCTTTTAAAAATGTACTATGATTTTAAGTGTTTACTCGGCTTATGGTCAGAAGCTGCTTCAGCGACAGCCGTTTACAGAGTTGCAGCCTGCTTTGGAGAAAGCGGTGCTGAGTAGTTTTGGAAACGAGAGGAAAGGAAGTGGGGCCAGCTGAGCTGATGCCCTAGGCACCAGTGCGCAGTCCATGAGTCCAGAAGTGGAGCGAGAGTGTGTGTGTGCGCACGCGTAAGTGGGTGTGTATGTGCATGTGAGTGTGTATGGGAGTGAGTGTGCCTGTACGTGTGGAGAGCGGTCGGGTGCTCTGCTACAGTAAGTGTTTGCACACTCGGTGATGACCAGCAGGGGGGAACCAAAACCGCATGGGATCCTAGCAAAGAACCCAGCTCTGATTAGTGGGTGTGTTAAGATGGGAAGCTGTGGGGTTGTTTTTGTTTTTAGTTTTGTTTTTCACTTTTATATAAACAGATGAATTGTCGAAACAGTACATTATACTTTACTTTAAAATTATTGTAGATGCTCTCTTTTTATTTATTTATTTATTTATCTTGTGATACTTTGACGTTTATCATTTCTATCCCTCACACTGTGTGGACCCCCCGCCCCCATCCACTCTCCCTCTGACATCGCACCGAGCCATTGCATTTCCACTGTCTCCACTCCCAATGCTGTAGTCCGCCTCTTGTAAGTGTATACATATATCTATACACATATATGTAAAATTATAGCCGGCGCCCATCATTGTTCCGCCTCAGGTGCACAGTGCAGTGATCAGGCAGTGGACGCTGTCTTGCCCTCCTAGGCTAAGATTCGGTCTCTGTGATGAGACCCAGGCCCAGTGGACGGAAAGCACAATGAGAGCAAGGACTTGTTTGCCACGTGGACGCAGGGTGTCCAGTGCCTGATATGCAGCGGCCACCATGACAGATGCTGTTGAATAAATACGTGCGAGTACTAATAGGTCCAGGTCATTTCTGATCCGAAGGACCTTGTGATGACAGTGATGAGTTAACTGAATTCCTACTTTGTGCCGAAGTCTGCACTGTAAATTTACCCAGCGTCCTTCACTTTTGATGTATTAGGCAGTACATCCTAGGCAGTATGTGTTGTGTCACTGTTTTACGATGAGAAACTGAGACAGGACTAAATGGCACTGAGCTCAACCTACATCGAGGTCTGGTCCCTTGTTGTGTGTCTTTGGAAAACACATTCTACATATGCATTCTGAACACAGAAGGAACCAAGGGCAGCGGATTGAAAGGAACACGTACTCTTGGCCTTAAGGAGACAGTGGAAGGCCAGTGTGTCAGCTGTTGGTACATGAGGTCCATGCCGCAGTCTCCGAGACGAAGCATTTGCTGTGTTCTGAAGTGCTGAGAAGATGCTTCATGGGGGAGGGAAGCTCCAAGTGGATGCTGAAACCTGAGTAGCGCTAAAATCAGGGAAAAATGAGGGGAAGGCTGTGATCCAAGCTGAGAAGCAGGGGACGCACAGTGTGTATGTAGAAAGCAGTGAGGAGATTCAGTGGCTGAGCAGGCAGGCTTCGGGGACAGTGTCACTTAGAGAAGTGTTTGCAGATACCTGTTGGGACACCAGTGGTGGCTGGCTCCAATGCCCAGTGAGAAGTTTGAAGTTTATCCCATGATCACCAGAGTGTTTGAGATAGTTCCTTACTGAGAATTCTGTTTTACATTTAAAAATCTCTCGTAACATTTTGATCGTCTTTCTCCCAGTCTTATTTCCATTGTTGTGTCTTACAAATGGGGATAATTTTCTTTGAACCGTTTGAAATGGAATACATCAAAGGTAAAATCAGTCTGTGTTGCATGACATAGGCATGTCTCAGTGCTGCAGGGACAGCTGGTGCACGAGGGGGTGGGAATGCGGGGGTGTCACACGGGGCTGAGGACGCTGTGCGGCCCTACTTTTGGGAGTATTCTCAGAACTGCAGCTCCGGGCTCCTGGGGTCTCCTGGGCCGCTGCGGAAAAGGGGTGGCGGTGGGAGCCTGCCGCCTGCTGCAGCACTGCAGGCCCGCTCCCCAGTGCAGAAGGGTGAGTTCTGCTGATCAAACACGTGAAAACGTCCTCTCCTTCACCTCGCAGACGCAGTGCCATCGTGGCAGTCTCTGGAGCTGGAGCTCCTGGGGACCCGCGCACTCTGTTTCCCGTGTGGGCACTCCGGTCCTTACCTGGTAGCTTGCTTATGATTGTTTGACATCTTAAACTTTTAAGCCATTCTGTAGTCAGGTTGGATTTTTCCTTTGTGGTTTCTTTCATAACTTTTATTTGAAGAAAATTCTCTCGTCAAGACAAAAGCAACCTATAGTTTTTCCAAGTTTTACATGGCTCCTTTTTTCTTCTTTTAATTCTTTAATCCATTTGGAAAATTTTTAGAATATGATGTGATGAGTTATTTATGTAGTTATTTTCCAATCCCATTTACTGAATAATTCATTCCGTTCCCATTAATGTAAATTATTTGTACAGCAGGCTTTTTTTATACAGTACCGATTATGTTATATTAATCTTGGTCATTATTTATTTTGTTTGGGAGAGAATATCTGCCCCTATAGTTGACTCAGGAAATAACTAGCTATTCCAGTTTCTTTTTTTCCCCAGATGAATTTAAGAGTCATTTGCAAGGTTTTCTGCCCTTATCTTCACCCCCCCACACACACACGCACACCCCAAATTGTGTTCTAGCGTGATGATGAAGAGTGTTGACAGTTCCAGACAGATCAGATTTGGAGAGGAAAGTCCAGAGCAGTGTTTCTAAAGGCTTTTTCTGGGCACTTTATCAGAACTAATGAGCCGACACTGGTGGTCGTGGCCCAGGAGTCTGCTCTTCAGCCGTCCTTCCTGGTGGGCAGTATGTGGTGTGGGGACACAGGGTCATGTGAGAGGGCCCCACACAGACCAGGGCCCAGACAAAGGTGGAGCAGTGACATAAAAGGGGCGGGTGAGATCGATTTCAAGGTAAGCAGTAATAGAATTTATTCTGAGCATTAGATTGTACTGAGTTCAAGTGCTTGTCTAAAGGATATGCCACTGATACAAATAGTGCGTTGAGGAAGGAGCCTTCCCCTCTGGGGGGAAATGATTAATTAATTCATAGACATGTCTAGTTTGATCTGATGTCAGAGTTTACAATCATTACATATCTAAAAAAGTAGGGAGACTCATATAATTTGTGAGGCAAGAGAAAGGTCTGCGCAAAGATGCACAGGGTTGCTGGTGCGCCCTGTTTTGCCACTTAGGGCTCATGACCTTCGGCAGATTACCTGCTTTCTCCAAGCCTCAGTTTTGATACGTGCTCGTAAGTGCGAGGTGGGTACCATGTTTTCTACATAGAGGAGGTAATTATGAAGCGGTCAGACTGGATTAGTTCTCCAGGGGGGAGGGGATAAGAATGGGATCAGAGGACACAGGACCGAGTCCTGAAGAGCTGCCACGTTGGAAGAATGGGTGGAAGAGAGGACCAGCAAATTGTCATGGGTGCTGCTGCCGCCTACCTTGCACGTAGACCAGAATCTGCCTAATGTGTATCCGACTACCGACACGATTCCTGTTGTATTGTGAACGGTGCCTCTGTATGGCTGCTGGTATTCTAAATTCTACTTAATAAGCACGTTGCGCTCTGCGGAGAATAACAATAGTGCGACCAGTTTCCTTTGCATGACTGATTCTGGCTTTTATATGCTGCTCTTTGGGGAACTAAAATTAGACCACAAATTCTAATGAAGAATACAAAATCCTGCTAGACAATAGCAATTCCTGTAATTTTCTGAGGTTTAGGGATCACATCGCAGATTTCAAACAGAGGTTCAAAGCTTTCCCTAGAAAATTTTATAATTCATAACACTTGGGGAGTAATTTGCCTAAATCACTAAGTTGTAACTCTCAGATTTTTGTGTGGACAGCAGCTACTCCGGATACTGATGACACCCAGTTCCCAGGTTCCACGCTGCCTGTTTGTATCTCAGTGGGTCTGGGGTGGGGACCAGCACTCTGCCTTTGCAGACTGACTCAGGGTCACTCTGATGCTGGTCCATAGGCTGCACTGTGAAATGCTGGGGTGCGTTCACGGCAAGGAAATCTTTGCGGGAGGTAGGTTTCCCTGGAGGGGCTAAGCCCTGAGAACCCCGCCTCTGCTCAGCCCCTATATTCACAAGGGTGAGTGTTGCGGGGCTGTGTGCCTGGGGGTCATCCCTCTGAAGCCTGCAGGTCGGGGAGTAAACAGTCAGTTACTCAGGCTGTACCCTTGTTCATGCTTTGCACATTCCACAAGCTCCTCTCACAGGTCTAGTAAGTTCTCGGAGGCCCACCTTTTTGTGTAAGCCTTGTTAGAGATGGATAACAAGCTCTGCAGAGGCAACTGCTCAGACGTTGCCTTGACAACCGTGTTTCAGGTTGTAAGTCTAGAATTTTCTCATCATTATCTGTTCTTCCTACAATGTATCATCACATATTAGAATTCCACCCCCCTAAGGACACTGGAGAAAACATAATCAAGTTATATGAATTTGAAGCAGTTTTTTGACTTACAAACAGGAGTTGTCCTTGTAATATATTGTCCTATGGGTGTCAGCAGTAACTAGGCGAGTGGGAAGGGGGCCTTCACTCATTGCTGTCCCCTGTGAGTGGCTCTACACACTAGCCGTTCAGGTGGACCAACTAGCCGTTAAGTGTTGCTGGAAGGGCACCAGCTGCTCTTAGAAGGAGCAGACTTGAGATTGGCGCCAGCACTTCCCGGCCATGAGAGCTCAGTGACTCATGCTTACCACTCCCTACTCCCTTCTTATACTTGTTACTGCATCGTCAGTCATCGTTTTCAGCCCTTCAGTGCATTTCACCTCACACCACGGTGTGCCACCTTCAGTGCCACCTTCTGGGCTGTACGGCTTGGACTTGGAAAGGGTGATGGCAGTGGGGAGAATGGAGAGAGGTCGATGAGCTCACCGTTTGGTTCCGAGCTTCAGCTGAGACAATGCAAGTGAGCGTTAGTCAGGATATGGGGTGTACACAAGTGTGAACGATCACTATTTGTTTCTCACTCCCCACCCCATCTGCCCATGTAATTCAGTGTCCCGAGGTATCTGTTTGAAGGGCCTTGTAAATGTAGATCTCTGTCAGACATGCTATATGATATTTAAAGATTAGATATAACTAAACTATCTAGCAAGGGGAACTGATTAAATAAATATGATACTTCTATACACTGGAGTACACACTAGTAAATGATGACAACAAACAACTTTTGAGCACTCACTGGGTGCCAGCGATGACTCTGAGTGCTTTGTTTATACATTAAATGGCTTAATTATCGTAACACCCTGTGAGGGAGCTGAAGAACAGAAAGGTTAAGTCATTTGCTCAGTTTCAGAGCTGTTAAGTGATGGAGTGGGGATTTGGTCCCTGGTGCCCACACTTCATGCAGTCTTTCCGACAGTCCGATGAGCAAAGAGGCTCTCGAAGCCGTAGAAAGGCGAACTCCTCCCCCGTCCCCAAGAAATAGGAAGTGCAGCTGGGTAGCTTTTCTGAAAAGAACCAAGGAAGACAGGAAGGAAAGGAAAGCCCAATGGAAGACATGGGTGCATGTGCACAGAACGGCTCGGGAGGCTACACCAGGAGTGGTAAGTGTGGTTCTTCCGGGCGGGCTCTGGGCAGCTGAGGCCAGGATGAAGTCTCAGTCTTCACTGCGAACCTCCCTGTGTCTTTTGATTTGTATGCCGCGTGCAGACATTACCCATTTAAGAAGTAAATACATTTGGAAGCATTGTAAAGCCCTCGGACGTAATGAACCCCCCAAAGCACATAACAACTGTGAGGTAGTTGTTTCTCCCAGTGGGTGTCGTCTGCAATCACAGGTTCACAGTGGGCACTAGAAGGCCTCGCTGCAGGGTGACATCACAAGTATGTTCTCCACCTGTTGCCAGTGACCTGCAGTAGCTTTCAGCCTTGAAGCAAGCAGCAGTCCCCACAGACTTGCCTCCCAGCCCAGCCCCACCCAGAAGGCCCTGTCTCACAGGAAGGCTTAAGCAGCCGCATAGATCAGGACTTTCCCAGTGAAAGATACACAGAAGTTGTCTCATAAGGGTCTTTGAATGAATAAGAGCAGAAAGGGAAGAAAAAGTCGTTGTGTAAGTTTACGTGCCCCCATATCTGTACAGTGGTGAGCTTGATTTGTCACCTGCATCTCATAAACTGGCTCTGTATCTGTTCTGAAACAAACTTCCCAGAGCGATCTGAGCAAGAGCAATTAGCTTAAGTCACCAATTGTACAGAAACTTCCATTTCACTTATCTTCCCCCTCAGGAGTGGGTGGATATGGGAACAGGACTTTAACTTGATCTTCATGACTTGTACCATTTATCCGGTCCATAAAAATCTTTGTAAATGATAAAAGCAAAACTCAATGTTCTACCTAGCTCATGTTGTAATTTTAAATAGGAACGTGTAGGACCTGACAATGACACAGAGATATTTTTGAGGTTGTGGTTTTATGGTCAGTTTGGCTACCAGGCAAGACAGGGCTCTCAGGCTCTTTAACTGCTCAGAGGATAGAAAATACAGGTTTGTCCTGATGGCTATCATGTATTTAAAGGTGTAGAGCCCAAGTTCAGTTCCTGATGAGGTAAATGACAGTGTGAGAAATGAGAAAGGCATTCCATCTTTAAACACATAGAGAACACGTCATAAACTGCACTATTCCCAGTTCTTCTGTCCTCCATGTCGTTGCCCTGGCACTTGAAGCAGGCATTTTCTGTGGGAGGCATGTACTTCCTGTTCCACTTGCATTGTGCTGGAGCATGTGATTGGCTTGGGCCCGTGGGATGTGAGTGGAAGAAACATACGGGACATCTGAGCAGAAGTTGTAAGAGCTGTTCATCTCTTGTCATACCTCTCTTTTCCTTCTGCCCCAGAATGGCTTGGAGCAGACTCTGAGATGAGCCTAGCTGTTTTGTATCATAAGCAAGAAGAAAATCTTTGAGGTTGTGAGCGCTGAGATCTGGGAGCTGTCTCTTACTGCAACATAGCCTGATAAAAGCTGACTGATACAGAGTGATGATTTGAAAAGCCATACTTGCTGCAGGAAAATTTTAAATCAGGAAAAAAAAAATAGGTGGTAAAACACAAGTTCGTAGGCCAGTACCTCACCCCTTTGGCCTGGTGACTGAGGGGCCTGGCAGTGGAGTTGGCTCCTCATGTGGCATGCCAGGTCAGCCATGAGTGGGCAGTGGCCTGGGTATCTCAGCTCCAGGCTGAGCCCCCCTGCCCTGGGCCTCCAGACTTGCAGAGGGACATTTGGAGCCTGGCACACTTGACCATCCATGGGATACAGCAGAACTGCTCTGACAGAGCATTGGAACCCCAAGAACCCTCAAAGAACATGTGTAAAGCACCAGATAACAAGGAGGTTAGGCTTTGCAAGCCATATCATCTCTGTCATACTGCTCACTCTCCCAGTCATACACAATATGTAGTGAACGATTGTGGCTGTGTTTCCATGAAACTTTATGTACAAAAACAGGTGACTGTCCATATTTGGCCTGTAGGCTATACTTTGCTCACCCTTGATCTAATAGAAAAGAAAATGGGACTTTGTTCCGCCAGTATCACACTTAGAAGTCTACTGTCAGCTGAAGAGAGGTTGCTGCACTACACACCTCATCCAGAGAACCTTGAAATGACCTTGCTCACTCAAGAAGCCATCAAAACCATGAAGGGAATTACCCTGGGGAACTATTTGGCAAGTTTAAGGACAACACTATATCATCAAACACAACAAAAGGCCCAGATGTCTTAACAGGGCTGGTGTGTGGACTTGCTGCAGAGTTTGAGGACCTAGAAGCACCAGCCTGTGGGGGAACGTGGCACACACAGTGGCAACCATGATTACAGGTTCTGAACGTAGAAAATATAGACGTTGAGAGGCAGGTATGAACAGGAGTTCATTATTTACCCAGGGTCACTGTGAAATGCGCACGCCCATTCCACACTTGCTTTGTCAGAGAGAACGTGGCTCTGAGCACGTGTCTGGAGAGTGAGCATGAGCTCATTCGGGAAAGGGACCCTAGGGTACCGTATCTTGGCCTTGCTGTTACTTTTCTTGGAAGGAAAACATATTTTATGTTCCAAGACGGAGTTTTTGTCTGCTGCACAAGAAATGAATTTAAATACGTGATACCCTTTCCCCAAAGCCCAGAATACTGAAATACAAGTTTCTTCGAAGTCTTGAGCGTTACTTTCACTGGAATAATGGGGCCAGTATTCTCCCTGGCGTCCTCAGAAAGAATTCTGTTCCCAAGGGGTTAGCGGTGTTATTAAACTTTAGGGACCTGAGGGTAAGTTGGGAGGTTTTTGCTTTTGAAGACTGGAGATTTGTGGGCTTTAGTTCTTGGGGTGGTTCCTTAATAAGCACGTCTACTGATAGTGCAGGTGGCAGTGGTGTGGGTGGAGTCGATGACAGGTTCCTTTTGACCAGATTCTGGTCAAAATCTGCAGATGATGCAGTTGGGGACGAATCCTGCTGCCCAGGCTGGGTCAGGCTTTCCCGACGCCACAGCCATGTGTCCCCTGACTGGTGTACCAGTTTCATTACCTCCCACTACCAGAGGCCTTAAACTCAGTTTAGGAGCTGTGTTTTAGTTGTATGCATGTAACAGGTAACACAAGACAGGCCTCTGTCATTTTGGTTTCTGAATATAAAATGGATATGTTTTTCCTAAGTTATGTTGTAACCACAGCAAACCCTTTTGTTGTTTCAGAGGAAATGTAAGTACCTCAGGAGAAAAACGTTATTTGCTAATGTCCTATTTTGGCCTGAGGTTTTATTTAAATAATTTTGCCAGAACGTAGAATTAAAACCTTAATTCTGCTGCCTTTCTTAGGTTCTTAATTTATAATGTCCCAGCTTTGTTGGCATAGCCTTTGAGTTGGACACAGCTACAGTCTTTGTATACTGGGGTATATGTAATGGGCAATCACCAGAGGACTACTTTGGAGATGGAGATTGAGTAGCTGTGCTGCCAGGCAGCATGTGCAGGAATCAGACAAGCAAACAGCGCAGCGTGAGACGTAACAGCAGTATACATAGCGGGCGATGGGCGAGAGCAGAGAGCCTGGTGTCCTGCAGGAAGACGACAGGCAGAGTCGGACGTGGAGTAATGTTCTCCATGATAGGGAGGGCTGGTGGCGGATAGCATGGAGCACACAGAGAAATCGAGGCGGTCTGGAAGTCGTGGGGTGTGGAAGAAGAATGCAAAATGGAAAGAATTGGGATGAAGCTCAAAAGACAAAGCCATGTGGATGCTGCCCTATCACTGGTGAGGGTCCGTTCAGTGATTAAAGCCAGGGGTGAAGCAGTATGGAAGATGAAGGGAGGAAGAGTCACAAAGAGGAGATTGCAAAGGTCCAGGAAAGACATGGTGTGTGTCTGCATTAACATAGTTGTAGTGGATCGAAAGGAAATGATACATTTACAGATACTTACTAGGACCTGACAGTTGATTGGCTGAAAGAGGTCATTGAGAAAAAAGCATTTCGAATGTCCTCCTCACACCGTGAGGGAGGATTGATTTTACCAGTCACCAGAGACTGGGAGAGGGCTTGCTTCGTAAACTGGTGAACGTGGTGCTTCTGTGACGTGTGGTGCTTCTGTGGCAGGGGGCCCAGCGTGGGCAGTAAGACAGGCAAGCGCGAGGCCCAGAGCGGAGGCCCACCCCGTGGAAACAGGAGCCACCACTGTCGGGTTCCCATGTGGCCAAGTGGGCTTGAGCAGGCAGAGAGAAGAGAAAATGGGCTAAGGACTGAGACAGGCTTCATCAGCATCAAGATGGGGCTGGTGGTAGGAAAAGAAGTCTGCGAGGGGAGCCAGCGTGAGTGGTCAGAGTGCTCAGTGACGTTCCAGGCAGCTGCGTCCCATGATAACTGCATTTTGTTTCGGGATGAGAACTCTGCCACCAGATTACAGCACTGTGTCCATGGTCCTGATTACTTCTCTGATGCTTTCGAAAGCGTACAGGTAGCCAGGACAGTACCAGGCTCCTTCCCGTCTAGGGCAAAGCAACAGCACTGTAGTGGTTTCGAAGCTCGAAAAACTTTAGGTAGAAGGTGGGAAAAAGATACTGGTTTAATCATCTTTAACAGCTCAGCTTACTTTAATGGTATCTGTCTGCTTACAGCTCTCCTCTACAGCTTTGATTTTAAGACACTGTAAACACTTAACTGTGTGAGCTTCTGTCTTGGGCAGTGTCTCACTGTTCCTACTCACTGACCATATGAAGTGTTACGATATGAGGGTCCTTCCCCTCGGCAGTTACTTATTTAAAAAATCCTATTGTGATAATACTGTGGTTTTCATCAAGAAAAAATATGCTACAAACCGAAAAGGTTCAGAAAACTGCTATAGCTATCATTGCTGTCATTTCAGTAGTTTTGAAAATCACCACCCTATTCAGATAAATATTGCCTAGCCTCTTTATTTGATGCTTTTTAATAAAAAGTAAGCTGTGACATGACAGGAATACACATTTAAAATTGAGACCTCAACCTTTCTATGACGGCACAAACAAATGAAAGAATTAGGTGACAATAAAACTTTTTGACCTCATTTCTTCCTGTCTGCTCCTCTCTGTGGAGCCCTTCGAATCTTCTGCTGCAACAGATGCCTGCCTCCTGACAGTAACGTCCCGAGCTTGCGCCAGGATCGGATCATCCTGCCTCTGCTCAGGTTCACGGCCCAGGCAGAGTCTCGGTTGTTCTGCCAACTTGGCATTGGCACCTGGAAAGTACTCGTGTGCATGGCTCCCACTTCTGTCCAATTTCTGGGTTTGTCTGTACAAAATAAGACTGGCTCAGTGGGTACAGAATGTTCGGTGCAGCTGCTCGCTTACCTTGGGATATATGTGAGTTCCATTAATCGGAACTGACATCCGATAATTAAAAGGGTTTGCGAAAGCTTAAACATCATCAGCAGGAAACTGGGAACATTGTTCCATACGACACCTTTGAGCATCAGTCAGAGCGGGAAGCTTTCCAGGTGTTAACATAGCACATCCAGAAAAGATGTGCTATGTAATCAGATATAGTAATGATACCATTCAAATAGAGGGAATGCCAAAAAATCACGCATTGAATTATGAAACAGATTATATGTCTTTGCAAGTAGGAATTTTCACCTCTTAGTTCCTCCGCAACTTACACATGTAGAATCAGTGATTTGATCTCATATGTCTTTCGGTGAAGTGTTTTTATGGGCATGGAAGGCGTCTCAGCACTGCATACACATGCGGAAAAGAACGGGAAATTAAATGCAAGCGTCAGGGATTTGCAGGGTTGATGTCTTCACCTTTAAGTGCAAGATGATTAATTTTTTTATATCCCCAGTCATTTAATGTGGAATCAGAATAAAACATTCAATGAGAAGGGGAAGAAATATTTATATATTTGCATGAACATATGCTATAAAGAATAAATGCTCTATAGAAATATGTTCATGTTTCTAGAGTTATATACTCATTCATATATTACATACACATATTTCTAGAGCTAAGGAGTTCTGAATTTTTAAAATTACTTTTTTTTATTTATTGAAGATGTAGTCACATAGTTCAGTGTTCAACAATTAGAAAATGAACAAATTTTCTTCCGTCCTGCCCCCCCCCCAAACACACACCCGCCATTCCCTCAGGTATTAACAACCACCCTCGTGCACTTGCAGACCTGGTCTGTGCATGTCCCAGGAGACACGCAGCCTTCAGTGTTTCCTTTTAACCCGGTGGTAGCGTGCTCCTTGCAGTATTCTGTATAGTATTCTGTGTCTTCAGCGGTTTTTTTAAAAGTCACTAATACATGTTTATGTGTATTTGTTTTGTTGCACACGAGCTTCCTTATTTCTTTTTATGACTGCATGTGGGTGAGTCTTAATTGAACTTGTCTCTCATTCTGCCCCTGTCAGTGTGGCTCTTAGGGAATCTTAACCCAAAGTAGTCAAATCTTATAATTCTCTAAGAGAAGCCATAAAATCTTTATGCTAAAAATTTCGTATCTTATATGTAGATACTAATTTTTAAAATTCTTTAGAAAACAATGCAAGTCATATATATACACATATATACACACACATATATGTGTGTATACGTATTACATTTGTAAGTTAAATCTGACCAGTCAGCCACTGTCCACTTTTTAAAAAAACTTTGCATCATTTAATTTAGTCCAAATCCTGTTTTTCTGTAGTGTATCTAAACCAACATTTAGAACTATATTAATACTGTATTTTAGGATTATGTAGATGTATTTAAGAACATATTATTTCAATCTATCTCTGAGGTTACTTTTGACAAACTTTTTCAATGTTCTCTTCCTGCTACATTAAACTTGCTTTATCTGATCATAAATTTTTAGGTTGCTGACTTAAATTTTTATTTTGACATGCAAATAGATATTTGAATCATAAACCAGATGAATAAAGTTTCTGAATAACATTAAGGTACTAACCACTGATGCTAGACATTCTCTAATAGCTGAATTATATTTAGACCAGAAGAGGGCACAAGAGCTATAGCAGTGAGAAATTACACACCAGACTGTGGACTCTTCCTCAAAGGACTGCATGAGAAGCCAGCCTATGCGATTTGTAATTCTTTTTTTCCTGATTAAAGAAACCATTCCTTACCCTGTGAAAATTTCTCCTTCCTTTTGAATTACATAGTGACTGAAGAAAACCAGAGTACAAACCTAAGAAAAAACAACTGAAACGCACACCACTCCAATTGGACAATCCCGAAATGACTCTCCCCACCATGTGGAACACCTGCAGAGCCAGCATGTGCGCCAAGAGAGCCACAGTTGTGCTTTAGGGCCGGGCCCCCTATGGAGGAGCAGGTTTTATGCCTGGAAAGGTAGGACCGCGTCTGGAAGACCTGACTCAGTCCTGAAAGCACAGATGTCACACACTGAGTCCTGGCTCCCTGCATGTGCGACCACGTTCCTGTTTGGAGGTGGAGGTTCCATTTGTGGAACCCCACTTGTGGGTCAGGGAGACCGGATCCATTCTTGTTGAACAATATTCCACATATGGAGGGACAGATTCCATGCCTGCAGGGCCCGATTCCAGGCCTCAAGAAGCAGCTCCCTGTGAGTGGGAGACCTTTTCCAGGCCTGAAGGTCCAAGGCCAGAGCCTGGGGAGCCTGGCTTCATGGCTGAAGGCCAGGGCCCCAGAGCCCAACGAGACCGTCCTGCCATGGTCTGCTCTGGCTGGGAAAGAGGATCTACATGCAATTTCTAACTCCAGAAATGGCCCAGTAATTGCCGAATTGAGACTGTGTTGTGATCAAGTGACCAAGAATAAGCAGAAAAATTAGGAGGCTTGCCAGGAGCTCTTGTGCAGTGGCCCAGGAAAATAATGCTTCTTCTGAACAAAAGTATTTGAAGGGGACAGTGGGAGACACAAATCAAGTATTTGGGTTACACATTTAGTAGTCGTGACCACTCAACATAGTAGCTGCATCATTAGTGATGGAGCAGTAATTAGTGTGCACCTGCATTGCTAGGTCTGTACCTGAATGGCATCATTTAGTTCCGGGGATGTGTCCTCCTGACAAATGAGGAAACTGTGGCACAGAGTTTGGCTGATTTTCCCAAGCCTCCTAGCTGGTATGCAGTAAAGGAAGACTGTGAGCTCTGCTCCATTTTGTACATTTTAAATGAGAATGGGCTTTGTCTGCAGGCTTGAATGAGCCCCAAACAAGTAGTACTTAATGCTGATCCTGTCTTTGTGGTGTGATGCACAAAATCTGAGCGGCAAAATCACCTTACATAGTATAAGAAATGCAATATCAACTCCCATAACTATTCCTTATAGCAATAAACAAGTTCCATTCGACTTCAGAGGTATGAAGGAATGGCACGCACAAAGCGAGCTGTCCCCAGTTAGTTCTTATAAAGCAATTTTTATCCCTGAAGAATTGTAGGAAATTAACTAATTAACCTTCGCCATATCCTTTGGAAAGAGGTGAGTGTCCTCTGTCTGCCAGAGCGAGCGGGACTCAGGATGCTTTCTGCCTGTCATGCACGCTGGGCAGCAGGCTCCAGGCCTTTCACACACACACGGTGACATTGAGGGTAGTCGGGTTGGTTCATTCACTAAGCAGATGTGTATTTAACACCATTTCTAGAAACCTGTCACTGGGCTGATGTCCCCCAGTGGTGAGGCATCTCCTGGCTGAATGCAGTGAGATTATGCGGGTGGGGTGATCTCTTTACAAAACACAGCAAACCCACCTTGAGCTCTTTGGCCCAGACATGGAACTAGTCTCCGGAGGGCCACCCTCCCCGCGCAGCTGCTGTGGCGTCCTTCTCACGCTGTCCAGCCTGCAGTTGACGCCTGGCTGAGCAGCACAAGTGTACCGCCTTGAACTTGAGATGCAGCCCCCAGTGTTTGTATCCGTCTGCTCCACACAGCTAGCGACACTTCCCACTGCCACATCTGACCTTCATTTTCAGCCCGTTCTCGTCTCTAGCACCATCTCACCAGTCTGAGAACAATTTAGCTCCCCGAGCCCGGAATCTGAGGTTCAGCATGCAGTCATCTGCTAGTCTAGCACTGACTGCTGGGCTAGTAACACTGTGAAAAGTACGCTTGTGTGTTGTCTTCTGCAAGGTTCCCCAGAAAAAAGGGGACACTTGTGCCAACGGTGTGTAGAGAGGACGTGCTCGGGAGAAACCAGTCAGGGAGGGAGAGATTCTGGGCAGCACAGGGGCTGGAGTGCAGTTCTTGTTCCACAGGAAGGGGGCGAGGCTGGTGTGTGCCCACGTGAGTCAGTCGTTGGATATGAGCCACCCTCAAAGAGGCACCAGGTCCATGGCGGGCATCTCTAGGTGAGGAGGCCCCCATTGGCCTTGCAGAAGACATCTGTCAGCAGCCACCTTCTGCAGCACCTGGGAGATGGGCACATGGGTCCGGCACAGGGCATCAGGCAGAACACCACCCTGGGCCCTGGCCCACCTCACACCACTCAACTCTGCCTACTTATTGTGTTGCGTTTTCTTGTACCCTCACCTTTTTCTGGCTTCAGTTTGGTCACAATTTCTGGATAAAGCAGAAGAGGCTTAGTGAGACAAACTACAGCCCTACTACTGCCTTGGGTCCAGAAGAAGCAACTAAAACCCATTCCCACCATCCTGTCCCACTGGTGTCTGTTCCGCTCCCCCTCAGCTCACACTTCTGCTGCTCTAGTTGGCTCGCCCGCTGGTGGACCTAGCCCTGATGACTTACCAGGCCATTAGCGCTTGTTGTATTGGCCCGTTCCAGTTAAACCCGGGCACGGAGTGTTTCTGGAGCTGCCCAGTGGCCACCGTGGATGCCCAGTGCATTTCTCCTTGCCTCTTGTATAATACCAGTCCTACCTCTTCATGATGATTACTTGGCATTTCATTCCTTTGTCTGCTGGCCTATTGGAACCATGATCCCAAGGAAACAGGTAGCAGCCGTAGCTTTTTGTTTAGTGAGACTTGCCCTGTCCTTTGGCAGAAGTATTCCCTTTCTGGGAACCAGGGTCTCTATTCCCACAGAGCCTCGTTACAGAGGCGGGAAACACAAATTCCCCAAGAAGTTCGCTGGGGATGATGTGACTAGGGCCCCTTGTACTTCTGCACCTTGGTTCCCATGTACTGGGGACACAAGAGCATGTAATGCAGGTAGATTTAGGGCATGGGCCACATCCTGAGGAAGCGTGTGCCACAGTTGCAGGGCTTTGTCTTGTCGGCTGGCATGTAGCAGCAGCAGCGGGTCCCGTCACCATGCGCCCACGGGATGTCCCAAGGATGACGCCATGACGGGTGTTCAGGACTGCTCCCTTACTGCACTCCCTCTGTACACCCCTCCACTGCACTCCCTCTGTACACCCCCTCCACTGCACTCCCTCTGTACACCCCCTCCACTGCACTCCCTCTGTACACCCCTCCACTGCACTCCCTCTGTACACCCCCTCCACTGCACTCCCTCTGTACACCCCTCCACTGCACTCCCTCTGTACACCCCCTCCACTGCACTCCCTCTGTACACCCCCTCCACTGCACTCCCTCTGTACACCCCTCCACTGCACTTCCTCTGTACACCCCTCCACTGCACTCCCTCTGTACGCCCCCTCCACTGCACTCCCTCTGTACGCCCCCTCCACTGCACTCCCTCTGTACGCCCCCTCCACTGCACTCCCTCTGTACACCCCTCCACTGCACTCCCTCTGTACACCCCTCCACTGCACTCCCTCTGTACACTCCCTCCACTGCACTCCCTCTGTACACCCCCTCCACTGCACTCCCTCTGTACACCCCCTCCACTGCACTCCCTCTGTACACCCCCTCCACTGCACTCCCTCTGTACACCCCTCCACTGCACTCCCTCTGTACACCCCCTCCACTGCACTCCCTCTGTACACCCCTCCACTGCACTCCCTCTGTACACCCCTCCACTGCACTCCCTCTGTACGCCCCCTCCACTGCACTCCCTCTGTACGCCCCCTCCACTGCACTCCCTCTGTACGCCCCCTCCACTGCACTCCCTCTGTACGCCCCCTCCACTGCACTCCCTCTGTACACCCCTCCACTGCACTCCCTCTGTACACCCCTCCACTGCACTCCCTCTGTACACCCCCTCCACTGCACTCCCTCTGTACACTCCCTCCACTGCACTCCCTCTGTACACCCCTCCACTGCACTCCCTCTGTACACCCCTCCACTGCACTCCCTCTGTACACCCCCTCCACTGCACTCCCTCTGTACACCCCTCCACTGCACTCCCTCTGTACACCCCTCCACTGCACTCCCTCTGTACACCCCCTCCACTGCACTCCCTCTGTACACTCCCTCCACTGCACTCCCTCTGTACGCCCCCTCCACTGCACTCCCTCTGTACACCCCCTCCACTGCACTCCCTCTGTACACTCCCTCCACTGCACTCCCTCTGTACGCCCCCTCCACTGCACTCCCTCTGTACGCCCCCTCCACTGCACTCCCTCTGTACACCCCTCCACTGCACTCCCTCTGTACACCCCCTCCACTGCACTCCCTCTGTACACCCCCTCCACTGCACTCCCTCTGTACACCCCCTTTACTGCACTCCCTCTGTACACCCCCTCCACTGCACTCCCTCTGTACACCCCCTCCACTGCACTCCCTCTGTACACCCCTCCACTGCACTCCCTCTGTACACCCCCTCCACTGCACTCCCTCTGTACACCCCTCCACTGCACTCCCTCTGTACACCCCCTCCACTGCACTCCCTCTGTACACCCCCTCCACTGCACTCCCTCTGTACACCCCTCCACTGCACTCCCTCACGTCAGCTCCAGGGATTGGTGACCCATCCCCAGGAAGTCGGTGAGCTCCCTACATGTCCACAGTTGTGTGAAGAGGCCAGTCAGAAAGGGATGCAGCTTCTTTCAAGGGCCCGAATAAGACCCCTGGGTCATGTACACAGAGCTGTCAGATCCCCTCTCCCACCTCCTTACAAGTCTGATGTTTTAAAAAATGTAGATGCTTATTAAAATTATAATAACTGTTTCCTCTATTTTATGTTTGTGAAATGGTATCTAAGTTCATCAAGCTTACGCTTTCTCTTTTGTGGGTGGGGGAGCCCTTGCTGAGGTTCCCTGAGCACATGCTTAGTCTGCTGGGGACCCAGCCAGGCCCCCCAGCTTTAGCAGTCCTGAGAACAGCTCTCCCTGCAGCTCTCCGGCCTCCTCCGCTCTGTCTTTTTATCATCAATCCAAGTAATTGCATGTTATGACAAGGAAGGAGCTAACATTCTTCATTCTCTTACTCTGATTCCTATATTCCGTATAAGATTTACTTATAAATCTGTTTTATAAATCTTTCCTTCTGTTGTTCATTCATTCCACATTTATTGAGTAACTACCATGTGTCTAGCAATTTACCAGACAAGACATAGAGGAGAACAACAGTGTGTACTCTCTAGCGTCTCAGAGTTCAGACAGACCTCCAGCACGGATACTAAAAAATTACTTGTAAAACACTGCTAAGGCACATGGAAGGGTGTGGGGGGTGCTATGGAAAGGAGGAGGGGGGAACCCAGCGCAGCTCCAGGGGTGGTGGGGGACGGGGGAATGTCTGGGCTGATTCTTAAAACCCAACCAAGTGGCCGCCAAGTGGGTTACCAAGTCTATGTGTTCCGGGCAGAGTGCCAAGGGTAGGGCCAGGAGCCATGCGGGTGGCGACGGAAGCCACGCTTCTGTCCCGTTACTTACGCGCACGGTGTCATGTGAGTGTTGTGCATGCATTCTTTAACCTGACCTCCTCTAAGCTGAGAAAATAGAGGCTCAGTAACATGCCTCGGTGTGGCCCTGACATGCTAAGCTGCGGGCCTTGGGGGGGGAGCCCAGGGCTTTGGATGGCAGCCTTTGTCTGCTTGAGCTCACCATTCCGCTCTGGTAATTCTGGGTGGTCAGGGCGCTGAGGCTGGGACAGGCAGGGTCAGGGCGCCAGCAGGCGACACAGCCAAGGCGCCTTTACCTAGAAGGCTCGCCCTGTGCACAGTGCAGGCGGGGGGCCGGCAGCGGCCTGGGCACTGCTCCACGGACAGGCCGGCTTCCCGGTCTCCTCGCTGGCTGGCGCGAGCATGGGAGGGGCAGTGGTTCCAAGGTAACCTTTGCAGCGACTGCAAAGGGGTGAGGATGGGCCAGAGGTGGGGCGAGGGGCCGTGAGGAGAGGGGTCTGAGGGTATTCCCGGGTTCCTCCTTCACATGAATTGATGAAGTGCGACATTGTTCACCAAAATATGGACGGAGAATATAGACCCATTCAGTTCAAAATGCCAAAGCAGTCTCCATAAGGAGATGTGCTCAGCCAGGCTGAAACATGACTGAACCCTGTGTTCGGCAGTGGGTGAGTGGATAAAAAAATGTGGTGTAGACCTACAGCAATAGTGTTTGCCATGAGAAAGAAAGAAAGCCCACCTCCGTGATAGCATAGCTGTGCTAAGTGAAATAAAACAGACAGAAAGACAAATACCGCATGGCATCACTTATAGGAGGAATCTTTAAAAAAACATGTCGAACTCCTGGAAGCAGAAAGCAGAAAAGTGGATGCCAGGGTGTGAGAGAAATAGGGAGAGTTTCGTAAAGGATACAGGCTTTTAGCTGTAGATGAATAAAGTCTGAGGGTCGGACGTAGAACGAGGTGAGTACAGTGGACAATACTGTATTGGGTAATTGAAATTTGCTAAGAGAACAGAATGAGATGTACCCTCACACACAGAACCTGACTGAGGTAAAACAGAAAAGGAAATTGGGGAAGGATGCCAGGTCGCTCAGGATATCAGGCTGGAGATTAAGTTTGGAGGGCAAGGCTGCCGAAGTCCCAGCCGCAGCCCCCATCACACTGTGGACTTCAGGGCTGGCTGGTGTGGTGTCCCCTCGACACTACGCTGCTTTTGCAGCTGCCATTAATCAAGTTCCCTTCAGGGGCCTTGATCCAGATTTAGAGTTGCCTTTCCACTGAGCCTTGATCCCTCTCTCCTTGAGCCACCCCCAGAGGAGGTGCATCCTGCCCGGATGAGGACCCCTCCTGGGGGACGGGTCCCTAGACAGGAGGGAGGCAGCCAAAGCAGTGGAGGAGTCCACTCACCTGCGGGGAGCGGTGGTGAGTCAGGCCCCACAGCAGAGCCTGCTGGAGAATTGTACACACGGAGCCAGGTGGATTCCTGGCTGTCTGAGGGGCTGAGGTAAGCTCCCCACGAGCAGAGAGGGACTGCAGGCAGTACATTCCCACACAGTTGTCAGCTTCTGAAATGCCTGACTAGCTTCCTGTCAAAGTCTTACCAACACCTGAGAGCTGGACCCGAGAATTACGCTTCTTTCCTTTCCTGGGCCCTTGGGAAGAAGATGCACTTCCTCCTGCCGGTGTCTCCCTTGTGTCTGATAGTACCTGGGCGGCGCGCTTCTGCGGTCCAGGGAGACGTGTGTGAGAACAGCTCTTCAGAGTGCACGCTGTCTACATTAAAAGAGAACCCGCAGGGCGGTTGGCTGCCACCCTGCAGAGCCTGTTGGACTTGGCTGTGAATGGGGACCTAATCCCGCTATGGCCTGGAGCCTCCCACGAGCATCAGAGAAGTCAGCTGTGGTACCCTGGTGCTGTGCGGAAAGCGGAAGCAGATGAATGACTAGGTGGTTGTCTGATCATTGATATTTTTTCTCGACAGACCATTAGAGGAAATAAGCAAAGCCACAGCAACAGACATTGTCATGTGAGTCAGCAAAGGTGACAGGAGCGCTTTTACTGACTTGCTACAAATAGCCCCTGGTTTTGGGGGGTGACTACTGATTATTCCCGTTCTCATTATAATCAGAGGTCGTCGTCTTTGTTACCTGCTCTTGTCACCGTGAGGTTGGCATAAAAATATTACCACTTTCAGGGCAGTTACAGGGGCCAGACTTATGCTGTGCTTGTTGCAGAAAAATCTATTCCACTCACTCTCCCGTGGCAAGAACTGATACTGTATTTTCTAAACTTGATGTTCATGGCCAGTACGCCCCCTCCTCCTCTTTCTGATCATTCTCCTTCAGTGATTGAGTGAATGAATACATGACTAGTATCCATGTGATGAGTTGGCCAGTCTGGTTTTAAGTGGTTGTGTGTTTTGATGAGCAGTATCAAAGGACAGACCTACTCCAGCAGTTCAGATCATGAGATTTGCAGTTAATCAGGGAAAAGCACACAGAGATGGTAGATCGATACTCCTGAAGCACAGCTCCAGGCAGTCTGCCCTGGCTGAGTGTGACGGCTCCATCTCCCCACCCAGTGGAGTCCCACATGGCACCCTGGACGTAGGTGTCTGCACCCGGTAGCCTCTGCCTGTCTTCCGATGGACTGTTCTGCTGTCTTGTACACACAGTGTAGACCAGGTCGGTGGTGCTTACATTACCTGGGAAGCTTTTTAAAACACTGGTGCCCAGGGCCCACTGCATGCTCATGGAATGTGCACCCTTATTTTGGTTGTCTATCGCTGTAAAACCAACCAGTCCGAGACTTACCATTATGAAACAGTGATGTCATGTCATAGGGCCATATTCGTTGCTCCGGAATTCAGAAGAGAACAGAATGACAGTGTGTCTCTGATGTTTGGGGGCCTGGCAGAGACGACAAAGATGGCTGGACATGGCAGACAGCCAGGTGCTGCCGTCTGCAGGTGTCTGTGCTCACAACTCTGCTGCTTGCGCTGGGAGGACTCAGGCTCGGCTCTGCTGGTGGCTGGGGCACCTGCACACGCTTCTCCATGTAGCTTGGCCTTCCTCAGAGCATGCGGGGGCCAGGGCATCAGGTTTCCCACGGGGAGGCCGGGCATCCAGGGGCAAATACTCTGCTGACAAAGAGGAATTGTGGGGCCTTTTGCACAGTTAGCCTCGGGGTACATGGCATAGCCATACACCCTGGTCATTCCAACATGCAGGCAGGGCTGGACCTGGGGTGCGGGAGGGAGACATGGGGTGCAGCAGTGAAGAAGGCGGTCACCCTGGGGGCCCTACAGGTGTAAGGTAGCCTGTCCTTCTGTCCTTTTGTGCCCACGTGCCTCCTGGCTTCGCCTCGCTACCTGGATCCCGTGTGTCCTGTATATGAATCACGGGTGGGAGGGGCTGAGTTTCCCCGGCCCATTCAGGACCCCTGGGGTGGGGACTGGGCTGCTGTGAGATAGGAACATGCCCAGTGGCCCAAGGACAGACTCCCTCTGCTTTGCCGCACCTTTTGCTCATGCTGTTCCCTTCACTGTCTGACAGCTGGGCAGGACCTACCAAGTGTTCGGCTCCACCTCAGATGCCACCTCGGTGTCAAGCCCTCTTGGTCCCATCAGTCGTCAGATCATAAACTGTCCCTCCTAAGAACCCCAGCACTCGTTCTGTGCCTAACGCACTCCCATTCTTCCTGTGCGGTGGCTGTTTGGTGACCTGTGTTACAGAAAGAACATGTTCTCATTTCTCGGGAAGCCACAGCATCAGATCTGGCCCCTGCCGCCAGTTCTCACAGGCACGGAGGTCCGAGGCCCGTCTGGCCCCAGATGTCCGGGGGGTGTCACCCCACAGCTGCTGGTGTGCATCGCACACATTACAGATGCCCAGTACACAGTGGCTGTTTCTCCTGAGCAGCCCTGGGGAAGCCCTCAGGTGCTGACTAATTACTCTGATTAAATTCTAAAGCATGGCCAGGGACTGACTTCAGGGCCTTCTTGCTGGAGCACCACCTGACCATCTCACACGTCCCCCCGACACCCCCACACCCCCACACCCCCAGCGATCTTGGGCTTCCTCTGCAGAGTCCACAGCACGGGCCTCTGACCGTGGCACTGATGCACTGAAGCGAAGAACCCTCTGAGCGACCCCCGCCCTCCCGCGCATTGGGACCATTTTGCTGGTGAGGAAAACTGAGGCTTAAAGGTAACTTGCTGGATCACAAGATAACAAAGTAAGGAGGGCAGGTTTGGAACCCAGGCCCCCAAGAGGCCGGAACTGAGTCGCTTCACCCCCTGCTCCTCGAGCCCCGCGTTAAGTGACAGGATCCCAGAACCAGCCGCTTTGGGGAGGGTGGGGCAGTCAGGTCCCAGGGACCACACGCAGCTTTTGCCAACTTTGCTTTTAAGCTGGGGGTGCTTTCCTCGGCGCTTTGGCCGCTCGGGATAAACCCTCTTCCATCTGTCCCCTCTGTCTGTGCCGCCCCCTCCCTCGAGGCACGTGGGGCTGTCGTGGATGGGCAGGGGCCTCGGGTCATGTCCGGCCACGCGGGTCCGATCTGTTCCCGGTGGGGGGCACAGCGCGCTGCTGAGCGCGGGGAGGGAGCCCGAGCGAGGGGCCCGGAGTCGGAGCGCGGGGGCGGGCGACTGGGCGCGGGCGAGGGACGCGCGGGGCCGCGGAGCCCGAGAGGCGGGGGCGGCGCGAGTCGGGGGCTGGCGCGGGGCGGGGCCGGGGCGGGGGCGGGCGGGGCCGGGCGGGGCCGCGGAGCCCGAGAGGCGGGGGCGGTGCGAGGCGGGGGCTGGAGCGGGGCGGGGCAGGGCGGGGCCGGGGCGGGGCCGGGCGGGGACGCGGAGCCCGAGAGGCGGGGGCGGCGCGAGGCGGGGGCGGGGCCGGGGCGGGGCCGGGGCGGGGCCGGGCGGGGACGCGGAGCCCGAGAGGCGGGGGCAGCGCGAGGCGGGGGCGGGGCCGGGGCGGGGCCGGGGCGGGGCCGGGCGGGGCCGCGGAGCCCGAGAGGCGGGGGCAGCGCGAGGCGGGGGCGGGACTGGGGCGGGGCCGGGGCGGGGCCGGGCGGGGACGCGGAGGCCGAGAGGCGCGAGCCGGGCTCTGCGAGCGGGCGGCCCCGCAGACCGGCCGGCGCGGCAGGGCTGCCAGGATGGAGGGAGCCCCCGGGAGCCCCGAGGATGCCCGCGGGACGCCGCCGTCCTCCGGCACCTCCTCGGAGGAGCTCAGCTCCGCCTGCCAGCTGTCCAAGGGCATGTCGATCTTCCTGGACGTAAGTGCAGGCGGGAGGCGTTGGGTCGCGCCCCAGCCCCCTCCCTCCCCGGTGCTGAGCTGCACCGCGCGCCTCCGGCCGCCCCCCGCCCCCGCCCGCCCCCCGGGACGAGCCGGAGCGGTGCCCGCCCCGCAGCCCGGCAGCGGGGGCTGCAGCCTGCACGCGTCCCAACAGGCTGGGTTTCGCGGCACCGATTTGTAAGCGCAGTCTCCGTCGGGTGAGCCTGGCGCGGGAAGAGGGCAGGCCGGTGACCCCGCGCGCCTGGGGTGCTGGGGGCGCAGTGTGCCCTGCCGCCCAGGGCGACACGCGAAGCCTGGCAGACACGCTGCCTCCCCGGCCCCCCGGGGACACTTTGACAACACTTGTTTTCCTTTGTCAGCGGTGGTCAGTCTCCCTTTCATGACGACCCTTCCCTGCCCCTCCCGGTGCATCCCCCCCCCCCCATTCTCCAGTGCAAGTCGTGATTCTCTTCATCGTCCGCACCTGCCTGTCTTCCTTTGGTCCTGTCCCTGGCTCCCTCCATTTCTCTGAGACAGCGGTTGGTCTCCCTCATGCTTTCTCTTCTGTTCTCTGCTGTTTTGCTGTCCTCATGCTGTGGTTCCTAGCTCTATAGGAGGCTTTTTATTATTTATTTCTCAATTTTGCTTCACTCTCCCTTCCTGCTGTTTCTGTTCTTTATTTTATCCACCCTGTTGCCCAGCTCTTTTCTCTGCCTTAAGGATTGGCGGTTTCCAGTCCCTCAGTTGCCTGCAGGCTCAGTCTCTCCCTCTTTCTCCCCTCCACCCCCCTTGCTCTCTCAGCCCCTCAGTTGTCACAATCATGCTGTCCCCCCAGGTAGTTTCTGGCTCAGTGGAGGACAATTCTGGCTGCTTCATTTTTAGGCAGATGGAAAATAGGCAGAGCATTGAGGAGTGCTGCGTGCTCTCTGCTCTGCCCTTCTCTGTGTCCTCATTTCTTGTTAGGATGGAGGTCAGGGGCCAGAGGCCAAGTACATGTGTTTGTGGAGAGATGAAAATAGCAGGAAATCCAATTGTTCAGTATCCTAATGTGGAGGCAGAGATGATGGAAATAATGGGAGGGAGGAGGAGACCTCCCGGTTTATTTTGAAGGGGTCAGCTAGAATGTTTTAATTGGACCGTGTAAGTAATTAGTCCTGGTCTAAAGCAAATGATATTCGTAAGGTTCCACTGGGCCTCCTATCAGCCTTCTCCCCTCATCACCCTGCGCTTCCAGCTGGGGGTCTAGACGTTGCAGGTTGGCCCTCGTCTTCCCACCGAACCCAAAGTGTTCTCTCGTAGGATGAGGGATGGTAAGACAGTAAGGTCCTAGCCTCAGAGCGCTCATCTCTGTGTGGCTTGGGGACAATCAGGTGATGCTATTGGGGCCTGTGTCTCACGGCTGCTACATTCCTCTGCAGTCCTGCTGTTCAGGACCAACAGGATGAGGCACACAACACATCTGAGGATATCCTCAAGGATAGAGTCAGGGCTCCCCCAAGTAATGTCAGTCATGAAGGCCACAGCTCAGCTGTCATGAGATTGGTTGACTCACAGAGGGTGAGCGGGCCCTCCATTCATTCTGACCTGGCCTTCACTCTGTCCCCAGGGTACCAAGTGCATCCCTGTGCCTTGGCACAGTCCTGGTGACACTGTACTGATGATGGATTGAAGCCATGAAGGTGGAAAGGCATCCTCCCTGGCACACACGCCAACCTAGGCCCAACTGTTCAAACTGCTACTTTAAACAATGGAAGAGAGAAGATTGAAATCTCCTTCATTACTACGTATACGCGATTTTTCCCAGGCTCAGTGAATGAGCAGCAGTGAGTCCTTGTCATGAAGGAGCGTGTATCTGTGAATAGGCCAGGCTTGTCTTCTTAGGTCTCCTCCTAGAATTGAACAGTAACAGTGTAAAACTGGTGCCGCCTGAGGTACTGACCTGCTTGTAAAACGCAAGAATCACACACACAAAAAAAGGCCCTGGGTTTTATTTCAAATAGAAAAGATTTTGTTTACACTTTCCTCTGAGTTATTTTGTGAAAAATCTATTGCTTTGGTGAAATATGTGACATGAAAAATGATTTGTTACTTAGGGATTTTTGAATTATTCATTTTCAGACCATATTGCTTCTAGCAAAAACTAAAATGTGAAATATAAATACATAATTTTATTTAATTAGTTTTAATATATTCTAGTAGCAATGCTAAGAAAGATTGCCTTTTGAATTCTGTTCAGATTATAATAAGTAGGTGATGAAAATTCCTATTCCAAAGAGGAACAGAAGTGAAACCAATTAGAAGCTTCTGCATCACAGAGACTGATTTCCAAATTTGTGGAAAACTTTTTGATTTCCAGTGTTTATATTCCAATGCTGCTGGAACAGTCAATCCGCTAAGAAATGATTCAAACCGCTTTTGAGGATACTGTTAATAATATAACTAGACATGTCCAGCTGGTTAGAGACTAGTCACAGGTCTGAAACTCAGAGAGAGATTTACCATAACTGTTGGCTTTTGTTTCATTTTCCCTATTTCCAAGTCAGCAATAATAGTGAGTACGATAGTTAATTCAAAGGTTAGTGCGAATAAGAGTCCATTGGACAGATCCTCGAGGAAAAAGGAAATGTGTTACATAAACTGGAGCTATGAGCATATGAATGCATAAGCAACAGTAGTCAAGTCCACAAATGAATGCAAGGGCTGTTTCTTTATCAATCTAACTTGTATGGTTTTCTTTCCAAAAACTGGCAGAATGAAGTGGCAGTTCATCATAAGTGCTCCTGTTACGTGCCAGGGCTTAGGAACCCAGGGCTGGTGTCAGGAACACGCATGTGCTGACAGTGGGGTGGTGTGTGTGCACGGCATACCTGCAGCTGCACGGGTTGTGTGGCTGTCTTCCTTTGACACCAGTGACTGTCTTCTCCCAGGTGGCTGCATTCCAGGGGACAGAGAACAAGTCCATGTAGCAGGGACCCTCTGTTCCATTAATTAACTCTACTGCTGTGCAAAGGGAGAAAAGCAAACCTCATCCCCAAAAGCAAGATAATTCCCAAGTGAAGTTTGTTGCAACTTTACTCTGGTGATGCCACTGTCTTCTCCCAGTTTTCCCAGTTTTGGTTTTAACTGGAAGGGAAGTGGTGAGGCAGAAGTGGGGTGGAAGGTTGCAAAGGAGAGCTGATTTCACCGTTTGTCTTCTTTTCCTTCCTGCAAACAAGCATGCCCATGTGTACACCGTGAACAAAAGACAGCGCCTGGCAGTCAGGGACTGGGTGAAAATGAGCCATAGTTTCTCCTTGCAAAGATACCTAATCCCAAAGCCTGTGTACGGTACTATCTGCGTGAGAGCTGACATGGACAGAGCACTGTCAGAGCAGAAACGGTTTTCCGGATTCAGTGGTTCTGTGACTAAATTCTGTTTCGGCCCCCTGTCTGGCATAGGACACAGCTGATGATTTGAGTGAGATCGTCCAGTTGGGAGAATGGCCACTAACCCCAGCATTGTTTACCCTAATTGGCAAGGCAGATGTCGCTCTGCTGGTTTCAGGAACCAGCAGAAATAAAGAAGACTTCATGTTGCTGTCAGCACACATTGGAAACTTTCCCCACACAAGGCCTAACCTGGGCGAAATGGGGACGATGAGACCGTATGTGTTGACTGTGTTTCTGCGTCCGTCTCTCAGTGCCTGCTTCCCCACGCCCTATCTCATGGTGACTGGTGGCATGGTGGAAAGTGACCTGCTGGGTGCTGAGCCCCATACCCCCAGACTCACCTTCTAGGTCTGCCCTCCTGGTTGAGCTCCACCTTCCCCTTCCCAGCTTCACCTTCACTCACCTTCCAGGAGTTCACTGAGTGACTGGCCTGTTAGCTCCCTTGTTGATTCTAACCTGGTACATGGTAGAAGGCCCTGAGCAAACACTGGCTCAGTAATGGTGGTTCTGTACATTTTCTATGCCTCCAAGATAACATTTGTATTTTAACACCTGCCTTTAATAACGTCAAATGAGAAATGAGGAATTTCAATCAAGACCATCCAAAAATACCTTTTGGGGTAAAAGATGCTATTTGAAAATCCTTAAATTGTTGCAAAAACATAGCCTTTAAGTTTTATTTCTGACCATAATATTTTTATCTCTGTACTATGTATTTTGTGATAGCAACCAATAAGATGAGCTGATTAGATTACTGTGGTAGTGTGATGTAATGGACTCAGTTCTCATCTGCAGTGCATTTTCTATGTGTTTGTGGGCTCAGAGGCAAAATTTACAGCAGAAATAGTTCTGTGCATGTTTAATTACAAAGCATTATCTTAATGTCTTAATTTCATCTCTAAGAAGCTGAATGCTATTGAAGATCATTCTTTTAAAGATTTTATTGGGGAAGGGGAACAGGACTTTATTGGGGAACAGTGTGTACTTCTGGGACTTTTCCAAGTCAAGTTATTGTCCTTTCAATCTCATTTATGGAGGGCGCAGCTCAGCTCCAGGTACAGTTGTTAGTTGCAGGGGGCACAGCAACTAACAACGACTTGCGGGAGTCGAACCGGCAACCTTGTGGTTGAGAGCCCGCGCTCCAACCAACTGAGCCATCTGGCCACCTGGGAGCTGAGCAGCAGCTCATTGACTTCATTCTAATTGTGGAGGGCACAGCTCGCTGGCCCATGTGGGAATCGAACCGGCAGCCCCGTTGCCCAGAGCTCGCGCTCTAACCAACTGAGCCACCCGTTCACCCCTGAAGATCATTCTTTATGAGATGAGATGATGACGTCCTGGGTCCAGGTCTCTGGTGTGTTGTTAGCCTCTCCTAGTCGTTTCAAACTCATAAGAACACAATAGAGCTTGAAATAAAATCATAAAGTTTTATCAAATGTCAGAAGGTGACTGTGCTGCTTATCTCCCTGACTCTGCTGGGCCTCCTAGTTTCAGAGAAGAGGAAGAAGCTAGTTATGATGGAGAGATGGATCCCCCCAAATCTCTAGAAATTACCTCTGTGGGGTAGGAAGAATTTGTGTCTCATTCTGCTCCAAGGTAGAAGCTCTTGGTATTGAAAGCAGTCATCTTGCAATAACTACATATGTTTGGTATAAAAGGGGACCAACTTCTTAGGCATACAACTGATACATACCTGTTGCTGGAAATTTTTTATAGGTGATATTTTTAGTAATAATGTCAATATTTTATCATAAAAACATATTGTAACCTGATGAGATTTGTACATACTTCATGTCTATGAAGTCAACAGAAGGAAAGGAGGCTGATGTTTCTGTACTAGAAAACAGTAAGACAGAAAACCCTGTAATAATAACAGCTGTCACTCATGTTTCAAGCTTGTCACCCGAAGTGACGACCTCAGTACAAGAGTGGCTCTGGTTATGTAAGCACAGCTACGTGCCGCTCTGGAAAAGAGGTCCCGGGGCCCCTTTCAGGTAATTCAGGTTGTCTCCTCAATATGATCAAGGGCCATTTTCTTTGGGACTGTATGTAACGTACGAGGTCTGACAATTAAGTTCAAGAACTCTTTCTAGAAAAAGTGCTACCTACCTCATTGCTGAATATCACTATGGTCACCTTTGAAGTGCTCCCCTTGGGAAGCTATGCACTGACGCCAGCACCTAGTTCACCTTTCAATGCAATTCTGGAACTCTTTTTCTGGAATGGTCATCAGAGCTGTCGTTGTATGACCCTTGATGTTCTGAATGTCATCTAAATGTCTTCCTTTCAATATTTCCTTTATCTTCTGGTAAAGAAAGAAGTCACTGGGGGTCAGATCAGGTAAGTAGGGAAGGTCTTCTAATACAGTTATGTGTTTACTGCCTAAAAACTCCCTCACAGACAGTGCTGTGTGAGCTGGTACATTGTCGTGATGCAAGAGCCATGAATTGTTGGCGAAAAGTTCAGGTGGTCTAAGTTTTTCACACATCCTTTTCAGCACTTCCAAATAGTAAACTTGGTTACTGTTTGTCCAGTTGGTACAAATTCATAATGAATAATCCCTTTGATATCAGAAAAGGTTAGCAACAAGTTTGCGAACTTAATTGTCCAACCTCGTAACTATGTAAGACGTTACCCACATTTTTTCTGTCAGTATACAGTATCAGGGCTCATTTGATTGTGTCTAATAGAAAAATAACCCAAACTATCTTGAGATTTAAAAAAAACAATAACGTATAGCTTCCTGTAATGAAAAGTCTGCACGGCTTGGTCAAGGCGGACTTGTCATCGGGGTTCAGTTTCTCTCAGGCTCTGCATACCGCGCGTCCTTGAATGTTGCTTGTTTCCAGGACATATGTTGTATGAATGTCTGGATCTGCTGTAGTAATGTACTCCATACAGGTGGCATCCTCTCCATTCTGAAGGCTAGAGAGGTGAGATGAAGGTGTTGGGGGACCCCAGGGCAGAATCTGTGCCTCTCCTGCCTCTGGGAGTGGCCGTCAGACCTCCCTTCCAATGGCTGTCAGCTGCACCCCTCCCTACCTGCCTCCAACATCACATGGGGGGGCTTTCTTCTCTGTGTCTGCATCTCTGAGTCTCTTCTTATAATGTCACTGGTCACTGGGATTAGGACCCACACCAATTCAGTAAGACCTTATCTGACTTTGATTACATCAGCAAAGCCTGTTTCCAAGCAAGGTCACAGGCACAGTTTCTGGGGGTGAGGACTTCAACACCTGCTTTTGGGCGACACAGTTCCGCCATGACTTATGCAACAGCAGAAAGGCTGACAGCAGTTCCTCACCTGTTTCTTCCTACATTCTAAGTCAGCAAAAGAGAAAGTGTATCTCTCTTGGCAGCTCAGACAGAACTGTCATTCGGGCCTGTCACTCACTGGCTCACTGTGCTCGGGCCAAGTAGTCACTGTGGCCAGGAGATGTGACCCGTGTCCGCCAGGCCCAATGGCTCTGCCCAGCCCTGGGGCTCATAGGCTCTGAGTGGAGGAGCGATGGCTGTCTCAGAAGCAAATTAGAAATCATTACCAAAGATGCTGGGCTACTAAGTGGTTTATAGCCACCAAACAGAATTTAAAATTGGTTCAAGAAAATATAATGCACAGTTCTTACAGTATGGACACCTATTTACCCACAATTGGTTTTTCTCTTTTTGCTTTCTGTTCATTCCCAGTTCTATCGAGATATGATTGACTTATAGTAAATCGCACATATTGAAAGTGAAAGTTAATGGGTTTTTACATATTTTACGCCCATGAAACCATTATCACAATCAAGATAAGAAACGGATCTGCCATTCCAGAGAGTTTCCCCATGCCCTGCGCCACCCTGATCTGTTTCTGTCGCTGTAGATTGCTTTATGTTTTCTAATTTTGTAGACATGGAATTGTATGGCCGGTATTCTTTTATGTCTGGTTTCATGCTTAGGACAGTTATTTGGCGGCCCGTCCCAGTTGCTGTGTGTCAGGTGCAGGTTCCATTCCAGCTCTCACAGTGCCCACCACATGTGGGCACTCCCACCACTGTGTGTCCCTTCACTGGTTTGTGGGCATCTGGGCTGTTTCCAGGTTTTGACTATTATGAAGACAGATCTCAATTAGGAAACCTTTATTCTAATTGGAAATTCTTCTATGTAATAATGGGTAAATTATATGTGAGTATAATGCTTACTGCATTACTTACAAAAAATGGTGATAAAATGTTTCGTTTTTCTTTTCCAGATACTGAGGAGAGCAGACAAAAATGGTAAGACCAAAAATCTGCAGTTTCTGTTAATTAGTCACTTATCTTTTAGATCTCCTTATGAAGAATAACATGGAAAAGGGGAGAACTCAAGGTGTTGACATAAAATGTCAGCTTCTTGTCCCAGGAGGAGTTTCAGGCACCTTCATGGCACGTCCAGACCCTCGTGACATGCTGACACAAGCATTTACATTTGGCAGGAAGATGGAATTTATGCCTGTGAAGTGAGGAGCCGTCATAGCTCTGGCTTTTCCTTCTTATGCTTTAAATTAATGAGAAGGGAATAACAGCTTCTGTTGGTTGAGTATCTACTACGTAACAGGCATTTGCCTGCATGTCTTAGCGTTAATAAAATACAGAGCTGAGATTTGGGCCCAGGTCTGTGTGGCATGGAAGTCCAGGCTCTCCACAGGGACCTCCCGTCATGGCTATGGGGGTGGGCACATTCTGAGACGGCCACGCAGGCACACCCAGAGCCCTCCCCACTCACAGCTCCTGCCGCAGTGCTCCTGCTTCAGGAGTGTGTGCTGGACGTGATCATCTACAGACACAGAAACAGGAGCAACTAGAAGCACAAATTGCTCTGCCAACAGGACGCAGTTTAGGCGCTGCCTTCCTGAAGTGCTGCTGTCCCGCAGTATCCTGACTCCTCATTCCTCCTCGAATTTTGTTCCATGGAATACCCACGCAGAGCTTACTGGGTTTATTGTGCTGCTGGAGTAGAGTACACAATAGACCTACATTGTTGACAAGTGTTTCTTGACATATTTATGATAAAAAGAGTTCTTTCCTTTTCTTGAATTCCAGTTTCTTACCTGTAAGGAGAGACTACAGGCAGAGTCCAGCTCTGACAGCGTAGACACATGTTATAGTCCAGTTTGCCATTAGCAGCCAGACCGAGGAAAGCTTGATGGTACCACACGCCTTTCCACACCATAGAGGAGCACTGAAACAGGGTCCCACGTCCTGATACTGTTTAACGGTGGCTAGGCACCAAAATGTTTTTGCAAACTGTGTTGCAGTGGTTGGTGTGTCATCAGTTCAAAGGGGTGTTTGTTTTCACTTGCACCACCTGACTGATTTTGTAGACAGACAGCGATGCTGTCGTCTTGGCTCGTCAGGCAGATGCCCAGTATCCAGCCCGAAAACCCCGCTGGGCAGTCCGTCTGTCCCCACGGACTGCCTCAGAAATGCCTCATGTCCCCCTCCCGCTCCTAATTGTCAGGCCACACCCCTTTCTTGGACCCCGAGGCTCTGGGTGAGGGCCACGCTTACCTGTGTGTCTGTCTCTCTTCTCGCCTTCAGAGCTTTCCTCTTTGGCAGCCCCCCATCATGACCCACGGTCACAATAACACCAGTTCACATGATGAGTGGGTTTTGTGGCCACCTCGTACCATGCTCTGTGGGGGGCACACGGGCACCGGGAGCCCCGGGCAGTTGGGCTCAGCCCCACGTTTCCTCTCCCGCCTCCTCCCTGTTCCCATCCAGTGCCCAAGGGCTGCCTGCCTGCTGCTCACCCACGTTTGCACCCCTGGAAGCACTTGGGCTTCTTCTCTGACACCCTCTGCGGACTGATCCCTGCCTTGACCGCTCTCAGCCAGCTCCATCCCTGCTCGGGGCCCTTGTCTGGGGAGGTTCCCATGCCCCTGCACCCGCTGCCCTAACTCTCCACACTTGGCTGCCTGGAGCATGGTCCTCAGGTGAGAACTGAAGACCCAGCCTCAGGCGAGACATGCCTCCAGGGCACGGAGCTTATGCTAAGGTAGACACTGGGCAGCCAGCAGAGGTGCCCCGTGGATGCCCGCTGAATGAATCAGGAAGGAGGAAGGATATTCCACCCCAGTTCCCATTCCTTTCCGTCTGCCTACTCGCTCCCGGCTTTTGTCCTGCTTCTCTTCTCCCTCGTTCTCATTGTGACGGAGGCAAAGGGAGGGCAGAGCCAGGCAGCCGTGCCACCTCGTAGCTTTGTGGCGCTGGGCAAGTAGCAGATGGCACCTCAGGTTTCTCCTCCAGCCCATGGAGATAAGGACATCTACCCCTGCCGTGGGTTATTACAAACAACACATGAGGTCGATGCACCAGGTCCCCGGGGGCCGTGCCTGACACGAGCTCGGGGTGCTGCTGTTGGGGTGTATATTGTCACTGTTACTCAAAGCTTGAGCTCTTTTTGTGTTGTGCTACCTTGGCTGTCGGAGTCAGTTGGTGACATTCCAGTCATTTATGTTTCAGTGGAGTTTAGTTGGGGGGAAAAAGACTGTTTACCATACATGCACAATTGGGAAAGGAAGTGGGTAATCAAATGTAAGTGAGAAGATACCGGCATAAAATCCCCCTACTGTACCCTTTGTCCCTCACATTCTGTGTCTGCAAACAACCAGCTGCCCAATGTACTTGTTCTCTGGGGGGCAGATTCTCGTATGACAACTCCTGGACTGCAGAACTGCTGCTGGAATGACAACAGAGTACGAGGCCATCCGCAGTATGATAGTACCTAGCACCAGAGTACATGTAGCTTTTGGGATCTGTCTGACATGAACGAAACTGCTGGAAAAGGGGAGAAAACACATGAGTAGTGATCAGCTCTAATGTGGCATCTTGGACCATCTTGGTGTTTGGTTTGGGTTGTTGTTTTTAACTTGCAGTCTAGGGTCCTAAACTGAAAGGTGAACCTCAACATAGGATTGCTTCCGGGAGATGTGAGCGCTCTGACCCAAGGAGTAGAGTGAAACCTAGAAATGCGGCTCCTGAGGAAGCTCGGTCATATGCAGGTTGAATGAAAATGGAAATGATGCACTGGCATTTGTAAAATTTGCTTAAGAGTTAACACAAAATCTTACTAGTAAGGGGGATCCATTGCACACGCATGCATGCACACACTCACATGCACACACACACACATGCCCGCACACGTATGCACACATACACATGTGCACACACTCACACACACGTGCACACACCCGCACCCGTGTGCCCCAACAATGACCCTATTGGAAGAAGCGGCTGATTACCCATGCACTGTGTAGGAAGGTGTGACTGCAACTTCTGACTAAAGACTTTTTAACAAAATAAGGGGAAAACAAATGTTCTATTTCTACAGTACAGTTTTTTTTTTCTAAAATTGGAAAGCAGTTTCACCCTCGTAAGTGTATTGCTTTTCTGCCAAAAGCAGAAAAGTGTGAAAATTCTTATCTTTACAGAGCTGGGCATATCAGTCGTCACAGAAAGAAACAGAAAATCCAGATTCAAATCTCTGAAGCAATGGTGTGGCTGCCATGGGCGGCCAACGGCCCAGGCGTCAGAGCTGGTCCCGTGGCCAGTGGGCGGGTGTGTCTGCCTCACACGGGCTTCTACGACAGCGTTCTCTGGGACCCAGACTCTGCATTCTTTCCCTTTCTCTTTGCAATGTACTCATCTTCATTCCCTCTGGATGCAGGACGCATGCGGCATTATGGCTGAGCTTGTACTCTAGTCAGATGTAAGTTCAAACTCTGGACAGGACAGAATGCGAATTAGAAAGCAATTCTACACTCTAATCAATACTGACATGGAGAGCTTTGCAGCGCTTCCTTACTTTCTGGCTCCATAAAATTTTCAGGCCCATCTTCTGTAATTGCTGCCTCCCTCCTACAATCAGCCGCTTCTCCAAGGAGCCCTGACCTTTGCTTTTGGGGGATGGTACTGGAAACCAAGATGTGGGTGATACACATGCTCATCGCTACTGGGGTGTCATCGCTGCTTCTGAGCTCCCTTAGCCGATGGAGAGGGAAGCACATGTGAATGCGAAGGCGGGCGTGCGTGTGCACATTTCCGTAGCTGCGTCTGTGTGCCTGTGTGTCCCTGCCTCAGGGAACGTGAGTTCACACTGACACTTAGAGTGTACACCGTCAGCCTGTGGTCACTGCACCTCCTCCCTTTGCTCTCCGAACCTCTCCCTCCAACAGTGAGAGCCACCATTTACATACTGTCACCCCAGCACACATGTACAGCCCAGGCTGTGTCACAGACACCCGTGGGGACGTCACCAACCACCGAGTCCCGCTCAGCACGGCCCATTTCCCTTAGTGCAGACCACTCATTTCTAGTCGCCCACCCTCCCTCCCTCCACTGAGGCGGGTGCAAACATTTCTGATACAGCTAAGCTTTCTGTCCCATGCGGATCCCTCCTTGGGATCCTCTGAACTCTTCAGTCGACTTCATCAGCTACTAAGAGGAGCGTTGAAGTCTCCATCTATAGTAGTTGGTTTGTCTATTTCCCTTCTCACGTCTATCAGTATTTGCCTCATGTACTTTGATGCTCTATTGGTAGGTGCATACACTCTTGGAATTATTGTCATCTGGGAGAATTGACCCCTTTATAATTAGGCAATCCCCCTGTTTATCCCTGATCATTTTCCTTGTTTTAAAGTCTATTTTGTTTGAAGTTAATATAGCTACTGAGCTTCCTTTTGCTTAGCATTCTTGTCAGGTCCCGTACACCACAGGGTCCCAAGCACGTCTCTGATGGCACTCACTGTGTCCCGTATGTGTCATACATGGGCCCACGTCTGTGCCTCGTCTCTCCTACTAGAGGCCCCTCTGTATTCTGTGTCTCACAAGAGGTAAAATTTGTTTGGCTTAAGAAGTGCTTGTTTGTTTAAAGAAGAAAGGACTGCACACCTGTGTTGGGCTATCGTGACAATTCTGACAGCTACATGGTAACGTCTAGTCATCCGTGTGCAGTTGTAAAACATCTGTTATTTATTCTGTAGCCTGCGAGGTCCTGTATATGAAGGCAAAAGTCCTAAATAATCGACTGTCTTGAGCTTTTCTTCGGTTGTGTGGATATCTTTTTGGTATGGCCAGTTACATTGCTTGTTAAATGTGTTTGCTGTGTGAGTAACTGAACCCAAAATACCCCAAACCACACAGACATGTTTCGTCAGGGTGACTACATCTGCAGTCTATGTGCTATGAAGACGTAGTAAATGATTTTTCTTGTTCACACCTCGAGTTGTTCTCTCTTCTTGAATATGTGTGTGTACATACACAAATAAACCTGCACAAGCATTTGCACAAAGTTTTAAAAATTAAAAGGTAAAAGAGTGTACAGTTTAAAATGATCTCTTCTGCTTGTCCTTAACATTTCAGATGATGGAAAATTGTCCTTTGAAGAATTCAAGGCCTACTTTGCCGATGGGCTTCTGAGTGAAGAAGAATTACACACGCTCTTCCACACCATTGACACCCACAACACCAAGTAAGGAGCTTTCATCCCGGGTTCTGTGCCCAAGGGGCCGTGGGAGCGAGTGCACAGCACTGCAAGGCAGGAGGTGCGGGCACACCCGTCGTTCTCCGGGGCTCACTTCTGAGGTGCCCCCTCTGTGACAACTGCCGTGTTCTGAAAACGAGTACCAGCCAGAAAACACTAATCTTGTGTCGGTGTGCTCCTAACGGAGTTTCAGAGTGTGCAAATCTGAAACAAACACATGGACAACTCGTTCTGATCAGTCTTTAATAAGTAAGTCGAGTCCTGCCTCGTTCCTTAGGTCTACGCTCAGTGTGCTGCATGTAACACCGGTGCTCGGGCCACTCTTCTTACAGCAGTTGGGCCAGTTCCCACTGCTCGCTCCGTTACCGGCCCCTGCAAGCGCAGACAGCAGAGGACCCAGAGCGTCCTCGGAGTGACCGGTGCACCCGGCGATTGTCTGTTCCATTTACTGTCCACTTGCAGACTGTCCTGTATTAGCACAGCTTTGATACAGGTTCTGTTGTGTTCTTACTACAAGTCACATAAAACATAGGAATGTAGGATGTAGGACAATAGAAACGTGCTGTTGCTTGACTTGGGTAGCGAACCAAATCATGTTATTTGTGCCAGTCGTGCTCACAGAACTCTAATGTGGAAACGCACCGTGCCAGCCGTGCCCAGGGACCCAGCCTGTGTCTGCTGCTGGAGCAGTCACTGTGTCCCTTTAGGCAGAGCATGGACTTGGTCCCCGTCGGAGAGCAGGCATGCCAGGAAAATGCTCTGGGGCTACATCCGTGCAGGCATTTGCTTGCAACAAGCTAGTAAGAAACAGTGAAAAATTAAATTCACTTTACTCAAGCAGATGGATATTTTAAAAAGACTATTTGGTAAGTTTCTTGCCTTTTCTTAGGGTTTCGGATTCCTGTGAAATATGTGGCTTTGGGTTTTGTTGTCAGAGCAGTGTTAGCAGATAACGGTGTCAGACGTTCTATTCTGTTTAACAAGACCAGGCAATCAGGTCCCTGGTAAGTGCCGGGGCCAGCTGACAGTTCAAGGGCAGCAGACCCACCCCCTGGTCATCTCTAAATGACATCACAAATGCTGGACTGAGGCTACTCATGGCACTGTGGGATGGGACTTTTAGCTCAGTTTGGCAGGGTAAGGTAGCCAGGAGCTGAGTCTTTATGGTAGAGTAGAAACCAATCAGGTAAAGGAAGAAATGGGGGAGTATTCCCATCGGAGGCGAAAGACCTAGATGCACAGGAGAATGGGAGCCTGTCAAAATGTCAGCTGTGAGGCTGAGAGTAGGTGGGGAAAGATCTGGAAAGAATGAGCCAGACAAGAAGGACTCTGCATTAGGAGATTGCAGAAGTGCCTCCACCTAACCTACAGGGACGCTTTAAAGCATGCAGGCCAGGGAGCATGGTCTCTGTGGTCACTCTGGCTGGATGCAAGACAGGCTTCCGGGGCAGAGGCAGAGGAGAACGGCCCATGTCCGCTGAATCCTCAGATCACTGTGGGTCGTCCTGAGAAATGAGCCCGGGACAGAGCCGAGGTTCCTTTGTAGGAATGGAGAAGCTTGGACTCCCTTGTGTCATGGTTATTTCTACTTCATGGAGTTTTAGTAACATTTAACAGTACCTCAGTTTGGAGCAATATTGATGGTCAAAGTTGCAAAATTAGGTATCTTCTCTCTGGGTCAAATATGTCTATCCTTTCTTCTATTTAAAAAAAAGTATGTTACTCTCTCAGTCATTTCAATTAGCCTTACTGCAGCGCCATTAAAGCTTTTTTAAACACATTTTCCCTCAAATTTTGTAAAAGTTACTGTTTATGAAAGAATACTTAAAGACCTTAAAATTTAAGTTTGAAAGAAAAGACTAGCAAAAAAATTAACGTAAAGCTTTGTTTGGTAGCTTACAAATTGAAACCATCACACCAGTGAGAGAGCAGGAATATAGAAGGAAGAGTGTTGAGTCAAGAGGAAATATTGGTGGTTCAGCCCGACTGCCGTCACTTATCAGAAAATCAGCTTGTGTGCATTATGCAGTCAGTTAAGGAAAACACGAAGAAGGTTGCAGAGACCCTTATGTTTAAGCACAGCACCGGCAGGGGACGCGTTCCCTGGAGACCAGAAACGGTTCTCTGAGTACGCTGCCCTCTGGAGTCCTTGATTGCCAGCATGGCCTGGTTGCAGACGAGGTGGCAGTGCTGCTGTTGTCTCAGGGAACCAGAGGAGTTCCCACAGCCTGCAGGGGGCTGTGGTGACAGGTGGACGCCTGAAGTCTGCAAGCCAAGCGTTCCTCTCTCCAGGCTCAAGTAACTATGGGTGCTGGGTGCTGGAACTTGGACCCAGCTCTTGTTAAATCACTGACGTACTTGTTAAATCACTGACATACGCCAAAGCAACAGGAACGTCACCACCGACTGAAAGAGCACAGTCCATCTTGAGCTCACTCTGAAAGTTTACAGTTTTCCTAAACAAAACTGAAATTTTCTCTCCAAACTTTCACTTACTTTTCTTAGTTCTATTCTTTAGCACTATGCTGAATATGGATAGTTTCTGACAAATCTTTCTAATATTTGAAGACAGGTCTTATGCACCAATGATGACATAGTAATAAAAGGGTAAGAATATCAAAGGGAAGGGTTGTTCCCCATGGCAGAATTTTGTTGCTTCTGAAACGAAAAGGTTGTTCATCTTGTATTTGTGAATGACAGTTAAATTCTGAAGTGCGATGAGTTGGTTGACAAAGCACTTTGTCTCTTGAGTCACCCCCATTGCGCTGCTCATGTAGGCAGTTTGTGGGCAGAGGAAGAGAAAGCAGGATCAGCAGTCGGTTGGTCCCAAGAGCCTGTAGCACGGCCTGCACCGCATGGTGACAGAAACTCATTGCAAGTCCAGTGGTGGGCACAGGGCGTGTCCCTGTTCATGTGGCCCCTGCCACCTTCAGCTGGAAGGCGGCAGCGACCAAGCCCTTAGCGCCTGGAGAACAGTTCAGGCCCCCGCCCCATGGCCGCAAGAGCTGGGCTGAGTGTGGCATGAATACGGTACACAGTCGAGAAGCCACAGGAGAGGGAGGTGGTGTCACTGTATGGCAAGTCCCGAGTACCCCAGGCTGATGTGAGGCAGGCCAGCTGGGGTGACAGGCCCCGGCAGGAGTGCTCCCGGCACTCAGATCAGGCCCCAGCTGGCCACCAGCAAGCCGACGGACAGCTCCGTGTCAGGACTTAGCTGGAGGGACCCAGCCGGGGCCGGCCTGTCCAGGATTACGTGTCTTCTGGCGCGTGTGCAGACAAGGCCAGTGCATGTGCACTGTTTTCCAGAGGGAGGTGCCATTGAACTGGCCCCGCTGGCCAACGACTTTCCTTCAGATGCTTTTGCCAAGTGAGGCGGGGCCAGAGGGGCGATGGAGCTGGGGAGGGGAGATGACATCCTTCGGATATGTTTTCCTTGGCTTTTCCCAGGCCCCACGTGGCAGAGGTCCCAGCAGACCATGTAGTAGGCTGTGCTTGCGGGCTGTGCCTGGCAGATACCTGCGCAGCTGACTTACAGGCCCTCAGATGTCATGCAAGGAACGTGCCTGCCCCCTCGCTCTCCTCTTTCCTGTGTCGGCTGTCATGGTGGGCCACCCTCTTGTCACCAGCGTCGCAAGCTCCCAGAGAGACGGCTTTCCTTTCCAGTGGTCCCAGCAAAATTCTGGTCTTGAATGGTGTTAACCTAGCTTGGCTCTCGTGCACATCACTGAGAAATCACTGTTTTCAGGAAAACGTAATGTGAAAGGGAACCATATACTGTCATCAGAATACAAGGGATAGATGCTGGGCCAGGAAAACCTGAGGCTCCTGCAGATCAAATAAGAGCCTCCTCAGCCTCAGAGACTTCCCCTTCCCATCTCAGGTCTCAGATTTTAGAGGAAGACGATCTGCCTCCCCAGAGGCAGGGGGTACGGGTGCGGGGGCTTGAATTCCAGATTTCCTGCTGCGTGTGGGGTCGCTCAGGAAATCTGAAGCTCTGTGGAGGCAGAGACAGAAGCCAGCGAGAAGGCTCTGTTGTAACAGGCGGCCGGTCCGCTGTGCTGTCCAGGGTGCTGACCACCGGGCTGTCCGTCCCGGGGCCACTATGCTGTCCAGGGTGCTGACCACCTGGCCATCTGTCCCCGGGGCCACTATGCTGTCCAGGGTGCTGACCACCTGGCCATCTGTCCCCGGGACAACTATGGTGTCCAGGGTGCTGACCACCGGGCCGTCCTGTCCCCGGGGCCACTATGCTGTCCAGGGTGCTGACCACCGGGCTGTCTGTCCCCGGGGCCACTATGCTGTCCAGGGTGCTGACCACCGGGCTGTCTGTCCCCGGGGCCACTATGCTGTCCAGGGTGCTGACCACCGGGCTGTCTGTCCCCGGGGCCACTATGCTGTCCAAGGTGCTGACCACTGGGCCGTCTGTCCCCGGGTCCTGTTCTCCGGGCTCCAGCTACCAGGGTCATGCCTGGAAAGCCACTTCTTTGCTCCTTGTGGTCCTGCCAGGTCTCTGTCTTCAGGGGCCGCCAAACTTAGGTGGTCTCAGTGAGTAATGTCTGGCCCTGCTCCTTCAGTCTTTCTGCACGATCTCCATCTAGCTGGGATACTCTGTGCACTCTCACATAACACATTATCCGTATGTACTAAGAATTTAAAAATTAGACTGTGTGTGTGGCCAAGGTAAACACCATTGACTGGACCCTATTTGGGCGCCTCGGGCCATGCTGTTAGAGACTGAAAACAAGTCCACCGTCTCACCAGGACTCGCCCCAGTCAGAAACCAGATCTGCAGTTATCGATTCTGTTGGGCCATTAGAATCACCCGTGGCTGTCAGACTCCCTCAGCATTCACTCAGTTTGGGGTGTGCCTTTCACTTCAGTCGTCTCTGAAATCCATGTACTTTTTTTGAGCATTTTCAGCTCATAAAGAGGTGGAGAGAAAGAACGGGCTGTTTCCTGAGAACTACTGCCAAATATCTTTTCTTTTCTGAGAAAGCATTTCCTCGCACCCCACTGTCCCCCTAGGTCAGGCTGCTCCACAGTTTGCAGCATGGCTTGGGGGGCTGGGTGCCCTCCCCTGCAGGAAGAGAGAGGGAGCCACAAGCAGAAACCCGCTGTATGATTACAAAGATAAGTACAATTTTAGGGACTTGGAAAGGAAAGAATTTTAAGGAGAATTGTTTCAAGTGACATGGAAATGGTTTCTCCTTAGTTATAACTTATGCGGGGGGGAAGGATTTTCTCTGACGAAGATGGTAGACAGGCCAAATATTGTGTCAAGGCAGTCATATGTAATTTCTAAAAACTACGTAATTTCTAAAGGAAATATTTAATTTCTAATTGAACAGGGAAATATATTCACTAATGACTGTGTGCGAGGCACTTATATAATCTTATTTGCTCTTCCCAAAAACCAAATTAAAAAGTTTCTATTATTCACAGCCTACCATTAAGGATACAGGAAGTTAAGTAACTTTCCCAAGGTCGCACAGAGTACGTGTAAAGGCCTGGGATTCTCTCAGGGTCGTCTGAGACAAAGCCCACTCTTCCCATTGTCACGCCACCTCCGTAGGTTTTTAGCTCTTTATTGTATGTATCAGAAACCAAAACATTCCAAGGCCAGTTTTGAAATTCACTTTCAGGTATATGTACATGTATATGCACATACACACACATATACATATATATACATACGTATACACACACGCATATAATTTTTTTTTAAGGAGAGCGCAGCTCACAGTGGCCCATGCAGGGATCAGACCAGCAACCTTGGTGTTATTAGTACCACACTCTAACCAACTGAGCTAACCGGCCACCCCCTGGTATATTATTCTTGATGAAAAGGTGGTTAACGCTCCAGCAGGAGACTATATTTGGATGTACACTATAGAGGTAATTGCTTTAATTGCTGCCGTTATCTCTTCTCTTTTTATATCCATTATGTAGGATTTTCACACTGTGGGAGTTGCTACAATGTAGAAGTGCTATTCCTTTTCTCTGTGGACATTATTTCCATTCTTGGCACATTTTTCCTGCCTCCAGCCTGCCTTTCTATCTTGAATTCATCTGCTTTTGGACTCAGTCCCCTCACCGCCCTCCTTTCCATCACTTTACATTTGCTGCATTTTCTCCATTGTTCTTCAGAGCACTCACAGAGTTTTACTGTTTCCTTTCATCACTTGTATTAAAGGCCTTTGCTTTCAAACCTTGTGCTTTTAATCTCACCTGGAGAATTATTTTCTGGCTGTCGTCCCGTCGTCTCTTCCCGTCAGTAAAGAACTTGAATTCTCTCTTAATCGTAACGGAACAGTTTCTGCACATCAGCCATAACACATTTGCAAACGGTGAATCAAAATCAATTACTAGTCAAAATCAAAACCGTCTACTGAGAAAACCAGGTGAATTATTTATTCACACAAGTGCATGTTCTTTCTTACCTCACCAGTGTCTGCCGAGTGGATGAAATCCAGCCAGTGAACTGTTAACCCCAGTCTCTTTAAAGTACTGTGCTCGCTTCTGGGACAGGTCCCTGCCCAGCTCCCGGGCCCAGTGCACACACCAGTTCTGTCCTTTCTCCCTGGCTGACTTGTCCTGGGAACCCACCTAACTCTCTTGATTGTCACAACAACATGCAAGCTTCCTCTCTTGCAGCTACATTATTTTCAAGAACAGTCAGTTTGGGGGAGCATTACAGTTATTTTTCTCTGTGATGCCTCAAGATTTCAGAATTCCTGAAATAAATGGAGGTTACAAACAACTTGGAAGTCAGTGTCACTTTTGAAATGAATGGTTTTCAAAAGCAATTTCTTTAGGAAAATACTTTCCCCACAATAAGAATTATATGAATAACTCATGCTTATTGTAAAAAGATTTCACACAATGTAGAAATGATTAAAAAAAAAAGAGCATAAAAATGCCTGAGTCCCACCACTTGGAGATACCTACCGGTAGCCTTTGGTTACTATACTTCCAGTGTGTGCATTGTTTTAATCAGAGACCTTTTTGTCTGGCTCTCTTCTCCTCCCCACGGCCCCCTGTCCCTTTCCCCGTAACCAGTTGTTGCTACCGCCTAAAGTGTGGTGCAGGTGGGGGGCACTGATTAGCTGGAAAAGGCGTGCAGCAGGACACTGCGGCGACCGTGGGGGTTAGAGCTTGCTTACTGACCTTAGACAGGCGAAGCCACGGACGCGTCCTGCCAAGTAAGGAAGCAAAATGATTCCTCACTGGGGACAGGAAATGATAAGTCTGGCTTTAGACTCAATGAAACAGTTTCACAGGTTAGTCCTCTTTTAAAATAGTTGTCTATCCCTGTGAATTAAAAACCATGAAACGTAATGTGAAGACGTAAATGTGGATGATTTCCTTTTTTTAACAGACTCAAATTAAGAATTTCTTCTTGTCCCAGTATATTTCATGGTTCTGCATTTATGTGTAAAAAGGTTTCTAATGCTTAAAAAGCAGCGTCTACTGCATAGGATGTTATATTCTCTTTTCTGATCTTAAAAGGTTTCTTAGTGGGAAAAATAGACTAAATAGCAAGAGCTTTCTTTAGCTGTTCAGTCGAACTGTGCCAGGAAGGAAACGAGCCTGGTGCCAGCAGGACCTCATCGCCCTCAGCTCACTCACTCATGGGTGCAGTGGCTTCATTTTATTTTTCATCTTCTCTGGGAATCCATTTTTAATCACCTTTAGATTAAAAACAATGAATCAGAATAATTACAAATCTGCGCATGGAGGCCCACGGGCATTGCTCATCCGCATAAGTAATTTCCCCTTCCCGTCCGCACTGCCCTCAGGTTCAAGTCCACAGGTGCAGATGTGAGACTGGCACAGAGCTTCTTTCTTTTCTTTCTTTCATTTGTTTTTGAATTGTAAATAGTTTCCAAGTGAAAATTCAGAATGGCAAATTTGACAACTGTTATTCCAGTTGAGATTGCAGTCTCTAAGAAATTAGTCATTTATTACCTACTTATTCATTTATTTATTCAACAAGTACATGTTAATCATTTGCAGTGGATACTACATGCCATATATTATGCATAAATAAATGAATACTTCACATTTGTGGACGGCCGGCATATTGATGAATAGAAAGTTGTTTTCCAAATATCTTCTGTAGGGTTGGCTTCTTGCAGAAGTAGAGTCCGTGTCTCCTGCTGAGCATGGGGAGCCATGAAGAGGCAGTCTTGTCCATCACCAGGTCTGTTTCCATGCCTATCTAACCCAGGATCTTTACAATAGTTCATTCCTGGTGACAAAAAGCAGTTTAACATGTTTATGTTACTGTTTGAACAACCTATCTTCTAACAAAAATTGGATTGTCTGGAAGTTATTAGTAAGACACTAACTTTTTAAAAATTGCTTCAAAACACCAGAGACTCCTGGGTTATGTGTCAGTGGAGGTCACCTGTCTCTCTTTGGCCAAAGGTCAGTCATTGAAGGAAATAATATAGACAGGGAAATCAAATCCCAGTACGGGAAAAATAATTGATCAGGGCCTCTGCTGTGGGCTCATCCAGAATCACATAGGGAGACTTACCATTTGACCTTTATTTCAAAAGTATGAGTTGCGATCATGGAATTGTATCTGCAGACTCCGAGTCCCTTTCGGCCTGGTTTCTCTTTCTCTCTCCCACTCTGCTCCCTCTCCAAACTTGATGTTGAAAAATTACGTCTGTACTGGACTAACTTAAACTAGAGTGGATTGTAAGAGTTCTGCAGTCTTTGGGTTTTTGTTTTGCTCTTAATTCTAATCGTCTCTTGACATTTCTACTTGCATTTTGTTTTCCTGGCAGTTTCATGACACCTGAAAGGGATGATGTCTTTGAAATAGAGTACATTCAGAGAGACATTCCAATGAAAAGAACAGGGTGTGTTTTTTATTTACTTGCTCTGAATGTATGAAAGATTATCATCCTCAGTTGTTGTTTTTAGTGGAATTATCCTTTACATTGAAGAAAATAATCTATATTTCAAAGCCTATGAGCGAAACATCCCCTCCCTTTCTCGGTCACAGGCTACACAGGAAATTTCTGTCCTTGATTTGTTATTTCAGAAACCTTTGGTACAAGGTTTCTTAACCTGGGAAATGAAATCCCTGGAAATTTCATATAAAATGTTATAGATATTACATATTTTCATTTTTGTGAAAGGGGGAAGAATGGCTGATACAGGCTTTCAATGTTCTAGGTCAAACCAGCAAAGAACCGCCACTCCAGATTTGTCTTCACTCTTAACTTCTAAGTCAAAGAAATCACCAGCCACTAGTGAATAATTTTATGTCAACCCTGATATAGCAAAAAAGAATTTACATATTGTCAGAGGCTACCACTAGAGCTTCTTGGGAATTGCAGGGTCGAAGACCCTAGAGATTAGGGAGAGAAGGAGGCTGTTAAAGTCGGGTCTGCCTCGCCCACACACACGGAGCTTGCCTTCCTTCCAGTAGAGACCTACCAGTTGTTTACTCTGTGCCAGGCACTGTGCTAAGTGCTGGGGATATTGTGGCACCCAAGGGATTTATACATTAGCCGAAAGGAGGAAAAGTGGTAACTCGTAGATTGTGACAAGGAACTACAACTGCTTTAGGGTTGACCCAGTACTACGGGCCAGTGAAGGCTTCTTAGAAGTTAATTTACAAGCCGTGTCCTGAGCTGTTGTCAGAAGAGGTGACGCTGTGGCTGGGGATGGAGAGACCTTCCAGCCGAAGAGAATCCATGTGGGAGCCTTCAGGGGAGACAGTGTGATACATGGCAGGTGCCAAAGGTCACCGGTTCAAGGGGGACGGCAAGGGGGCTCCAGAGACCAGCAGGGCCCGCTGAGGAAACGCTGTGACCGCCAGGTCAGTGCGGAGCTGTGAATGGGTCTTGAACATGGACATGACTGGATTGGGTGCATGATTTAAAAAGATGGGTCTCCCCAAAATGCCGAGGATTGGTGGGCGGAGACAGGTGTGGAGACGGACCAGGCCCGTGGCCTGTTCTAAGCTCCTCCCAGGCTTTAACCCATAACATGTACAGCAAACATGAGTGAGCCATTGTGCCCATGAGGAGACACAGCACCAGGGATTCCCCCAAAGTCCCCAGAGCCTTTTTGGGGGCCCCGCCCCGCACAGCCCTTGGCGAGTCAGACTTTGCCCGCTGCCTGGGCTGCGCTCTGCTGCTATGTGCTGGCCAAGCGACACTGCAGCGCTCTGCTTCCTTTGAATATTCAGTGCAGCTAAGAAGAGTTTGTGGCAGGAAGTAGTGAAAACGTATGAACAAGTGTTACGAAGCCTGCCAGCCGAGGCAGGAGCTACATAAACATGTGACGTTTGTTTGGCTTGGGCGACAGGACAGTCCCGAGCACATGACGCACAGCCCAGGGCCGCCCTCTGGGTTGGGGAGAGGAAGCATGTGGCTGTGCAGCCCTACATCATCTGTCCTGACTCTTTGGGGGATATGGCTGCTGTTGGGGCACCAGTGTCCTCCACCAAAACATGTAGTAGTAATTGAAGAGCTGTTATCGGGAAGAACAGAATGGCCGTGATGAGCCTGTCGGTTTAGTGGAGAATGTGCGGGAAATGCCATGGAGGGTGGAGCCAGCTCTCCGTACTGAAGAGCCTCAGAAATGGAAGTCCATGACAGGACCCGCCCTGTTCCCAAGCTCGTCTGCAGGGAGCAGTGGCAGCTGGGTAATGGGCTTCTCCGAAAGGACATGAGCACAGCACAGAGATAGGTGGGGGTCAGAGGACGTGGACTTCGGTGACAGCAGGAAAGGGAGGTGAGAACGGCTGTCCGGCTTGGTGCTGCGCCTCGCCCTCTCTCCTCTCCGTACCAGTATCTCAGCAGTGAGCGTGGCCTGGGGACTTGTTTCCCCAGACAGCAAGGAGAGGGGGGACTGAGCACACCCACCTCAGTCATAAGCAAGAAGAGCCCTCCTGATGGATAAGGGGTGGTGGCCCTGAGATTACCCGGCAGCAGTCTGGGTCCTGACAGGAATTACCAGAGACAAGGGTGGAGGGCGGTCGTTCAGGCTGAGGGGTCATTTGGGACACTGGGTGGCCAGGAGCCCACGTGGAAGGGAGAAGCTGGGATCCCACAAGATGAGCCGCAGGGAGCCCCCTGGAAGGCCACTCATCACAGATCACCTCTGCCTTTGGGCAAGAAGACGACGCCAGTATAAATCCATACGCCTAACAAACGTGATGTCGCTTGTGTTTGACATTTTCCCTTGTTTCTCATCCCTTAAGGACAGGTGCAGGACAGGATGGAGGGTTGCCCCCTGGACTGCCTGCAGGACACCCTGCTATGTGGCGGGGCTCCTTGGGTGCTACTGCCCCTGTTTCCCGGGGGCTGGAGCAGAGTGCTGGAGCGCTGTGCTCTGCAGGAGGCGGCCTCACCTGCGCTGCATGGTCAGCTCTTCGGCCACACGCAGGCTTTCCCGAGGCAGGGCATTGCATGCAACACCGCCACGGCCGAGACATGCTGCCATCGGGGTGGCCAGAGGGTTTGTCTTTGGTGGTCGTTCGAGGGATCTCAGACCATCACACATGACTGTTAACAGGATGTGCTTGAAGAGTTTTATGAAGTTGCTAATGAATTTCAGAGCAGTGTATGCAGTACGTGATTGTAAGTGCTGGAAAATTTGCCTTAGAGTGTGGCAGGTAGGGACAGATGGAAATATGAAGTGTGCTCCACTGTGCCCTTCCAGAACCATCCCTTTGGTTGAATGGGAGGAGAATTACTGGTCTTTTGCCTTTTTGTCCATGAGGTAATAGGTAAGCACTTCCCATGACAAAGGAAGGAGGGAAGCATCTTTTTGTTTCTTCTTTCTTTTTCTTTAATTTCTGTCAAAGCTATAATTTGCAGGTTCATGAGTGGAAAAGCTTTAATATTTTCTTTGCATGTAGTAGAGAAAGGAAAGTGATGACTTTTCATAAGGCCTAGTGTCATCGTTAGACATTTGACTGTTACGTCCTCAGCAGCCAGAGCAGTGAGACAGAATGAGGTGACAAGGCCCTAAGGGTCATTTTAGCACTGAACTCTGGGATTTGTGTGATGTCACCTAAACAGATATTTATCAAGCTCTGGCTGTGGGCTAGAAAATACACAAATGCAAAATCTGGCATAATTTTTGGACAGCACTATTTCCTCCTGGATGTTTCCTTTAACATTTGAGATCACTGAAGATGTATGTCAAGGAATCTTGCTTCTGCAGGGAACTTCTGGTCCCATGCCTTCATTTTATGTTTGAGAAAGCTGAGTTCAGAGGAGAGAAGTGAGTTGCCAGAATTGTGGCTGATGGGGCCTGGGCTGGATCCCGTGTCCCTGAGCCCGTGTTTTCTCCACTCTGTGTGGAGCCTTACTTCCAGAGGTAGCCGACCTTGACACGCAGGTGGGAGGGAACAGGAAACGTTAACTGCGTTTCTGTAACTTAACTTCTGTTTTGCGCATCCATTCCGCTGGTAAAAATTCAAGCTCCATCCGTCAGGGTCACGCCCTCCATTCTGGGGTCTGTGTGAGACCTGGGGTGTCTGAGCGCGACATCACAGACAGAAGGGGCCTGTTCCTCCGTGCTCATGCTCCGTGATGCCCTGCAGTGTGGGCTTCCTTCTCCCCTGATTTTGGTCATTGCTTAAGGCAGGTCCCTTGTATCTCCCTTTTTCTTATCTGCCAGCCCGTTCCTTCCAGCTCCCTGTGCCAGGTCTGCAGCTGTCGGGTCCCGAGCACCTCTGTTGGGTCCCTAAGCCTCTGGGCAGGTGACTTTGTGACGCTCATTGCCCAGGCGCTCCTGCCCAGACATGCGTGTCTGCTGCTCCCATCATGGCTGTGTCTGTGTGGAGATGGTCACAGAACCTCCCTGCTGTCAGAGCTCCACCTTCCCTCAGGTTCTGCCACCAAAAACACACGTCCTCTGCCAGGTCCACCTTCCAGACTTGGCCTTGGGAGACACAGGGCAGAGGACCTCAGGGAGAGTGATTCCTGAATCTAAGTTCTCCTCTCTCTCCACTTTCTTCTTTTCCTCATTTTCTCTAGAGAATCTTTATCTAGCTGGCGGATGAGAAGATTTAGAAATTACTGAGTCATAGCATTCTAAATCTTTCATCTTACCTGGGTCTAAGCTTTTCAAAAGTAAAGAATCGGACCTCATGCGTTAGTCAGGGTTCTCCAGAGGAGCAGACTAACAGGATGTGGATTAATATATTATAGAAGATTTAGTTTAAGGAATTGGCTCCTGATATTATGGAGGCCAGCCAGCCCAACATCTGCAGGATGAGCTGGCAGGCTGCTGGTGCAGGTCAAGTCCAGAGGCCATTGCTAGAGCGTTCCCTGTCGCCCGGGGGCGGGGGAGGGAGGGTCAGTCTTTTCTCTGGTCAGGCCTTCAACTGATTGGATGAGGCCCACCCACACCATGGAGGGTGATTTATTTTACTCACAGATCACCCATTTAACTGCCGTCCCATCCAAAACCACTCTCACAGAGACATCCAGAATAATGCGTGGCAATATCCATGGCCACTGTGGAGCAGTCACGATGACACATGACATTAACAATCACAACCCCCTCTGCCTGTGCTCAGCCTGGTCACTGCTTCTCCTAGTCCCCGGAAGTAGAAGGCAGTAATGGTGAGTGCTGCGGGGCAGAAGCGGAAGAGGAGACTCTGAGTCGTATCTTAAAGCACCTACCAGGCATAGTCACAATGCTTACGATTTGCTTTGTCATCAGTTAGAACTTTTCAGCATGCCACTTCATAAGTACAATTTCATTTCTATAGGTGTTTATCTTTGTTCTTCCAAAAAAATAATAAAGCTTATTGAAAGCAGGCACTGATTTCTCTCCCATTGATGATAGTGTTTTGTGCAATAGACAATAGACAATAAATAGCATTAATTGAAAAGTTTGTTTTTAAAGCACAAGGTGCAGTACTATATAGTTAAGTGAAAACTATGCAATTTTCAAGTAATAATTGGCAATAAAAGAATATTTGAAGTATAACTGCTTTTATTTAGCTTGATTTTTTCTTTTTAACTTTCTTGAGACGTGCATTTTTTTTGTCTTTATGAAACATCAAAACTAGTCTGGTGAAAGTTCTAGAAAAAATTTTCCAAAATGAGGAAAGGTTTTTGCTCAAAACAGCAGACGGTTTTTCTTGAGTGTCATCTTTGTTCTTGATTTTTAAAGTAGAATACTCCTGAGTGATTATAGAAAGCCAGCAAAGCGATGCTTACATCTTCTTTGAATTGCTGGGAGACCACAGAATTTTCTAGAATGAGGTGCCATCTGGTATATCCTGTATTCTGTGAAGCAGAGATCAAGCTGAGCTAAGTGAACAGAAAGTGGCTTATCCTTAATTACCACAGAATGATTCCTAATTGTCTTCATGCCAGCTTTCATGTAACACTGAGCACAGCCAAGCTACTGTTTCAGTGTCTTTCATCAGATCACCTTTCAGGTCTGGCATGAGTTCACCAGTTTTGCAGTATGCATTGTAACAGGAATCTTTTATGCGTGTCATCAACACGGATGACTGGCAGTCCTGACACACAGGGCCACCTCCTCGTTTGAGCTTCTGACAAAGAAGCAAGAATGCAATATTCCTCTGCTATAGGGCGAGGCATGAGGAATAGAGCATGGCGTACACGTGTTACCTTGCCCTGACCTAACGTAAACCATCACTTGGGCATAGGATGGCCTAGGCCTGGCTCCATCATCCTACCTGTGATAGGTCATCATTTCCATGGCTGAGGGTGAAGGAAGTGCTGTCCCATGGCAGATGACTAAGAGCCCACCCCCCGGTCTGCTGAGGTATCATTATTTAGGCATCCCTTAGAGTCAGAGCTGCCACTCCAGGGGGTATAAAGGGCTACAGGCGTCACATATGCTACTATTCACCCTTCACAAGTACTCCTTTGAGGGAGGTGTGATGATTATTATCCCCAGTCTGTCCTCGAGGGACCAGCTGAGAAATGTAAGCTCCCTAAGGTTGCACAGATCGTAAATGGGGGAGCCCAGCACACACTCAGCTCTGACTGTCACCAACTAAAGGACACTGCCTCACGGAACAAATTTAAGCCCATGCATGTCAAGGAAATCAATCAAGATATGGAAGAGCCTGAAGGGGCCTGGAGCACAGGAGAAGCCTCGAAAAGAGAACGGCACACTTCTTTGTCCAAACCTAAAATTTAAAGAAAAACTTGGATGCTTTGCTAAATATGAAATTCCATCAATAAAGAGTCTCTGTAAAAGAGAAAGCCCTTATACTGGCCCCATGCACAACTTTCATACTTGATACAAGATGCAATTTTTGCAGTATTTGTGCCTGAAACCTGTTCAAACAAAATCAGAGCCTTGGACTGTACTTGACATCTTGTTTGGATCTTCGTGCACTGCGTCCCCAGGCCATCTGCCACCAGTGTACGAGGTACTTAGAGAACCTCCCCCTGGAGCTTCAGCAAGTCCCTGCGAGTGGGGTGGGCCAGTGGCGGGCCAGTGGTGTCGGCGGTGTTGGGGGTGTAGAAAGCGCAATCAAACGTCCCAGAGAACGGAGCAGAGCCTAGGCGAACCTGTGGGGGCGTTAACCTGTGCTGCCACACTGCGGCCTGGAACGTGCAGCACACGTGCGACCTCAGGGCCACGCTGGGCGCAGCTGGGGCGGGCTGGGCATTGGGCACAGGATCTCCAGGTGCTTCCCGGTACCCTGAAGGCTGAGGCTCTGCTCTGAGCAGTGCCAGGCCACCCCACTGGGAAAGCGGGGAAGTGGGCTGCAGTAATGGAGCTGAGGTTTGAGGGAGGAGACAGCACTAGAGCTGACTGGAGTAAGTGTGGGGACAGAGTCCCAGAGAACAGTTTCCAGGCTCTCGGCTGGAAAGGTGCTGGCTCGGGTAGTAGATGGCTGTCAGCTGTGGCTAATTGCCCATCAGCTGTAACCCGTTAGCCATTAGCCACTGATGTAACTGCCAGGGCTACGCTGATTGGTTGGTAGGTTGGTTGGCAGAGAAGAGGACGGCGGATTGAGGATCGTGTGGTTCCTCCTTGCTGTGTTTCCATCCCAGCCGCCAGCGAGACTATAGTGGTATAAACCCCCATCCATGGCTCTGTGGGTGTTCCTTTTTGGCCTCACCATGTCCTGCGTTCTTGTGAGGGGAGCAGGACCAGAATCCTCGCATGACAGTAAGTGTGAGGACCGATGGCCTGTGGATGGGCAGGGTCAGAGGGCCTCCCGTGACCGTGACCGAGCAAGAACTTGCACTCCAGCCCGGCCTCTGAGGCCCCGGGCCTGGCTTACCACAGAGCACGGCTGGAACGTGATGTTTGCAGTTGGAGACCCAACTTGTGTAGAAGACGCTCTGTCCCCACTGCTTGGAACTCGGGCCTCCCTAGAGCCAGACAGTGGTGAGTACCAGGACGTCTGTGTTTGTGATTGTCGCGCCCACGCTGTGAACAGGCATGTGTCATTGTGACACAGGCTCCACTTCCATGCAGCAGGTCCTTTGCAGACTGTTCCATTTCCAAAAAAACACTTTCTTTGTTTGATTTGAGGATGTATTAGAGGCCGTGTTGAAAGGTAGAGGCTGTTTACTGAAATCACCTTTGCAACGTTTTGAAAAAGGAGACTCCTGAGCCACGTCTTGAATTTCTAAGGGTTTTGCCTTGAAATCTGCATTTTAAAGAATTCTTCAGGTGGTTCAGGTGCTCAGCCAGATTTGGAAACCTCTAAAGTAGAAAACAGACATGGGTATGAACCAGTTAGATTTCTGCCTTTTTTTCCTTTTTTTTGTTTTGTTTTAATTTTAGGCTTAGACAAAGAAATATACCTCCCTGTCTTGGAGGCTATACCTCTGCTCCAGTCCCACTCTCCACCTGTTTCTGCCTCTTTCCTCTCAGCCTCTTGTCCCAGCCCTGTAAAGACAACTTTCTTCCTTCATTTGAACGCCTCGTCCCCTGTGTCTTAGTCCTGCCTGATTTCTTGCTTTGATGCCACGTTTCTCCAAAGAGTCATGGTTATGTTTGCGTGCATTTCGTAGGCTCCCAATTTCAGGGAAGGACTGGAACTTGTTTGAAAAGCTGCCAGAACACTGACTGTGAATTGCAGTGGTGGTTCTTCGTTCCTTGTTATCGCTTGTTCAGTGTAGTGATCCCCTGGACCTCTCTTCTTCTTTGCTTCTAGAGCCTCATTTCTCTTCCAGTCCGTTACATGTTTTAGATTAGGAATGGCTGCTGAATCTTATTAAATTCCCCTTTAGTTCTTATGAGTATGCTGGGTATTCTCCTTTAAGTTATGTTAGGAGTTCTGTTGACTTATGTCCTGATGTCGACCGTTCTGCATCCCTGCGCCACATCTTCCTGGGTCAGGCTTTGTTCTTCTTATAGGAATGTGTCGTATCTGCTAACCTCTCGTCTTCTCTTCATCAGAGCCATGGGTGTCTGTTGTATACATGTAAACACTGAGCCATGTAACTCTTTGGTACGTGTTAGAAATCCTTTGAAATAAGTGATGGATCAAACTTATCTCAGAGGTTGCACTTAGGGAGTTCTAGCAGCTGTACCAAGTTGGGAATCATGACAACTAACAGTAAGTGCTTACTTTGTGCCACGTACTCTTTTAGCTGCTGGACATGTGCTGACCCGTTTATATCTTGTGGCATTGCTGTGAGCGAGAAATTCTTATTTTCTCCATCTGGGGGCTGAGGATCTGAGACTCAGGCACGGAGTCATCAGCGTGACCTAGACCGTCACTGGTAGAGTCAGGATTTGAACTCGGCCATTCTGGTTCCGGAGACTCACCGTGTGCAGTGCTCCCGGCATGCTGCTGGGGGTACAGACCCCAGGCCCCAGGAATTGTTTGGTCAGAGACAGAATCCGGCGCCATCGTTGTTAGTCACTGATGACTGGCTACTTAAGCGATGTGGCTTTTATAAGCAAAATGTAATAGCTACTGCCATCTATTAACATAATATAGTTGGGGGCATAACTGTACTTAGCCATTGAAAAGCTTTAAAAATATTCCCAAAGTAATACTTGTTTTTTCACCTTTTCAGCAATCTTGACACAGAAGAACTATGTGGTAAGTGTCTTTAAGACCAATCAAATCCATTATTTGCTTTGGAATGAAAAAGAACACTGTCCTATTTCCACATACCCTGAAATTAATGCCATAGATAATGTCGTGGAATGAAAGCGATTTCTTTATCAGTGAGCTTTGCTCTAGCGTGTATCTCACTGCAGAAAGAACTGGTCCTCATTAATTTGGTAGTGGGAGAGGAATTGTTAGTGAAAATGGTACCGTTAGTTTCACAAGAGTAAATTCTCCAGCAGTTTGAATGTATTTTAAAATTGTTGTTTAACGCAACTTTCTTGTTCTCTTTAAATACATTGTGCAGGGTTCTCTGTTACTGTTTTGCAAAACTGACCCTTGGTGTGTGAAAACAGCCTAGTTCCACACCTGCCTAGAGCATTCTGGAGTTTTAAATGTGACTTGCAAAACAGGTGATTCAATGGGGAGAGAAATCTTTACACATCCCCGATTTAATGGCCTCCTCACTTATTTTCTTCATCTTTGTGGAAACAAAAGTCAAAGGCTAGGAATGCAGAAAAGCAAATATTTTTGAGGACAAATATTTCTTTGTTATGAAAAAATTATGGAGTATAGTGAGACTGTTCCATTTGAAACAGCCATACTTCTCTGAAAACTGGAAGGTTTTAAGTTTTACACTTTAAGTGTACAGAGTAACACCTTTGTCCAAGTTTCGTCTTGTCAGGGAGGAACAAACTTCCCTCTGCCCCTCTTGGATTTTTTCAGCTGATCTAATCAAATCTACCTGAGACATATTAACAAGAGAAAATAACTAAATATAATTACATACATACGTGTGTGAACCCAACATACATGAGAGGTTCAGAGACAGAGAGGGGGAGTGAGGTATGTAAGACGTTCTGAGCTAAGTGTTGACGAAAGAACACCCAGCATATAGAAAAGTCATGTAAGAGTATTTTTTGAACCAAATTTTGAGGACATGCCTAGAAGGAAAATCTCAACCTACAGTAACCACACACAGGATGGTCTGGTCTGACTACACATTCCTAACCGGGCAGGTCGTAGTGCGTAGTCATGTCCCAGGCTGGTACCTCCTTATTAAAGTGAACTCTGTCCATTGATCTTGTGCATCTAGGATAACATAAGCAGTTTCCACTAGACGTGCTGAAGTCTAGCCTGGTGGTCTCCGTGGCTTCGTGTGATTGTACTTTCATTCACTTTAGTTCCATAAACATTGGCGGCACAGGAGAGAGACAGTGATACACTGCAGCTTATCTGAAAACAGGTTCCCAGGCGTGGGGCGGGCTTCTGACCTCAGATGGTAGTGACAGAATTCTGGATCTTTTCAATATAGGACTTTCTGTTAGGTTGGTCTTGTCTCTAGACCCAAGTTTATATTTTCCTATTTTTATAGGAAAGAACATTTTTTCAAGAATAATGGAAACCATCCAGGATTTTTATTTTTAAATGAAATAAGTACAGTGACTCTTTAGTCTCATTTGAATACCTTCCAGTTTTCATGTGTAACTGACATTTTGTTTCACTCATTTATGGAATACATAGTTGATTTTCTTGTTTTATGATTACCTAAATGCAAACTTGAGTTTATTTCAATACTTCTACTTTTCAGAATATTTTTCTCAGCACTTGGGCGAGTATGAAAATGTACTATCAGCACTTGAAGACCTAAATCTTTCCATCCTGAAGGCAATGGGCAAAACCAAAAAAGTAAGGAAATGTTGGTGTTTATTTTTCTATAAAATCTCTCCTTTGAAAAATGTTTTTCATGAACATCATACCTATTTTCTAATGCGTCAGAAGTATCCATTTGTTTTTCTCACTGATAATTCATCTCTGTTCCTATTAAATGAGCTATTTTGTTCATTCACAGTACAGTTACAAAACGTTTACGAGCTGTCAGGTACTGTGCTTCGTGCTGAGGATACAAGATAGGAGCAGTTCAGGCAGCTGTTACCTGATGTGAAGCAAGTGTGCAGACGCCCATCACAGTGGGTGCGTGTGTCTGGATGTCCTGATTCTTGCTGCAGGGAATGACCCTGAGCCATCAGAGACAGGGTAATTCTAGCCCAGCAAGAACCAGATTCTGCAGAGAGCGTTCAGGGAAATAAGGATGGTCAATAGGCTGAAGTGCAGAATCCCCAAGAGTGGTGGGCGATGAAACAGGAGCGGGAGGTGCGGACACACCTTTCATGATATTGCTGACAAACCTAAGGGTTTAGGCCCGAGTCCTAAGTGCAAACTAATCAGCCACTATCTTTGGCAGAGCTGTGAAAACTCATGCAGTGTTTTGAAAAGACCATGCAAGAATTAGCTTGGAATTAGGGTGGAGAACATGGGGTAGAATCAGGAAGGTGAGTGAGGTGGCGAATTCACTGATCCAGGGAGGCTGGAGGTATTGACAGAGATATGGAGAAAAATAAATGAATGCAAATACATCTGAGATCCTGGTGGTAGAGCTTGGAAAAGGATTGGATGTGGGGGTGGGTGGGAGAAGGACGCGTCCAGGCTGAAGTCTAGTTTTTAGCTTGTGTACCTGGCTAGTAGCACTGCCTGGGCAGAGAGTGCTGGGGACGACCGGGTTTGAGACGGGAAGAGCCAAAGTTCTCTTTCAGACGATGGAGTCTAGGCTGCCTTTGAGGCGCCTAAGGAAATGCAAGCCAGCCTGTGGTACCCAGGCCTGGAGCTGAGAGGTGAAGTCCAGACGGGGCTAGAAGCCTGTGGGTGTCAGTCATAGGCAGAGAGCTTGAATGATGGCGTCTGTAGGCAGAAGATCGCCTGAGGAGGACAGGGGACCCAGCGCGAGCTGTAAGGGACTCCAGCTCTTGGTAACGTGTGGAGAGCATGGAGCCAGTGAGAGTCAAGAGTCAGAGGAGGCGTGGGCAGAGGGTGCAGAGGGGATTTGGCGAAGTGGGGAGTGAGCAGGACTTGACCAGCATGGAGCGGTCAAGCGCCATGAGAACTGAAGTTTCCTTGCCAGAAAGCGAGGAGAGGAATGTCACCTTACAAGGTGCACACCGAGAAATGCAGTTCTACAGCGTGCGTGGGGTTTCTGGGCAAAGACAGCAGATGTACACTTACACTGAGCTCTGCTGGCCTGAGGCCCCATGAAAAAGACTGAAAGGAGATTTGTTTAATGGGAAATGTATAGCAACAAAATGTGGAAACGGAAAAGCAAACGGACATGTGGTCGCTGCAATCTTTACCAACCCGGGGGGGAAAAGGTCTTTGCATGAAAAAAAAGAAAAGAAAAGAAATTGTTAAAAATAAAATTGGGAAAGGTTCTTTGTAGCTCAAAGATGAGTGAGCTCAGGAGGCTGACAGTTTTCCAGCCTTTGCGCAGCTGACGTCCTCTAGGTGCGTCCAGCACAGTGACCTTTCCGAGGCGGAAATCGAGCATTTCCTTTTAAGAATCTCTGTATATTTTTACCCAGATGAAAAGTCCTATCTCAGTAGGAAGGGCTGGCTGTTCTGGGCTTTCATGAGAAATGAAACTCCAGCCGTTGGTGGTTTGTCCCTGGCAGCACCTCTGTCTGCTGTTCAGAGAATGGAAGAAGCAGCTTCCGACCATGCAGCTTGAACTCAGGACAGATACAGCCTGTCGTCATGACTGTCCTCCTCTCTCCTGCTGCCCGAGCCCCAGCCCCCTATCCATCCTTGGGTTTAGCTAGATTTCTGTGATTCGCTGTATTTCCGGAACAAGCACCAGAGGTCAAATTCCATGGGGTCATTTGAAAGCCCTGAGAGTAGCTAAAACCGGTCTGACTGGAATTTCACAAAACCACTGGGTTGTCAGCTCATTTTCCCTCCTGCAGGCCTGAGAAGCTAACTTACCCACATCACCATTTTGTGTTGTGCGGAGGTAGACGTCTCGTGCCCACGCTGACATTCCCTGTGGGCTGGGTTGTGTTCCATACGCCTGTGGGAAGGCTGACAGGAGCTTTTCGCAAGCTGAGTAACAGAATTCCCAGGGGGTTGTGGTCCCCTTGCGCAGTGACTCTGGGAAAAGGTCCAAAATTACAATATAGGTAGTTTATAGTTTTCTTCCAAAAGTTACTCTTCAAACAAGCACATCCTGGAATACATCTTCAGGGATAGTAAGAAGAACAGACGAGTCCCAGCACCCCTGAGCCTGTCTCTTCCTCGCCTCCTGCACCTACCTGTCTTTGGGGTCTGTGGTGTTTATCTCCTGGCATCTGTAGACAATTTCATGTCAACAACCGCAACTCTCCTCTCTTCTTCTCACCGTGTACTTAGCCTCTTGGCCTCCCCGGGCTCTGTATTCGTTTCACTAATGAGACATCACAGTGTTTTCATGTAGGAGAGTTCTTACTGTAAAGGAGGAGGAGAAATAGCAGTAGGTCTCAGAATTCATATCTGGGGAAAACATCATTGATTATTTTTACTATACTATTGATTACTATAATTACTATGTAGGATTTATCATTAAAAATTGCGTTTGCTTCAGGTAAAATGTAGGGGCTAAAATCATACCATGGGGGGAATAGTGAAACATCCTCTGAAGCTCAAAAAGGCAGGGACTTTCATCCTGAGCATTTCATTATAATCCTTTTAACTATTTCCAAACATAAAATGAAAAAAAAAATATCTTTGGCCTTCGGAGCAAGCACAGGAAAAGATTTTCCACAAGGCGTATTTGCCATCCCATGTGTTCCTTGAAATGGTCTTTTATGGAGTGTGTTTAGGAAGGAGAACAGGAGAAGCCCGTGAGGCCTGAGCCTTAGCGTCCTTCCCTCTCGGCGAGACTTGTACCGCTGCTGGCAGAAGGGACCCGGGCCCTTGGAAAGGCAGCTCCCCTAGACGGCCCATGTGCTCCCGACAGGTCTGCAGAACTGCACACTCAGGCGTCCAGGGCAGAGGGACTCGCCACCCCTGTCTGGGCGGCCAGGGGCAGGACTGAGGTCAGAGACCTGACCAGTTCACATGAGTCTGCTTGTGGGGTGTCAGAGGTGAGACACTATGGCACTGAGGTGACCACTATGGCTCAGAGAGGAGTGTGTGAATAGTTCAGGCGGAGGTCATTAAGGTGGTGGCTGGGACAGGAGGGACGAAGCTCCCTAGAAGCTGGGTGGGCCCAGGAGCTGCTGGCACCCGCCTGGCAGCCATGTCACTCGTACTTTCTAGCCATGGGCATGGCCCTGCCAGGTCCTGGCACCTGGCCTGACCTACCTGAGCCACAGACAGAATCTGTGTGACCTCCTCCTTAGCACTTTAGGCCTGTGGGCTGTGAGCAGTGAGGGAGTGCCCGGCCCCAGTCAGGGCGAGCCTGCGAGTGGTCAGGGCTCAGGGTGCTCTCTGTCCTCTGTGCTTCCCAGGGCCCTGGCGAGGAGCGGTAGCGAGTGGAAACATGCTCATTTCACAAGTGTGGAAACTGAGTCACAAAGTACTTCGATGCTTTATTGATGTCATAAAGTTAGTGAGATTTAAACCTAGTGATTCTCATGTGAAACTTTTTAATTTAAAGGCTTATGTGGTCCAGTATGGGACATGTTACAAATATGCAATTCTGAATTGCATCATGGCACAAAATCTTCCCGTGCTACAGGCATTTGGTCTTTGAAACAGTTGACCTCTTCAGAGTTCAGCTGTGGACCAGCAAAGGCTGGAGACTTCCAACTCCTCTGATAAAGTTATTTCTAATTTTGTTTTAGGCAAATGAACAAATAGGTGTCCAGAGATGAGTGTGACATGAAGAACACATCAAAGAAATTGCAGACAGGAGATGATATTAAATGCTGAAACTAATTAAACACTGAAAGCAGAAGATGAATGGTGCATAGCAAAGTTCTGGGCAAGGGAAGTTCACACATTTTTAAATACACTCTATCGTCATCAGAGAAATAGATGGAACTGTAATTAGGAAGCAAAGGAAGTTGCAGCCCATGTCAAACAAGGGATGTTGGCCTTTTTAGGAGAGTGAAATATATGCAAAGATGAGCTAATACCTTTGAGAACAGGAGGCAAAAGTATTGGTGGACTTGTGAGTGTAGGTAGATTTCTGAGGGTCCACAGGCGTCTACGTAGGAGATCAGCTGGTTTTTCCTAAACAGCCCCCTAGTGACGCTGATCTGGCATTTTCATTCCTGGTGCATTGCCTCCGGAGACCCACGTTCACTAGCCGAACACACCAGGTGGGGCCTGTGTTCGAGCTCACGTCCTCTCTCGGCGGACCACCTCTGTGTCCTGACCACATCTGCTCCATGCTGGAAAACTCAGGTGTATTTGAACTTGGGAAAGTACACGTCTACCCTGATGACTGTTCTTTCCAAACAGATTTGTCTGTTTCACCATTTCTACATAGTTTCATAAGAGTTATAATTATTTTTTTCAAATTCTAAGTAGAATTTTTATTGGATTCGCATTAAACTTGTAAAGTAATTTTGAGAGAACTATCTCTTGGTAACATTGTGCCTTCCCATGCAGGTGCATATCTGTTTCTAAATTTATTCAAGCTTCCCTTTACTTCTCCTTACGTCACTTTATAGATGATTTTATATTTTTGTAGCTTTTATAAATGCTCTACGTCTCCATATTCCTAGCTTAAAATTTGTGGCATGTTGGAGAATGATGGATTTCTGTGTATAGACTAACTGGGTTAGTTGCCGTCTTGAGTAGCTGCTCTGTGACATGCCATTTATCTTCCTTTGCCGACCTCATGAGCTTGAAGGTGAAGACGCATTGCCACTTCAGTGGCAGAACCAACCCATCTTATCTGCAGTGTCGCGTTCTGACTCACCTCCCATCTTTCTCATCTGAACTTGGAAGCTATACTATGTGCCTGTTGTATTACATAAATTTTGAGTTTCTACTTCAGTGCCACAGATAATGATAAATTATGACTCTGCACCTGAAAATCTTACATACTAGAGGAACAAGGTAATTTTTCACAATATCACATATGACTTTTAAAAGATTAAGTCACAAAATCGTACAGACTCGTAAAACATTAACATATTCTTTATCTATTTTTATTGGAAGAGAAAAAAAGCAGTGATAATACAACAGTGAACACATAATGTACTTAATTGCCAGTACATTGATATAGGCCATGAATAAACTTGACATTCAAAACAGAAATCTGTTAACTGAGTGGTCAGATAAAACTTCAGAAGAGGTGAGCCTCAAAGATGGGCGGGGTGTTAACAGAGAAAGGAGAAAGAAGAGTCTTCAGGGAAGGACCTTTCTTTCACCTTTTAAAGCCAGCCGTTTGGGGGCTGGTTCTGTCAGAGGCTCGCATTCGCGTCCCGAAGTGATGGCTTTTGTTGATGGAAAGGGTCAGCTTGGCCACATTACACCTTATTTACTGTTTCTTGAGGAGTATGCAAATGGCAGGCAGTGATCTTGCAAATAATCTTGAGTTGAAAGGACTTAAAAAAAAAACCACACTAACCAATTCCTAGACTGTGATAGTTAGAGTCTTGGTGATCACTCTGTTTCCAGGCATTCCCATCAGTCCTGCCAAACCTGGGACCCCCACCCCCACCACAACCAGAGAGAAGATGAGGGCAGGAGCTGCAGTGGTTACTGTCATGCCCCTGTGGTTTTCAGTAGCTGTTCATTTCCTTTATGGAAACCTTTGTTTTTCTTTCTTAAGTTGCTGACTGGAGCACTTATGTTCTTAGTGGAAGTGGGGAGTTAATTTTCAACTGGTGAAGTGTGAGTACCAAGTACACACTGTATGTAGACAGAAAGCCAGTTTGCGTCACCAGGCGTACAGATCTGAACCACACTCGCCGTCATGCTCCCTGCTCCCGAATAGCTGATATTTGGCACGTTAAAGCTGCACAAGGGAGACAAGTGAGAACAGACATTTCTGGGGGCTCCGCAGCGCAGCATGTGGCTCTTTCTGTCGTGAGGCTGACGCTGGAGGTGACTCATTCTTTGCATGTAGAGGGAAACATTGAAACTGGGCTGTGCTGTATTCCTCAGGTCTGACAGGCATCAGTTACTGTGAGGTCGAAGTTGTGTTTTTCCCTTTCCTGTTTTCCATTGCAAAAACACTATGTCTTAAGGATCAGTTTGCCAGCGCCCTGATTGAATAGTGTATTTACAACAGAATGAGTGTGTGGGGCGTCACACTGGTCCTCCTGTGTGGCCCCAGGACACCCGGTGCTGTGTGATGTCCCCTTTGGAAAGATTAGTTCTGTGGCCAGCCGCTTGTGCCCGAGCACATGGCCGGTAGCGCCAACAGACCTGCAGGGTCACAGATGTGGGGTCTCGGCTGTGGTGCGGCTCAGAAGTGACCCACTCCTAGAGCTCCGGTGTCTTGGACCAACTTCCGTCTGAGTCCTGTTATGGGTCACGTTCACTTTTCAGGACCGCCCAGTGCCCTGCACGTGGCCTAACTTGTCAGCGTGCGAGGAGGTGATTTATTTGTGCGCGCAGGGGTCCGTGCTGGCTGTGTGTTTTACTCTGTGAGATGGAACATCTACGCACGCAACCGCTTAGCTTTTGTTTTTCAACCAAATGATAAGAATGCCATAATACCGCTAGCGTTTATTGAGCAATGACCACTTAGTAAAGACTGGTGAACACCTTTCGTATCTTACTGAATTCTACCATTTTATTTGGTAGGTTCTGCTTTGTTCCTGTAAATGTCTGAAAAAACTGAGGCCAAAAAACAGTACAGTAACTCACTCAAGATCACAGCCAAGATGTGGACAAAAATCTCAAAGTGTCGCCCTGTGAATTTCTTCCTAGCTCTCCTTGGCTTGAAGTTACCATGGTTTCTAGTCAGTTTTTTTAAAAAATGACAAAAGTCATGATTGGGTGGATAGAAGAGAAAATATTTTCGGACTTGTCAGTTGTTATAGTTACCTCCTGCTGGGTAACAAACTTCCCCCCAAAATAATAGTCATTTCATGCAGTTTTTGAGGGTCGGAAACCCAGAAGTTATGTAGCTGAGTGATTCTGACTCAGGTTGTCATGAGGGTGTAGCCAGCAAATCTAGCCCACACTCACGGGGAGAAGAATTAAACTCCACTTCTTCACGGGAAGAGGATCAAAGAATCTGTGCATGTATCTTTCAAACCGCCGAAGCAGTCAGCTTTTTACTCTGGGTGTGGACATGGAGTGGGGGAAGAGAATCTTTATCTGCTTTTCATATTAATATCTGCCTCCATTAAAAGAAACCCAGTTGGTTTTTAAAACTCTGACCTGCATGTCCGTTCCTTGTCTTAGCAGAGTGCCATTAATGCTGAAAAGTACTGAGAGTCAGTTGTGTTTTGCCTGTAGAACTGTGCCTCGGGCCACATACACAAATGGGTGTTTAATGAGCAGTGTGACAAGCATGTGTGACAGGGTGTGACGAAACACCTTCTCTGTGTTTGAGTTAATAGTAAAGATGGCTATTCTAAAACCAGCTTTTAAAGAAGTACTTCGGGGGTACCAGCTTTCAAAGAGGGTTCGAGTTTACACTGACTGAAGCTGTCTCAGCATGACTGCGTTCAGTCACTGGGACAGCAGGACAGCCTGCTGGGAAGGGAAGGGGCCTCCGGAGGCTCTTGGAGCAGAATGGTGCCATGCAGAGCTTGGAATGCACTTGTGGGAATGGATCCGAGTACACACAGTAGGGACAGGAGCTAGGAACACCTCGCTCTGTCCAGTTGACGTGGACGCTGCCGGAGTACACGGTGTTGAAATTGAAAGAAGATCTGTGGGCAGAGTTGCTGGCAGAGGGTGGGATGGAAGTCACGTAATGGTGGCAGGGAGGTGACATGAGCAGATGTGTGAGGGACAGTGCACTGTGGTCGCGCCCGTCACTTTGTACTTGCCTGTCACCCTGACTGTCTTGAGGTGTCTTGTGCAAGGGCTGGTTAAGGCCCCGGGAAATGTTTGAATACATAACCTGCTCGCAAGAGAGCTGAGCGTGTGTGCCCAGCATGAATCAGCTGGAAGGGAAGAGGGGTGGGGTGACAGCAGTCCCTTCCTGGACGGTGGGGGCACCAAACTGAGTGCCCACGCAGGGCACTAGGAAGAAGGTGACCAGGGAGCAGACTCACGGGATTGCCACCGAAGAACCTGCCCAGGGCGGCAACATACCGTTCTGAATGTAGCAGCTCCTGGAGGGAGACTGCCTGTCTCCAGTCCCCCGGGCTCCACCAGTGCCAGAGGCAGTCAGGGCCCCGCAAGGGGCCAGATGCGCGGTGGCCAGCAGGTGAGGGCGTGGGGGGCCTGCAAAGAAGAAGGGTTTAGCTGCTGTAATCCCAGTGCTCGTGTGAGTCTGTGTTTTGTATCGGGGGCTGTCTTTTAGAAAGCTGCAGGCCAGCATCAGCTTTGCTCACAGTTGGGTTTTTCCTTCGTCCATTAGGTTGCAACTTGTCTACGAAATGGCTTTGTCTGTGATACATCTTGAGGTCCTGATTTTCTGTTCTGTTCTCTCATTTTGAGAGCTATAACTAAGATTGTAAATGTGGCAGAACATGGCAGGTGCCGCCGAGCAATATTCTTAGAGTATCTTAGAAACAGATTTCCATGCTGGTTCTATAAAGTGTGAGGAGGACAGAGAGACATCGTGTAAGTGTCATATAAAGGGCATTGATGCCATATTCAGGTAACTGTTCTCAGTTCCAAGTGCTTTTTTCCCACATAAATATTGTTAATAATGACGGGGATAGATAGACCCTGATTCTCTCTTACCACGTCAGGAAATGCACGGTACTGGAAGAAAGAGGGACCTACTGCTATTTCCTTGTCAGTTGTGCCTTTGAGTTCTGCAGAGGTCACTCATTTACACGAACATATGGGAACTGTCCTCCCCCAAACTCTGCAAATCAGCATAAAGGCAGCGGTGTCTCTGGAAGAACAGTGTCAGAACTGGGAGAGAGTCACCTTGGGTCCCCGGCCTGTTGCTTGCGAGGGGGTGCCCCAGTGAGCCTGTCGTTCCACATTTGTCAGCTGTGAACAACTGCACTTCTTTCCTCGGCTGTTGTGAGGGTGACGTGAGGTGTGTGTGCTGTATGTCTAGCACTGTCTGGGGCCCATCTGGGGAGTCAGAAGAGACTGGTTCTCCTTTTACTTCCGGGTCATGCCCAAGTTTCAGCCTTTGTTATTGGAAAACACTGCAAAGCATGTGGTTGGGAGCTTTATCCAGATATGATGGGTTGTTTCTTAGAACAACCAAAACATTTTGTTTCTATAAGAAAGAAAGAGAACTCAACAGAGCAGCAAACTACTCATCTAATAAAAGTTTGGAAGGTTCATCCTCCAAAGGAAACCTTCAACCGACAGGCTCCATCCTGATTCTTTGAAGTGTTACAAGAACTGTAGCACTCCAGAAACTTCCCTTCAGGGAAAGGACACAGGCTTCGGGTGGCCTGTGAAGCCCAGTCAGTCGCTGAGGCGACTGGCTCGTTCCTGGGAGAACGCCAGTCTGCTGGATGCACAGGGACGCGTGTGTGTGTCCTGCGTGACCGACCAGGCTGCCATTTACAGACTGATAACAGTCAGTCACAGAGCCACCCAGACCCAACAGGAATTCACTCCTCAGTACAGGGCAGGGCTGAGAGCGGAGCACGGCTTCTGGTGGGCCGTCGGCTCATTCACATGATGGACACACACTGTCTGCAGCGACAGAATGCGGCCTCCTTTCCGTCCTGGGGGCAGACTGTGATACGTCGTGGTGCATGCTGGGTATGCCTTTCTAGATTCAGAAAAAGTCAGAATTTTGTAACATATCCGGCCCCAGCAGTTTCAGTAAAAGAAGATTGAGTCAGCATGGCTCGATCAACATACAGGGTATGTTAAACAGATTCCATCAGATTGTCCGACACCATTGCCTGTTGGCATTGCCAAGGCACAGAGTCTTGCACTGAAAAACAGAACACCCTCTCTGTTCTTTGAGAGGCTCACTGCATTTCAGAGAGCAACAGGCACATCAGGTGTCACAAGTGAAAATGAAGCCCCAGTGCCCTGGGGAAATATGGGTGGCCTGTTAGCCCTTCAGCACAGACGCGGACTCTCGTAGGAGGCTGGCTGCTTGTGCAGGTGCACCGGCTTCTGCCCAGTCAGGAACGCTCCCACTAGTGGGCTTCGCTCCTGAGAGCAGTCAGGGCAGCCTCCTGGGACCCACGGCTGGTGCGGTCAGACGGCCGTGAGCTTGAGCCTTGGCTTGAAGAAGAATTCCTTTTGCTGTTTGCTGGAGTTATAGGAGAGGCTGTGTATTGTCGCTTACATGCTCGGTATCCTGTCTGGTGCAGTCATCTGTGCTTCCCTAGGCGGTAAAGAGAACGGCCTTTCAATTGTCTCCTACGTCTGGAAAGTCTCTGTAATCACACTACCGTTAGGAAAAGCCCATAATCACACATGTCACAATGGAGCTGTATTTTAATCAAGCCTCGGGGTTTCTTATGAGAATAGACTCAGACAGGAAGGAAGTCCAGGGCCCACCCCAAGGCCCTGTCTCTCAGCTCCCCACTTCCACCCACCATCACTCAGGACCCCAAATCTAAATTACAAATATAACCTTGTCTGTAGACCTGAGTGGTACTAGTACCTGTGGATTGAAACCAATATTCCCCCACGTCAGTGAAATCGAACATTATATGAACCATTCAGGAGCCTGTAAAGCCACAGAGCCCTGAAAACTGAATAGTTTCAATGTCTGGGGCCCACTGGGGCTGACCCCTCCAGGAGGCCTCAAGTTCAATGGAAGCAGCAGGTCCTGGGGCGTGCTGGTCCGCACCAAGGTGACAGAGTCGGTAGCTGCTCAGCTCAGGCTCCCTCAGGCCCCTGGCCCTGTCACACAGAAGCCAGTGTAATTCCTGCTGGTCCTGAGCATTTGGTGTCACAGCCACTGGGCATTCATTTACCCCAGACTCGTCAGGCTCCTGCAGGGGGCAGGCACTCAGCCTGGTTCCTCACCTCCCTTCCCACCCACAGTAGTTCATCTGTTTCACCCCGACAGCCCCTTACGTGGCACAGCAAACATTTATGGAGGACTGATCTGCTCAACTCCTCTGGAAAGCAGATGCCCCGATGGAGTTAGGGGTGCAAAAGATTGTGGCAGGCGGGGTGGGGGGGAACTCCTGGAAGGGACGAGGGGACAGGAAGCAGGAGGAGAGGGAAGAATCTTCAGAAGGTGACACAGGTCTGACACCTGGAGAAAGGCATAAAAAGCATGTGCCAAAGCCCCACCAGGCCAACGGGGAGCCGCAGAGCAAAGCCTGCCCATAAGACAGGCCCCATGTCATATGGAAATGGCTCCATTCTTTAGCCTTGGAAATGGCTCCATTCTTTAGCCTTCACCGCTGCCTGCGTGTGACCAGGACAGAGATGGCTTGAGCAGGACATTTTGTGGGCCTGAATTCAGTCACAACTCACTTGTAAGCTGCTGCTGCTGGAGGCTGTTAGTCAAGTCGTCTGCCCTTCTCCGAAAGCCTTCACTGCTGCCGCAGGACCCGGTTTACACCGAGGGTGATTCAGGAACGTGCAGCGTCCACAAATCCATCCAGTTCAGCTTCAAGAGATCCTGTCTCCTAAGTCTCACAGGTTTTCCAGTCTTTCAGAGTCCAGTCCCAGGTGTCCTGGGAAGGGAACCACCTGACGTCCTCCTTATCTAATAACGTAGCAAACCATAGTTGAGAGCTTGCTAAGAGTGAGAGGGTGGGACCCCCAAAATTCCAAGCTGGAGAAAGGTGAGAAACTCCGGGACAGAAACATGTGCAGTAAGGGGCTGTGACCCCACCAAAACAGACTGCCTACACCTGGCCCTGCTGCAGTGTGTGACCTGCTGCTCAGATCTCATCTGTGTTTATGTGACATTATACAGCACACCTGGTCTTCGTATGTATTTCCTAGGCCCTGCTTTGGCCCAGAAAGGTTGACAATGTACTCCTTCATCGTAGGAAATAGTAACTTAGGTACGTCCTTAGTCCTGCCAAGTTTAATAACAAAGCTAAACATCATTGTTCCTAGAATGTTCTGGAAATATTCTGAGATCCAGGTTGACAGAGCATGGGAAGGAAAGCAGACATTCCTTCCCAGAGTTCCACACTCGAGGATTTGAAACAGAGTGCTTACTGGGAGCTTTGAAGACCACGTTCGTATTGAAAGAGGTGCTGTGAAGGCACCCTCTCTCCTCAGAAGGAATGGAGTTTACTTAGTGTTTTTACATTTTCTTTATAGAATCATGTCCTTCATTTCATTAAGAAAATAAGTAAGTGAAGCAACTGACCTCAGTCTTTATCTACTGGAAATGGGAAGATTCAAGGGTCTTGTGAAACATCAGGATGATTACGTCACAGTGACCGTAAATCTCCCCATGCTGGTCTGCTTGAAGACCGATAGCAAGGAGAGAGGGTAGCGTGGGCCTGAGAAAATAGCGTCTCATTTGGGAAGAAGAGGAAAAATGGTTCTCCCCACCCAGAGCAGGATGACTGGTAAACACAGACTCCATCTGTTGTGGGGTAGAAGCTGAGACCCATGTTCCCATCTCCTAGATTTGAGGGAAAACTAAGGGCAGTGAATGGACTTGCCTAAAGTCACACTGTGAGGTCATGGCCAAGCCTGCCATCCAACACAGAATCGCATCCTCCTAGAGGATTAAAACCATGATTCAGGATTGGGTAGAAATGCTCAAATTAGATGCTTTCCGTCCAGTCTCTAACTGTAAGCACAGAGCCGCCTCTGAGCATAACTGAGGTTATGGCTGTAACCTTCCAGGCACAGGATTCTACAGCGGTTGCCATGGCAAAGAGGTACAATCTAAGCCTCTGATGAAAGTGAACCTTTTGTGAGACGCAGTAAGCTTCCTATCAGACGCTCATCACGATCTCAGTCCTTTCGTCTCCTGCAGCACCCCACGCCTGGAGCTGGTCATGGTTCACATACTCACCAAATTAATTCTGCTCCATCCATTTCGTGACTTTTTTCAGTAACATAAATGTACTTTAATCATTCAGAAGATTTGACTGTTTTGATTTCAGTTATGAAAAGTAGATTGATAGTGAGGTTCTAACTTATATTTCTTTCTTCTAGAATATAAATTTTACCTTTCACTATTAAGGTTTTTGAGTGTTTGAGTCAATATTGAACATAGAAAACCTGTCTCAAATATGAAAGGAATAGAAAATTACAAACGAGATAACTGGCAGCCTAGAGCTATTAATTCTAGCATAGGTTTTGATAAATCTTCACCTGAAGGCTGTAATTGTTTCTGAGAAAAATCCTTGAGGCTGATATCATTTAAGTGTCTCTGCTCAAGAAAAACTGAATTTCAGAAATTATATTGCCTCTTTGCTACTATCAGCTGAAAGAGAAATTCGGCTGCAATTCAGATAACATATTCCCTCCTTTTAACTGCCCATTTTCTGCCCTGAAAAGCTTACCTGCCAGCGGTGCCCTTGCGGGCACAGTGTTATAACCCGGAGCCTCTGACCGTCTGAGCTCCATGGGGCTGGAACTTGCTGTTTCTATCCAGAGATGTGTAACACCGATCCAGAATTGATCAAAAGGCTTTTTGTGTTTTAAACACTGTTCCATAGGAGGCCACAGGAAAAGAACACCTCTGTTCTAGCCTCGTCTAGGAGAGGTCTGTGATCTTGAGCGAGTCACCTTAATCTGTGTGGACCTCATTTTGGAAATGAGGAATTTGGATTCACTGTTCCCTTCCAGGCCATAATGCATTGTCTTCGGTTAAATAGCTGATTGTCTATGAAAGTCAGTGACTTTCTGATGCTGACTTTTGTTTTCCACATCGATAGACTATAGATATCTGTTACTATTCTTAATTAAATGTGTCTCATGCCAAATGAGACTTTTTAGTGATCATATACATTTAATGGAAGAACTAGAATGTTCCTTAATAGTAAATACTGTGTGTATTTAGTGTTTGCCTAAAACCTCGTTTGCACCCCTTTTATGTTTTATGTGCGTTAATGTAAGGTCAGTGTTTGTGAATTACACATTTTAGTGTATACAACTGCAAAGGCAGGCACTTTTATTTCCTCCTTTAACACACCGTACACGGCTATCTTTACAATGGGAGATTCAGTAAATAATAAAGGTACTGATATATATATATTATATTGTTTCCTTTTCAAAGTAAAGACTAGTCAATGAACTGGAAAGTAAAACTTCATTTAAAAAAAGATGTGGTGAGAGTCATTTGAAAATAGAGGTTTAGAATGTTTCCTTTCTTAATGTTTCTCGGTCTTTATTATTCTTACTTACTGTTCATGAATTTCTGTATCTTACTGTGGTGAGCACACTTAACATGAGATCTCCTCTCACGTGTTTACCTACACAGAGCAGTCCTGTCCCCTGTAGGTACAGCGGTGCACAGCCTCGTACACTGAGACCTGGAGCCCCTCGGTCAGTAACTCCCCATCCCTTCCTCACGTCTGGACCCTCTGAATGTGACTATGTTAGATGCCGCATATAAATGGAATCAGGCAGTCATTGTCTCCCAGCATTTGCTTATTACACGTGTCATAATGACCTCAAGGTTCGTCCGTGTGGTCACACATTGCAGAATTTCCTCTCTTTAAAGGCAGAATGTGTTCCACTGTGTGTGTGCACACCACATTGTCTCCGTCCACTCCTCCAGCTGGGACATGGAAGTTGTGTCTGCTTCTTGGCTGTTGGAAAGAGTGCTGCAGTGAACAGGACGTGCTAACCTCTCTCCGACATCATTAGTCTTTTGTGTAAGCACTCAGAAGTCACCATAGATCTGTGTTTAATTTTTGGACAAACCTCTGTAACAGCTGCATCATTTTGCATTTCCACCGACAGTGTACGAGGTTCCATTTTCTCCACATCCTCGTCCACACTTGCCTCTTTTTTTTTTATAATAGTCGTTCTGATGTAACATCTCATTATGGTTTTGATTTTCAGCTTCCTGATGACTAGTGGTATTAGGCATTTTTTCATATGCCTGTTGTTCACTCATGTATCTTCTTTGGAGAAATATCTATTTAAGTCCTTAGTCCGTTTAATCAGGTTATTAATTATTTTGCTATTGATTTGTAAGAGTTCATTATATATCTTGGAGATTAACCTTTTATCAGATACATGGTTTGCAAATATTTTCTCCCATTGCGTTGATTGCTTCCTTTGCTATACAGAAGCTTTTTCATTTGATGTCATCCCACTTGTCTTTTTGTTTTTGTTGCCTATGCTGTTGGTGTCATAGCGAAAAAAAATCATTGTCAAGACCAATGTCTTGACACTATTCTTCTGTGTTTTCTTCTGGGAGATTTCCAGTTTCAAGTCTTACATTAAGCCTTTAATCTATTTTGAGTTGATTTTTGTATATGACATAAGATCAGGGTCCAAATTCATTCTGTTAATTGCGGAGTTGACTTTTTTTTCTATTTTATTTTTTCTATTTTTTAATTGTTTTGTTAGTTTCACGTGATAGCAGTCCATTTTATTTATTTATTCATTGTTTTATTTATTTTTTAATTTTATTTTATGATAGCAGTCTATTTTAAACTGATTAGTTTAATCACATACCAAAACTCTGCACTGTAACTTTTCCCCGTACCCACATGTTATGTTGTTGTCACAGTAAACACGCATTCATATTGTGTATCTTTCAACATGTTAGTTATGGTTATAACCTTAATATTTGTCTTTTAATTTTAATCCTAGAATTAAAAATGATTTACTGACCATCATTACAGTAATACAGCGTTCTATATTTGTCTATATATTTACCTTTACCAGTGAGTTCCATACTTACTTATGCTATTGTGTTGCTGTTTAGCATCCTTTCATTTCAACTGGAAGAGTTGTTCTTTGGGTAACCCTAGAGATGTTGGGGTATGGGATGGAGGGACCAGCTCTGTCCCTATGCAGGTTAGAGGATGAGAGCTAGAATTTTTCATTTTTGCTCTGTGCTGAGCAGAGGCCAGGATCTATGGCATCTACCAGCCCAAGCCACCATCTCGCTTCACACCGGGCACCACATTGTGCCAAGCCTGTCAGAGCTCCAAGACTGTCCAGACAGAAGCCAGTCCTCTGGGGAGCCCCCTCAAAAAGTTGGGGTGCTATGTGTACAAACCTGAGAGAGGCTGGGAGCTAATGGTCGCTTCTTGATCATACGGTGCTTTGCTGGGGCCAGGGTCTCTGCTGAGAAGGTGTCCTGAATCTCCCTGTTGGCTTCAGGGAGTCTGCTTTCACGTTTGCTCAAGGTGCAGGAGCCTTTCAGTTAGTTTTTGGATTATTCACAGGGAAGTTGGGACTTGTTGCTCAGTCAGCGTCTTTGTGGGGGCCGGAGGGCTCCGGGGTCCTTGCTGTCCCGCTGCTGTCACTCACCTACTTATTATCTTCAGAGTAGGAAACTGGAGTCTGATTCCAAAGCCCATCCTCTTCCAAGCACACCACAGTTGCCTCTTTTCCTGAAACTTCCCCGATTATTCTGATACAAAGCATACCATTAATGAGCTGCATGTGGAGAAAAGGAATGAATTATGTGCTTACAAATGCCAAGGGTCTCGCCTCTCTCCATGTGTGTCACACACACATGCACATTACAGTTTTTGTGCTATCAGTAGTTCAATAAATATTAAATTGAAACTAAAATATTCTTTTATTAATAAAAAATACTTAAAATAATAATGCAGCGTATTCAAAAACACAGGAAAATGAAGTCTGTCAAACATAATGGGACTTAATCTGTCAGAGAGCTAGTTTAGTGATTGTATGTAACACTGTAATTTTACATTTAATTCCACTCAGTCGTTCTGCTTCTAGGAGTTTGCCTAAGGAAATAATTTAATATGTGTGCAAAGAATATTCATCATATAAAGTTTCTGATTTTTCTTACTATAAACAATCTAAATGTCCAAGAATATGGGATTGGATTAATAAATTAATGTAATGGAACAGACCACTCAGCCATTAATAATTATATTACAAATGGATATTTGTGGACATGAAAGATGGATGTATTTTTAAGTGCAAACAGCTGAAGCACATGCCATTGGGCACATACAAAAGGGAAGACTGGTGCTCAGACTGTCACATTGAATTCAGAGGATTAATAGCTGAGACCCCCCCCCTCCAATCACCCAACAGTTAAGATTTCTCTTTATGAGAACTGTTGACAGTTCAGACGCATAGCAGTCCCTAAGAAACCTGACTTGAAAGCAGTTGTCATGCTCAGGGTTTTACTTTAAGGAATCCTAGCCCTGTTCTAGCTCGTCACACCGACATGTGGACATTCTGGCTTTCCAGCCACACAGATGAAAATAGTCATGAGGCCGTGTTGCCACCTTGCACTGCTGGAATGTTCTTAAGACCTGAGAAACATCTGTTCATCTCCTTGCTAATATACATGAAGGACTAAACTGTATTTGAAACCAGAGGCAGAATCTGGCTATTGGATACCACCTGTACATGTTTTTACTGCTTTCTTAGACTAGTAGAAGTGGGTTTTGTCAGTCTCTCAAATTCCAGGTTTTGTTCAAAGCAACATATGCCTTAAGCCAACATATCAGTTGGCTTATCAGGGAGTTCAGCAAGCAAAGATTACAACCAACACACTTGTTGAGAATAAAAAGGGCCAGGCTTTGACCTTTTCCAGCTTGTTACCTATTGAATTTTCCATCTGCTTGTTTTGTCTTCCTAAGGAACCTGTGTGTATCTGAGAGAACGAGCAGGAAAATGGACCTGTGCCTCCTGGGTCTGCAGTCCTAAACCCTGGGTCCAGAATAGGGGAGGAAAGAGGCTGACAAATGGCCCAGAAAGTGAGCTGAAGACCAGCAGTCTGTTCAGAACAAAGTTGTGTTTCTCTCTGTTGCAGAGCCCACGTGAGCAGGAGGCTGGGCAGCAGCACGCACTGCCAGCAGGGGTAGGACGCCGGGCAGGCAGCTGGTGCCAGGGGGCGGCCAGGGCGCTCCAGCGAGTCTCCAGCTGGTCCCCGTTTTGCAAGACCCTTTAAGCGATTGTGGGGAGCTGCCACGAGCTAGGTTTCATTCTGGGCATTCTGAAGGTGGAGATGATTAAGACGTGTTGCCTCCCTTTAAAGAGCTGGCCGGAGACGGGGGAGATGAAGTAACCGACAGCTTACAGTGTGAAACGACAAATTCTGTTCCGCAGGCAGAGAAAAGGAAGGGTGTTGCAGGAACACAGAGGGCAGGGAGCCTGCCTGTTCCTACGAGGAGAGGTGGTGGGTGTGGGGCAGGGAAGGCTGTACAGAGATGGTGCCATGAGCTGTTCTGGGAGGATGAGCAGAAGCCACAGGGAAAGATCTGTTTTCCTCCCCAACGGGCGGGCAGCGCATAAGAGCAGATCTTCATAATCAGCCAAGAACGCGTAATTGTGCAGAGCCTTAAGCCCGCCCACCAGCCCTTTTAGTGTCAGGGCCTCAGCATGTCTGCCACGTGGACCAGCTGGTTGTGCGTTGCCCAGTGTCATCTGGAGTGTCCCAGTGAGGACAGCAGACTCTGCAGAGCAAGATGAAAGTCTCAGCACGATAGTGTGTAACTTTGCTGTGATCACACAGCGCCGTACAGCCAGCCGTCCATACACCTAAGGCTAATGTCACCAAGACTGCGAGCAAACACAGTGAGTTCTCAGCTCGCAGGCGTTTCTCTGCAAACAAGCAGATATCGGTGAGCCTCTGTGTGGGCCAGAGAGGCCTGCAGAGGTCTCAGCATGACCTTGGTGTCTGACTTCAGTGACTGCAGTGTTTCAAGTGGGTAACTGGAAAAAAGTTTCATTCCCATAGTGCTGCCAGGACAAACGCTTAACATTTAAATGCGAGCAGCAGGAGGCCGGTGTGGGGCTGCATTGCTCAGTAGGTGGGCACGTCTTTCACTTGCCAGACTGCCCACAAGCAGCTGTAAAGCGCCCGTCATTTGCTTTGGGTCAGTCACGCTGCACACCAGTCGCAGTGACTACTTGCAGAATCTCTGACCACGTAATTATGTCTTCTCCTCATTGTAACCACTTTCATTTCAACATATGCTCTAGAAAATGGAAATGACTGTGGGGAAAGAATCAAGAACACCTTTCTTCTATCACATTTCCTTTTCATCTCAAAGGAAAGCTTTACTCAATTAAAAAACAAAAAACTGAGAAATAAGTTTCACAGAAACTTATTTTCACAGAAAATATTTAGCAAGCTATTTGATCAAATAAAATATTTTGTATAGTTTTTTAGCTTGAAGTAACTCACCAAAATGCCTTATGTTGTTATGAGCATGTAATGTTTTGTCTTATGGTTAGTTTCTTGGGTAGAATTTAAAGGTATAAAAATTTTTTATTTGTAAATAAGACCATTAAATATAGTTGATACAAAAATTTTCTGTTGTTTACCTGCAGAAAGTGAATTTGAAAAGAGACTGATGATTGATTGAAACCTTTTACAATTTCAAATTGGGAAGGAAACTAGGTTTTCTGTGACATTCTGCTAACAGAAGAATTCTCAAGTAAAGTACATTAGGAGGCTGCAGGTCCAGTATTCCCGGCTTTAGAGGTGATGACAGCACAAAATATGTGTAAGCTGGAATGTGCCAAAGTTGTTTAGTCTGAGTTGTGAGAAAGCCGAGACCTTGAAAGATAAAATAACTAAGTCTTCTCAGTTTGGGCACAACTGTCATTAAGGTTCCCCAGCACATTGTGTCCCCTGGCATTATCTGTCACCACTGTTCTTTTCAACCATGAAAAACATCATTTTGTTTAGCGGCAAAGCCACATAAATTTGTCCTTCGCTGAACTCATATGTACTGTTCCCAGCCGAGGCTCTGAGTCAGGCTTAGCTGGCTGTTCCAGCACCAGGACCGGCTTCTGGCACCACTTCACCCCATGCTGCTCTGGTTGTCTTGTTTCTTGGTTCTCCCTGAAACTGTGGAGGACAAGCGTCCGCAACCCAGACCGTGCTGGGCAAGGGTAACTCGTTTCTGTGGAGATGTCGCTTGACCTGGGGCCGATGACATGCCCGGAGCGTCCAGTAGCTGCGGTGTTGTACTGCAAGTGACAGGCACATGGAGTTCAGGTGTCCCTCCCGAGGGAGGGACAGAGCACATTTACAAAACTGTTTAAATATTCTGAGCCCAACACATGCTGAATTGTGAGATAACTGCATGTAATTATTTCCACTTCAGTACACTATAGATGAGGCATAATAAATACATGGAGAGGGAAATAAGCCAATTGCTGAAACATGACTGCATTTACTTGGTAACAAATGACACGATGGCACCATCGTCATGTAAATGAAACAGAACAAACCCTGTGTAGTCACATTCCAACCTCTTTTCAGATATTTTTTATTTTCCTACCATTTTCTGTTCCATAATTCTACTGAATCTTGTCTTTTTCCCCAGTTGAGGCAGGTCACTTAGAGATGGGCTAATCCAGTCATTTCTGCAGCACTTTTATTCAGCTTCTGGTGGGTGGGTGGGTCTCTTCTCCCCTGTCTCACCTTTTCGAAGATGAAGCTGAGATTGATGGGTACTTGGGGGGAAAACGATTTCTAGTTATCTTTCCCTGCCATGCTTCTAATGGCATGTGTTTTGTCGTCCTTAGAACTACCAAGAGGCCTCCAATTTGGAACAATTTGTAACTCGATTTTTACTGAAGGAGACCTTGAATCAGCTGCAGTCTCTCCAGAATTCTCTGGAATGTGCCATGGAAACTACTGAGGAGCAAACCCGTCAAGAAAGGCAAGTTAAATGTTTTCACATTATGTCTCTTTAGTGAACTGTGTTTACAGAAAACCAGATGAGGGGCATTGTACTGACACTTGTGAAAACTAAAACTGAGAATTAACATATTCAAACAGGACAGCAGGGGCCGCCACGGGGTGCTTGTGTCTGCCTCTAAAGAGACCGTTCTCCTTCTCCTCTTACTGCTCCTCATATCTTCAACACATTTTAATGGAGAATGTCATAGACGAGGAAGACTTTAAAAGGCTCTGTGATGATATGAAGACACATTTCACATAATCCCAGTCCTTAGGGTGCTGACATCTGTTCCATAAATAAGATGTGAACTCTGAACCTGAGATGCAGGGTACACAGTGAGCGGTACCATAGGCAAGGTAAAGCAAACCACCATGGGATTGCACAAGGTAAAAGATTAAATACGGATAGAGGGATGAAAGACAACTTCACGGCGTTTCCTGATGACGTTTGAGCTCATCTTGGCAATGGGGATAATTTCAAAATGCAGAAATGATGGGAACGAGCCTTACAGGCAAAGTGAACGTGGATCTAAAGGGGAACCTGAGAATTCGGTTACCATGATTATGGAAATAGGGAAAAGAGAATGATGGGAAAGGATATCACACTCCAGTGCCAGCAATAATATCACTGAGAAGATAAGTAGTGATATTTTAACAGTTATGTAAATAAAAGCACTAATGCTAAAGAGAAAGCTGAGTTAGAAATGTGTAGAGGAGATACCAAAATAATTCCTGCCAACAGTTGGTGCTTTCTTGAGTTGTCATCGTTTAGAGAAGAGCTTGGCAAAACTCTCAGTTATGCAACATATTTTTGCAAGTGTTACTTTAAACCTGTGGATATGACTTATCTAACTTTTGCATTTTAAATTAGGGAGAAACACAGTTTTTTGAACAGGTTAATAATAGGCTGTTCTGTAAGGTTGATTTTTCTAAACAAATTAATGCATACGTAATTATTAGGACATCTCAGAAAAACAGTGGAATTTTCAGCCGTGTGTTGACAGTGTTGTGAATGAGTGAGCACCACCAAAATTGGACCAAAAAAGCCTGTAATCTCAGCTCTCAGAGCTCACGCAGCTGATGAAGGTGCGCGCACTCCTTGCCGGTCCTGTACCATTGCAACTTCCTGTTTTCATTGCACTGGGTGATTCCATATCAAATGGCAAAGTAGAACAATTAGCTCTAGAAAAGCAACAACCCAGCTCCTTGGGTTTGAGCAAGGATAAGTGAACATCATAAAGCCCAGTGAAATAGATTTCACGTTCCTACTGAAAAAACGAGGCCTAATGTCTTTTGTTTAGATTTTTTGGACGTAAAATGGATTCTTCTTTTTTATAATCAGTCATTTGCCAGCTGAAAGGAGGCTGAGGCAGCGCTCAGCTCCCCGTGCTCGCCTGCCCTTTGGGTTGTTCTGTAGCCACCCCCAGCACACAGGCTCTCTGTCAGGCTGCAGCCTGGCCTTGAACTTTGACCGCCACCAACAGCTGCACAGCAGCTATATTTACTGAGAAGAAGCATGATGATAGAATTTAAGAAAAGTGGAAGACACTAGAGAAGAAACGAACCTGTATGTCTGGGTGTCTAGCTCACAACCTGGAAGAGTGGGAAGTCCTACAGGTCGTCTGTCACTTTGGGTAGTGCTGCTGTGTAGGATTTGCTGAAGGCACCCAGGGAGGCCCACATCCCACTGCAAATGATTCTGCTCCTGGGAAGTTTCTGGGGGAAGAATACACAAAGAAGGAAATAGAAAAGGAGCTTCACTACAGGTGTGTGTCGGTGTGGTGTCTCTGGAGACTCTGACACTGAATCAGGCCCAGGCCTGGAGGGTCTTGTTTCCCCCAAGGCTCTGTCTTCCTCCCAGCTGACCACCAGGCCAGTGAGGGGAGTACCGGCGCCTCCCCAGTGTGGAAAAGACAGGGAGCCGGCTGCTGCTGCCCATGTCGCAAACAAGAGACCAGTGAGAAGCCTCCTGGGGAGACAAGACTTGAACCGACCTGCAGGGTGGTTTAACGGCAGCTGATGTGCTTGCTTCCTGCAGGGGTGGGTGCCCTCGCCGGCTCTCAGCACCTGCCCATAACACCCTCAGCACCCGCCCTCACCCACTCAGAGCACCCACAGCACCCAGCCACAGCACCCGCCCTCACCCGCCCGCAGCGCCCGCCCTCACCTGCCCACAGCACCTGGCTGACTCCCTGGCTGGCTTGCTCACTGGTTGAGCAGCACTTTCTCTGGAAGCCTTCGCTCAGAACAGAGCTTTGCAGCCCACTCCAGCACGGTCCACTCCCTCGTCCCCTTACTCGGAGCTGCGTAGCCCCTGTCCCTTACCTGCTTATTTCCCACATTAGACTTTTGAGTCTCTAGACGGCAGGGGATGGCCTTGTCTCCCTGCCTGGCACAGCTGCATGTGAAAGCTATGAAACGTACTGAATGAAAGGAAACCAAGGTAACGTGCACCGGAGGGGCAGTGAAAAGGCCCCGGGGCAGTGAGGAGACCTGCCTACCTGGCATCTGGGCTTAAGAAGGGTCTTACAAGCTACACACATGCGTTTACACGTAAAACTAGCAGAGATTGTCATTGGTGGTTTTAAAGAGAGGAGAAATCAAATGAAAGAGAGGTTTAAGGGACCTCAGTCTCACAGTGGTGCATGGTGAAGGTTTGGGGAAGAGGAGAGGTCAGCTCAGCGCACCCAGATGTCACACAGGAAGGAGCCGCCGTCCGCCACACCTGGGCTGTGACCATGTGCTTGCCTGCAGTGTCATTGTGACTTTGGGGGTTACCGTGTGTGAAACATAAGGATGTGAGGACTCTGTGGAATGTGACAGCTCTGGGAAGTCCTCTGTCCCACCGTCAGCCCCGGTCGGGGGTCACACAGCGTCGTGCACCCTGCAGGACCTCTGTCTGTTCCTGTGAAAGTGGCATTTTCACGTCAGAGGGACGTGTGCAGCTGGAATGCCAGAGGGCTGAGGTTTTCAGGTGGCATTCTGCAACTCTGCAAGCTGGCTAAACTGAGCCACTTTCACTCCTTTCCTTTGAAGAACCTGATAGCAGGTGACAAGAATACCCTTACGTTATACTGAGGTGTCCCTCTGGATGACCCTGTTCTCTTACATAAACCTTCATAAGCTGGATTCCCGAGAACACGGCTAGAATTCTATGTGAATTCCTTCTTTATAATGGAATCTGCAAACGGTTCTGTTTCCCAAAGTGCTTTATCCAGAGAGATGGCTCATTCGTTCCTTCTGGGCTTGGGTGTTATTTTCTCCTTTTGATGGCTATCCCTTTTAGAAGTAGGGAAAGGCTTTAATTTCACTTCCGGCTGATCATAAAATTCACAGTTTACGTTCCCTTAGCTTGAACATCTAGTCACCTACTCCTGCAACCCCACAAGCTGCCAGAAAATCGACTTTTTTTATGCCAGAGGCAAATCTAGGAAGATCTAGTTAAACATTAGAGAGTAAATATATATGATTTCTTTTGCTCCCTCCCTAAAGCCTTCAAAAAATGGCATTAAAAGTGCCTGGAAAGAAAGTCCTAACCACACAAGGCTAAAAAGGATGAAAGGAGAGGCAAAGGGATGGGTGAATCTGGTGGTGGCAGGTGAGAGGGGCTGGGAGAGCAGCCCCACTGGAGGGGCGGGCGGCGGGGGTGGGGGCGGTGCCTCCTGGAGAAAGTGAACGGATGTACCCTGGCTCATCTGGGGTTCGGGGCACAACACTAAGAAGGAGGCGTCAAGGGAGATTTGGGACCCCCTCAGAATGCTCTGCTCCCAGAGCACTGACACCGGCCTCAGCCTCCCATCGGGGACACTTCTCGGGCCATCTCTTGGTCCAGGCGTTGGTGTCCCCTGGTGAACAGCCCAGCTAGGCCCCCCGCAGAGCAGCTGCAGGCTGGAGCCCTCACCACACACAGATTCCAGTCGTCCTTGTTGCTCCTTCCTCTGCAATAGGCAGGGTCAAGCAGGACAACACAGCTACATAAAGGGACTGAGCAGAAACAGCGCTCATAGCATAAACTGCCAGGGGAGAATCGTCAGTGTCCCGAGGAAGCGAGGAGAGTCTGCGTTCAGGAACTAAGGAGAGGATGCTGGTTTTTTAAAAAGAATATTCAAAGCACACAAAGGAGCTCTTAGAAATTGTGATTGCGGAAATTAAAACCTCTGTGGAAGATTGGGATGTAGTGTGATGCTGTTTCCACAAAGAGATGAAAAGTAGGAAAAACAAACAAAACTATCGGGTAAGTCCAAGAGGCCTGATATTTGACACGCAGTAATTCCAGGAAAAGAACCAAAGTGAAAAATGGTTAGAGAGTTCAGTCAGAGCAGGGAGTGGGAATAACAGAAGCCTGACCCCAGGGCATGTGGCAGGCTGTAATTCTCGGGTTTTTCAGCTCACTTCCCTGGGAAGCTGGACTTGGGGGACTGAGCCCCGACCCTGGGCTGACCACTGTGTCTGTTGATAGGCGAGGCCCAGCCAAGCCAGAGGTCCTGTCTATCCAGTGGCCTGGGAAACGGTCAGGTCGCCGAGTCCACAGACACAACAGCTTCTCCCCCAACAGCCCTCAGTTTCCTGGTCCAGGTAATGAATGCAGCTTTGTGATTTCTCTTCTGAATAGTCAACTCCGTGTGTGTTTTCACAGTGACTTATTTTTAAACCTGCAGCCAGGGCGGTAGGAAGGGTGTGTGTTCCTGATGCACGTGAGTGTCTGAAGCCAAAGCAGCCAACAGGCTTGGGTGTTAAGAACTGGGTGATGGTTCTCACCATCGTCCTGTCAGACCCCTGGCGGTGCCACCGGGTGGGACAGAGACAGGGAGGGCTGGGGCGCGGCCCCCTCTCTGCAAAGGAGCTGTGCTTTCATCTTAGCCTACTACGCACTGGACGCCAAGCCCGCTGGGCACACCCTGAACCCACATAGGAAGGGCTCTTGTTTTCCTTCACGGTGGGACTGAAATCAGCTGTTAGTTCTGAAAGTTTATTGGAAGAAAACCGCAGTAATAATCATTAGGTTATTGCATTTTAACCACGTCATTTATAATAATTACTTTCGAATCAATTGGAAATATGCAAACTCAGGTTGGTAAATATCAGACTAATTGTTATAAATTGTGTGTGTATGTGTGTGTATGTCTGTGCACATATCACTTGAACATGTGGTTTTAACACAAATGAATCTTTAAATACCTAACATTTCAGAAAATCAAAGTGCTAACTAAAGCCTATATTACACAGACTCTACTGGAAATATTTCAAAGAACACTGTCTTATTTTATAGGGTAGATGTTAGTGCCTCCATTTCCCCAGAAAGTGAAGTGATCATAGGTCATTTTTACTACAGAACAAACAAACCTGAGGTCAGTGCTGATGGCTGCAGCACTTGGTTTTCATCCCAGGGCCTCTGGCCACGTGGGGTGCGGGCGCTGTCAGCCCGACACGGCTCCGGGCTGTAGCTTGGCTTCAGTGCCATTCTGCTGGGGTCGGTGGCCACTTGGGGCAGCTTGTCCTCCTCGGGGTGTCAGAGTCACACCGCTCACTTAAAAGTGCGGTGTGCATTTTATCTGCAAGCCCAGTAACGGGGGTGGCGAGTGGACCCCATCATGGGTGGAGGTGCTGCCCTCAGGGCGAGGCTGGAAACAGAGAACTACAGCAGGGAGACGAGGAAATGACAGTACTGTGCTCCGGCGTCACAGCATAGATTGGCCTTTCCACTTGAACCATTCAGAAACTGATGTTAAGCCCTGCTGTGCTCGCCACCTTCAGTTCTTCAAGGAACCACCGATGGCCATGAGCCGCCCATAGCACCACATGGCCACGTGCTACCTGATTTGGGATGGAAGCCGCTGTGGGTACACCAGCGACATTTCCTGTTCCCAGCACCCTCAGCGGGCTCTTTGCAGGCGCATGCCTGCCACATGCTCCGTCTTCCTCCTGCGTCCTGAGGCACTGGCTGAGCTCTGAGGGGCATTTCACCCCAGAAGCCGATTCTGACGGGAGTGCTACGTCTTTGGAAGTGAGGTCTTATCTTCCTAACAGTCAAAGCTAAACAAGGCTTTCTAGTCTTCAGTTAAGTCACATCCTCCTATCAAGAAATGGTAATGTATCACTTCAGCAAAGCCAGCTGTGCCGAGGGCGCCTGGGGACGCCAGAGTGTCTGTGCAGGGCTCATAAGGTGACAGTGACAGCAGCGGAGCTGGGCGGTGTTTACCTTGTTGGCGCCCGGCACACTGTCCCTGCAGGTGAGCTGTGCCTGTGAGCACGCACGTCTGTTCTCACAGTCACTCTGGGGCTGGGGATCCTGCACGTAATTACACTGAGGCCACAGGAGTCAAGTCATGTCACCAGCACCGGTGGCCCCAGTGTCCGCACTCACTGCCGTGTCCTGACCGCATTGTCCGTGTGAATGCGGATTAGTCCGGAGGCAAGTGGCCGCCTGCTGCCCTGCCTTCTGTCTGGTTGTAGCCATTTAGGCCACGACTCCTGACACTGCTCCACTAGTGAGATTAGAATCAGGGATCCATGCTTTCCTTTCTCCAAAACAAAAATGACGCAGCCACGAGGACAGAACGGCTCAGCAGGAGCTGTTCATTAGCCTATGAAAGGTCAGGGCAGGCCACAACCTAATACACAGGCCTGTGAAAATGAGCCTGGGGGCTCGGACCCTACGCAGCAGAGAGCAGTAACAGGGCGCTCGTGAACTGGCCTCAGGCTGTAGGCCATCAGTGACCCGCGCTCCTCCAGGGCGGCGAAAGGAAAGCCGAGGCGCACGCCTCCCCTCTGCCCACACTGTAACACATTCCCCCTGTATTTCCCTTAAGGCTTATCAGAGGAGGGTAACCAGTGGATGGCCCAGATCAACAGGCTGCAGAAACTAATCGATAGACTGGAAAGGAAGGTGGGTGCTTCCGCTTCTTTCTTCTCCCCTCGCTTTACAGGGGATTGTGATTCTCGTCCCCACCCCAGAGAGCACCCATGGCTGCCCAGGTCTGGGTCCCAGCCAGGATCCCGGTGATGCTGGGAATGGCTGCTTGGGAGTTATTTGGGGTTTTGTGAAAGCAAATGCAGACGCTGCTGTAAGTTCGCCTTCCCCACCCCACTCCTGTTACCTGGAGAGAGGCTGTGGTGGTGACCGTGAACTCAGTCTGCTGCACCGTCTGCCTCAGACTGTGGGACTAGGCCGCGTGTGCTGCGTGGATGCAAATGGCTGACTGCTGCGGAGTGGCTGTGTGACATCCTAAGAGAGGAGACTGCATCCTGGGCTTCTGGAAATTAGCGAATGAAGTGATGACTTTCAGCATTAAAACCAGTTAGGATGTGACGAAGACTTCCTTAGAACGTGCGTCATGTGCCTAATTACGGTGTTTTCCTGCCCGATTCGATGAGTCCCCGGCAGCCCTGACGTGGTAGTGACTCCCCTCGGACAGCTGGCTGGAGAGGCAGCCTCTGTCACCATTCGGAGCCTGAGTTTCTTGCGCTGCCCGGCCCCATGTCAGGGCCTTAGGTCTGAGACAGGTACCGACTGTGCAGAATCCAGCCACCGGCAGAGCTCTCCGCCAGCACAACGAGCCAGGCTTTCTGAGTGTGGTGGTTGGTGCAGAACCCGGCCCAGCGTCAGTGCCCTGGGAACGGGGCAGCCCTCGCAGCCAACAGCCTCCTCACCCTGGCGTTTTCTTTTCCCGCCCTCCCCTCTCTGTTTTCACAAATCTTGTGTCCACTTGTTGTTCTCTTTCCACGGCATTGGTAAACCTTAGTAATGACGGACTGAACACACCTGAAATTGCTTCTCACAGTTGATCCAATGGGTGAAAGTCTCTATTGGAACAACTCATTTTTTAAAAATCTGAATTCTTTCATCGCCTTTCAGATAATGTGGTTCTCTTCGTTCAATAGTAGCCATAAAGAAGCTGCCATTCAAATATATGCTGTTTCTCGTAATTAACTAATTTCTGGTCTCTCCCTGCCCCCCGATTTCTTCCTCTAACTGAAGGATCTTAAACTTGAACCTCTGGAAGAAGAAGTTACTGAAGGGAACACTAAATCTGTAAGTACTTTTTCTGGGTCAGAATTTTAGAAATATATACTTTGAAAATATGATTTAATTCCTTCAAAATTAGTTACTATCTCAGTGAAAATTTGAAAAAGTGTAAGGAATCCTTGGGCATATTTCACTTTGTATGGCTAAGAAGTATTTTCTACATGGTGACTTGTGGAAACCCAATGCCTTCCCCACAGGGTTTTGTGACGCTCCTGCTGGGTGTTATGTGCAGAATGAAAATCTTACACGTGTGAGCTATTGAGTGAGCTCATGGGCACAAGTGGCATACGAGGGCAGGTTCAGACTGCAATTCAGTCATGTTTTATGCTCCCTGCCATCTCTTAGCCAGGGCCAGGGCCAGGCCCAGCAAGTTTTAAAAGATCTGTCACCCACAAGCGTTGCGGATTCAATAGCATTAAGAGTAGTTAAAAAATAGCACTGGGCAAGCTGGTCGGCATTCAATGTTACTTAAAAGCAGGGAAGGCTATTCCTTAACCGTTTTCAATCCTGTGTAAAGGTGAAGTAATCATGTCTTTGGGAACACACAGATAGTAATAATAATAGTCTGAACTGGTTTGTTTTTGCAGAAATACCACTAAGATAGTTGTTATTAAAAGTTGTGTATTTTCCTTGTGGTTGTGCCTACATTACTGCCCACTCACTCCATAATCTGTATTCAGAATGACCAAAACAGTTTCCACTGTTCCTTCACAGCTAGCATTCATAATTGTATGCCACTGTGTGTTGAATGACTTCTCCTGGTGAGCAAAAGCAGTTTGAGAATTCATGCACTAGAGAAGTGTTTCCTTTCCCATATCAGAAAGAGAAGAACAAACCTGTTTTACACACTTCTTGTCTAAAAGCTAATCTTTCCTAAGCCTTCACTGCATGCCAGGTGTTGTGCCAAACGCCCATATAACTCATTTCATCCTCATAGTAGCCTTGTGAGGTGGTGCTGCTATGGGCCCATTTTACAGATAAAGAGATTGGGGTGTAGAGATGTGGATATGCCCCAGCTGAGCCCCAGCAGTGAGGGCTCCTCACATCGTAACAGTCCCCCTCGGCGTGCGGTGCCCTGCCAGGCAGTGAGGGACACTTGCTGTCTGCCGTGAGCTGGCGAGCTCACAGATGACTGTGTTTTGTGAGATTCCGCAGCCCTGGGGCAGAGCAGGGATTGGGTAGGCTGGTAAGCACACAGCCAGTCTTGGACTCCAGCAGCTGCCATGTCTAGTTGTCTGGGACACGAGCCGTTGTGTAACGATGAGTATAAGATATGGTTTCTTTTTTTAAGTTCATTTTTTTTTCTCAGCTCGGTGTAAGAGAAGTAACATTATCTATCATGGTCAAGATCTTTACATACACGATTCCATTGAATCCTCCCCCAAACTCTGTGATATCATTCCCTCTACTCCAATGTCGCATATCAGAAGACATAAGATGACCAAGATTATGTTATTAACTTCTTCTGTCCACAGAGCTGGTACAATTGAACCAGTTATTTTAAATCAAGACCCCTTAACTTAAAGGAGAAAGAAGAAAGGAAAGAGGACAGATGGTGGAGACAGATAAGAGAACCCCCAGATACACACAGGCCCTAGAGTTTTCCAGACCACCTCAAATCCTTTGCTGGAATGACTAATATATAAATAGAATTATTAAAGGAATTCTAAGGACAGGCAATGGCTGAAAGCGAAAACACAAATAATTGATCAGTAACTGCATGCCAGGCTCTGAGGGAGAATATACAGTGGTGAATATTACGGCTGGGGGACGACTAGAAGGAAATGGAGGCAGTGAAAAGGGGTCTACAATAAGGTGTGACAAGGGACCGCCACCTGCTTTAGGGGCCCAGGAAAGGCTGCCAACCATACAGTCCTAGATAAATGGACATCAGGTATCATCCCGGATCTGGCCGTGGACCTGGACATGGGTGGTTTTGGTGTACAAAACTGGCGTGGCGGGACAGTGGGTTCCGTCAGCCGGCCGGGCGCTCGTGGTTCCCGCACAGGGGTTCCCGCACAGGCGGCCCGGCCCGCACCGTCCCCGACACGGGCCCCCCACGCGGGCTCCGTGCTGCGCGCTGTGTGCGGGGCGGCAGGCGGGGCGGCCCGGGGCCCAGAATGCAGCACGTGCCGTTCACCCGGGAGCCTGTGCGGCCCGCGCGGGGCGGGGGGGGGCGGGGGGGGTCCCTAACGCCGCGCCGCCCCCACAGCACATCCTGCTGGTGCAGCGCCGGATGTCGGTGGTGGCCGAGGACGCGGCGGCCTTCCAGGGGGCGCTGAAACGCTACGCGGACGGCGCGGCCGCCCAGCGCGGCTGCTTGCGGTGAGTGCCCCGCGCCGGGTCTGCGGGCGGTCGGGGCGCGGGCGGGTCGGGGCGGGGCGCGGGCGGGGCGGGGCGCGGGGCGGGGCGCGGGGCGGGGCGCGGGCGGGGCGGGGCGCGGGCGGGCGGGGCGCGGGCGGTCGGGGCGGGGGCGGGGCGCGGGTCGGGGCGCGGGGCGGGGCGCGGGCGGGGCGGGGCGCGGGGCGGTCGGGGCGGGGGCGGGGCGCGGGTCGGGGCGCGGGCGGGGCGGGGCGGGGCGCGGGGCGGGCGGGGCGCGGGCGGGGCGCGGGGCGGGGCGCGGGCGGGGCGGGGCGCGGGCGGGCGGGGCGCGGGCGGTCGGGGCGGGGCGCGGGCGGGGCGGGGCGCGGGCGGTCGGGGCGGGGCGCGGGCGGGGCGCGGGCGGGGCGGGGCGGGCGCGGGCGGGGCGCGGGCGGTCGGGGCGGGGCGCGGGCGGTCGGGGCGGGGCGCGGGCGGGGCGCGGGCGGGCGGGGCGCGGGCGGGCGGGGCGCGGGCGGGCGGGGCGCGGGCGGGGCGGGGCGCGGGCGGGCGGGGCGCGGGCGGGGCGGGGCGCGGGGCGGGGCGGGGCGCGGGGCGGGGCGTGGGCGGGCGGGGCGCGGGGCGGGGCGGGGCGCGGGCGGGGCGGGGCGCGGGGCGGGGCGCGGGGCGGGGCGCGGGCGGGGCGGGGCGCGGGCGGGCGGGGCGCGGGCGGTCGGGGCGGGGGCGGTCGGGGCGGGGGCGGGGCGCGGGTCGGGGCGCGGGGCGGGGCGCGGGCGGGGCGGGGCGCGGGGCGGTCGGGGCGGGGGCGGGGCGCGGGTCGGGGCGCGGGCGGGGCGGGGCGGGGCGCGGGGCGGTCGGGGCGGGGGCGGGGCGCGGGCGGGGCGCGGGGCGGGGCGCGGGCGGGGCGGGGCGCGGGCGGTCGGGGCGCGGGCGGGGCGCGGGCGGTCGGGGCGGGGCGCGGGCGGGGCGGGGCGCGGGCGGTCGGGGCGGGGCGCGGGCGGGGCGCGGGCGGGGCGGGGCGCGGGCGGGTGGGGCGCGGGCGGGCGGGGCGCGGGCGGTCGGGGCGGGGGCGGTCGGGGCGGGGGCGGGGCGCGGGTCGGGGCGCGGGGCGGGGCGCGGGCGGGGCGGGGCGCGGGGCGGTCGGGGCGGGGGCGGGGCGCGGGTCGGGGCGCGGGCGGGGCGGGGCGGGGCGCGGGGCGGTCGGGGCGGGGGCGGGGCGCGGGCGGGGCGCGGGGCGGGGCGCGGGCGGGGCGGGGCGCGGGCGGTCGGGGCGCGGGCGGGCGGGGCGGGGCGCGGGCGGGGCGGGGCGCGGGCGGTCGGGGCGGGGCGCGGGCGGGGCGCGGGCGGGGCGGGGCGGGCGCGGGCGGGGCGCGGGCGGTCGGGGCGGGGCGCGGGCGGTCGGGGCGGGGCGCGGGCGGTCGGGGCGGGGCGCGGGCGGGGCGCGGGCGGGCGGGGCGCGGGCGGGCGGGGCGGGGCGCGGGCGGTCGGGGCGGGGCGCGGGCGGTCGGGGCGGGGCGCGGGGCGGTCGGGGCGCGGGCGGTCGGGGCACGGGCGGGGCGCGGGGCGGGGCGCGGGCGGGGCGGGGCGCGTCGCCGTCGGGGCGCCGAGGCCGGTGACAGGCAGGGGGCGCCCGTCTCGGCGGCAGCTTCCCGCAGGCCGAGCGCCCCGTGCGGCCCGCGGGCCGTCGCCCACCCAACGCCTGGCGGGGCAGCTGGACCCCAGCCCCGGCTCGCGTGCCCGCAGGCCCCGGGGCGGAAGCGAGGAAGCCGCTGTCTGACGTCCGGATCGCAGGCGGGTCGCGGCCCCCGCCCACGGGACGCGCTGCGCTGACCTTCAGGGCCCGGCCAAGGGCGCCGCCGCGAGAACGCACCGTCCGCTTTGGCGCGTCCAGTCTCCAGGGACGGAGTCAGGCGGTCGCTCGCTTAGCAAAGGGCACGAAGCTTCACTGCCTTAGAGGGTCACAAATATTGCTTGACTGTGTAGGGAAGATGATGTGAAGCTGCTGGGAGCAGAGTAGAGGGATCACAGCAGGATGTGGCCCGCTGTCCTCTGGCAACGCGAGCAACCTCTGCTGTGACGTGCGGAGAACAAAATCCTTTCCCTGCCACGTAACCCGGGACTCGGGGCCTCCTGTGCCCGGCGGGTTGGTTGCACAGCTCCTCACCCGTTTCTTCCTGCCCATTCTCCAGCGAATGTCTTGCTTTCACAGGAATCATCAGAGCAGATTTTGTCCCATGGAATAAGCATCAGTCAGTCCCCACAATGGAGAGTATGCGGAGCGCACACTAGCTGCTGGCCGGGCCATTCAGTTGTGCCAGCCTCTCAAGCCGTCACCGTCACCGGGCTCCTTGGCGGGCTGAGGGAGTCAAGCTCTGAGCCGTCCGCTTTCAGTCTCCTCGTCTGCGTTTGGCCCAGACTCCCTGTGGTTAGACAGGAAATGCTGCTATAAAATGAAGTAGAAATTAAGGATTTACTAGGCAACTCACTTTGTGTCCATTTTCTCATTTGATCGTCACTGCAGGCTCCCGAGCTGTGTATCACAGCGGGGCTAGGCTCCAATGGGATCAGTGGATTCAACAACATGCCCAAAACCCACGTGTGAGCCTTCCTACTAAGCCTTTGGCCACCCTCGAATTAGTTTCCTGGACTTTTCTGTGGTTAACCAGGGATAGAATGGGCAAGATCCCTACTGTCCCAATTACAAGGTCATGCTTTTTAATCTTGGGTCACTGAATTAGAGAGGCTTTGGCCCTCTACGTAGTTGACTGGGAGACTCGGAGGTTTGGGGACTGACAGAGCCCCCGTCATACAATTCAGTCCATTGAGTTTAGGCATTTTTTTGGTTTGTATGGTAGGAAAATATTTTTGACACTTTTTGAAATTTTGATTTTTCAATTACAGTTGACATGCAGTATTATTAGTTTCAGGGGTGCAGCATAGTGGTTAGACGTTTCTGTAATTTACAGTGATACCCCTAACTAGTCTAGCCTCCTGGCACCATGCAGAGTGATTACAATATTCCTATATTCCCTGTGCTGTATTTTATGCCCCCCCCTTCCCAGTGACTTTTGTAACCACCAATTTGTATTTCTTAATGCCTTCACCTTTTTCACAGGGCTCCCCAACCCCCCTGCTGCCCATCAACCATCAGTTTGTTCTCTGTGAGTCAGTTTGTTCTCTTGTTTTTTAGATTACACACACATGAAATCATGTTATTTTTTTCTCTCTTAGTTCACTGAGCATAATACCCTGTATTATCCATGTTGTCACAAATGGTGATTTCATTCTTATGGCTGAGTAATATTCTGTTGTATTTATGTACCACCTCTTTATCCAGTCATCTACTGATGGGTTTCTTCCATATCTTTCTGAATAAATGAAATGTTGCAAAAGTTATATTTGTGATGTCTGTAATATACTGAGAAAGTCTCATGATGCCAAACCAGAAAACTAGAAAGTTGTTACGTCAAACAGACATATTGAAGTTAGACTCCTGACAAAAGTCTTCAATTTTCTGGCAGGCACCATAGGTGTTTCCTTTACCAGTGGATAAGATCATTTCATACCACCAAGAGATACGATTAGAAATAATGGTTTGCTCCTTGACTTTAAAGTGGCTTTAAAGTAGCTTGACTTTCCTGTGGCTAATTTTGCCTTTTTGTTTGCATTTCAGTATTTCTATACAGAAACTTTCAAATGAACCTCGCTACATGATATATGAGTTCTGGGAGGACAGTAGTGCGTGGAATAGGTAAGTGATTAGCAGGCTGTCTTTAATTTATTCATTCTATTTATTTTGTTTTGCCAGGGAGCTGGCCACATACATGATGAATTCCAGGACTTGTAGGAAATGCTCCATGCCCTCTATCTACCTCGCCTTAAAACTTGGCCCATTTGCTTCTTTTCAAAATCCCACTCTTTTAGGAATTTACTTCCTGGGTTAGAAACCACTTTCCTCTTGGAACACAAATGCTCTTGGTAATGGTCCCGCTTTAAGTAGTAACATTTTACTGATGCTTTCAGGTAAAAAATTTTATATATGGGCCATAGTTGTCTAAAGCATGGGAGAGAGGTGAGGGACATGGGATGCAGAAAAGGACAAGAAAAAAAATTTTTACTTCCTAATTTTTCTTAAGCTCTGTAAATTTTACAACAAAATTATGTATATAGTGGTTAAGGTCATAGCAGCCTCACTTTTCTAAATGTCTTTAAGCACTGCAAATAAAGGGGAAATATAAGACATTGGAAAAGATTAAAAATAGATCAACATCTCTTGGTAATCAAATCATCACACTGTACACTTCGTATATAATCATTTGTCAATTACTCAGTCAAGTTAAGGCAACTTCTTTAAAATAATTGCTAATAAGTAACAAATATATAATTAGAAAAATGTGATGAAAGAAATTTGCAGATTATACAGTTCTAGTTGGTTTTAAATGGCACAGAGAATACAGCTCTCCTAATTTCACATTTAGGGTGCAAAGCACAGTAATGGAAGTAGTGGAATACCTGAGAACTTAGTTGATACATGTTTCACCTAGAAGTTTCGTTTTTGTGGCTATCTGAAGGCATTTTATGTTATCATGCCTAATGACACCAATACAACTTCAGGCACTTCAAAGAGGCTTAAAGTAACTGATTTAAGTCTATGCTCCCAGCCTACTCTTTCAGAGGATGTTTCTTTTTGTTCACCAAGGACGGAAAAATCTATAATCCCTCTTCATAGCTATCCTAGGTTTTAAACATCCTTAGAGCCAAGAGAATCCTTCCTTCTGTTTAAACTTCTTGCTGCCATTCAAGTCAATCTCCTTTTTGTTTCACTTCTGTAGAGATTTAACGGTCTCCTGTTTTTAAGTCTTTTTTTTTAAATTTCTGATGACAACTGTTAAATTACTCGTCTTTTTTTGTTCGTTTGTTTGTAAGTAACTCTAAAAAGAAGTCTGTATTCAGGCACTTAATCCAAATCATCCAAAATCTTGTCATCTTCACTGAAGAACTCTGCTGCTCTCTACTTAGGAAGATTGTTAATAAAAATTCACAGCCTTAACCTATAATTTACATAGCCACCTTCAGACGAATTACAGCAAGACCTTCCAAAGAAGTAACGTGGACTTCTTGGAAACTCCAGAACTCATCTCTACTATGCTAGTTCCTGGTAACTATCCTGGGTCCACGGTGCTTCTGTGAGCTTTTGATAGTCTGGCACTTTTTCAAAGAGAGAGAGGGGGGAGGAAATGGAATCTGTATTTATTTATTCTATTGCCTTTAGTCCTTAGTCCACCCTATTTGTATTTCTGGCTTTATTAAACCTATTATTAGTCTGTTGTTGGTCACCTTCAAAATGTTACCTTGAAGTACATGTTAAATCATGGTATTTGTTTACCACATTATAATGTAGTGTTTGGAATAAGATTAGAAATAAGTGACCCACATACTGGAAATTATTAGATTTATGTTAGAAATACTTTTTTATTATAATAGTTGTTAAAATATTACTTGTAATGGGGGAAAAGGAGAAAGAGGAATAACAAATGAAATTGTGTGAGACGTACGGCATAACAAAAGCTTAATATAACTGAGGACCAAACTCATTTGTTCACTTCTCCATCCATGCAGTTACTGGTTCAACATCTAATTACTGAGTGGTAATCTGTGCTCGGCAGGGCTCCTGAGGGGGTAGCCCTTTGCACTAGCAGTGACTGCACTCCAATTTTGAAGAAGCACTGTGCATGTTACCAAGTGAAATGCAGTCCCTACCCATGAAAGGCTGGCTGTGCAGTGGGAGATACGGATGTCTACAGAAAAGAACCCAGCTCAGGGCATACAGTAGTAGTTACCATCCGAGTCCTGTTTTACGTGGATTTAGAACAGTGACTGCTTCTGTAACGGTGCATGAGGAGGAGTTGACCCTTGAGCTGGACCTTAAAAAATGAGATTTGGACAAATAAGATCCTGTTGTCAGCAAGAGTATTATTTAAACAGCTTTGAAAACAAATTTTAATCCTTTTCATTTGTTTCTCAAAGCATGTCACTGCCATAGGTTTGTCTTTGGGATAATTATATTCACTGGGGAAAACATTTACAAGTTTACAATATTGATAGGCTAAAATATATTTTTTTAAAACACACGCACTTGCTTATACTTAATCTTTCTGAAATCGGTATATAAGGGAGTATTTCCAAACTACCACTCACTACTTGGTAGCTTAAAACAATAACATGATTTTATCTACACGGCATTTGTAATCTCATTACCAAGACAAATTCTACTCATATGTGACAGAAAATTTCTCAGTTAGGCTATGACCAAGTGCCAAAAGGTATGGGATAAACCACAGTTGCACAGGAAGAGTCCATCCTGGTTCCCACAGTTAGGAAATAGTGACTGAGAAAGGTGGGTACATATGCAGGCTAAGGTGGGAATGGTCTCTAAGAATGATTTACACCCCTTAGGCAGGTATTTTCCTCCTTTAAACACCTGTTTTTCTCTTTCAGCTTCCTGGTGGACCCTGAACAACAACTAGATGGTCCTAGGCATTTGCTTTATCATTACAAATACAAACCAAACGCTTACTAAGATGTGTTGTACTCTTCTTAAATGTCTTCTGTAACTTTATCTTGTGTGAATTTTTGCTCAATTTTCAAAGTTCACCACCATTCTCAATATTTGCTGTTGTGCTATATTGTAACCCCATACCCTTAGTCATAAAGTTCTAATATGTGAAAAAATGTTCACCTAAAGGAACAAAATTGTGAAAAAGAAATTATGATAAAGAAAAAGTAATTAAGTGGCAATTTTTAGTATGTTACTTCATAGAACAGATTTGTAGATTTGTCAAAAGGTTAAATTGGTGTTTTGTGATTTTTAAGTAACTGATTTTTCTGAGTGAAGTTTATACTTCAGTAATGCCTACTCCATTCCCAACTCATGATCATATGACTATTCACTTTACATTACTTAAAAAGTTAATACATTATCCAATGTGACTGGTGTCCTTATAGGCAGAGAGAACGCATAAGGATTCAGGTGCTCAGAGAAAAGGTCACGTCAGACCACAGTAAGAAGGTGGCCAACTGAAAGCCAAGGACAGAGGCCTCAGGAGAAACCAACCCTGCCAACACCTTGATCTTGGACTCCTAGTCTCTAGAAGTAAGAAAATGTTTACTGTTTCAGCTAAAAACAAAAAACAAAAAAACTATTAATAGGTAACTGTGTCTAAAAACCTTGGCTGTAATCTGTATTGATTATAAAGTGGTTTTCCACAAGTGAACAGTTCAGTGAGAGGGTACCATTTGTTAATGTGTACAATTCCTATCATTTTTCAGTATAATTCCTGGGATGTAAATGAAGAACAGTGGAGTTAGTTTTACTTTGAGAAAATCTGGTTAAAAAAAAAAAATCTGGTTCAAATTTCACGCCATATAATCCAGGTGGCAAAAATTTCTTATGAAAAGTAGACATTTGTATTTAAAGAGTAATTGAAAATTTGTTAAAAACAAAATTTTAACCTGAGTGAACAAAGAAGAAATATAGAATAAGCACAAATTTTAGGGAAGTAATAAAATAGTAGGGAAGGTACGGGACGGAAGTTTCAGCACTGGAATGACTACAATCCCCGTTTCACTAGAAGAACTAAAACTATGTACCTTACATACTTTTCTGTGCAAGCTCAGAAATAGTGTTTAACAGTAAAATCTTTTCTGATGATATATGCTGCTAACAAACATACAGTGCATGTTGAAATTTGTCACGATGTCATTCTCTAGTTCAAATTCCTTTGAAACCACAGATATTGCAGGGCCAAAAATTGTAAGGTAAAGTTTTTTTTTCCCCTTTTTCTTTTTTTCAAGCTAAATTATTTTTTCATAGATCTACTACACATAGGACATAAATTTTTACATAATATATACACACATATGTATGTCAATACGTGTGTGTCTTGGGACATTTCTAAAGATGAGAAACACTATGAGACAATACCTGGCTCAACTTTTAATTTATATACATAGCAAAGAACAACAGACATGTACAATGGCAAGATAAAACAGTTCCAGTTTGCACTCTGATTATGTACAGTAAGAAAGGATCAAAAGACAAACCTAGGGTACGTTTGACCTACAGACTCTTATTAAAAACACTAGTTATAAATGGTTTCAAAAATACAAATTACAGCCAATCAAAACGTTATGGCCAGTCCATTTAAGTATCATATTCAGAAGGTGCGGGATCCAGTCTTTGGGGAGGAGGCAGTGTTACTAAGGGTTCTGCCCTCTTAAGTCACTGCACCATGTGGAAAGGTTCTTCAGATTCCAAATTGGAAAAGGGTCTATCGTATTTTAACTAAAATCAAAAGACCTTGAGAACAGGCAAATAATAAAGCAAACCAATTTAATTATATGGTAATTCTGACCCCAGCTCTTATATAAATTATTCATGTATTCTGTGTGAGAGCATTTCTGCGTGTGTGTGTGTGTATATATATATATGTATATATATATATATACACATATATACATATATACATATATATGTCCAAAAATATATGTATATGTATATATATAATGGAGCCTATAATATAAAGGGAAAATGGGGCAAAAAAACCCACCCCTATATAAATAAATATCTCATTTGAAAGTAACTGATAAATTCATAGTTAATGAAGTTTTTTTCTATTTCAAAAAAAAAATCTATATTTCTATGGAACAAAGTAATGAAAAGTAGGGTGCTAAAAGACCAAGAGGGGATAGCTACTTAAAGCGTAACTATGGATAAGAAACCCAAAGACCAGTGAAGAAACAGGTACTGGTTTTAGGAGTTTACAATTCAGTTCAAGATAAACTTTCTGCCAAACAATGGCCTTCCCAACAGACAGGGGAATAAGAGCATCTGAGAGTAGGAGTAAGGAGACTTTACACTTACCTTTATATCTGCAATATTTTTTTGACGCTGCGCTGGAAGAAACGTTTCCTTGTGACAGTAAAATCCAGAGTGACAAACTGCAGGAAATTTATTGTATAAAAGTTCGAGCAGCTAAAAGTTTTAAGCCCAAAAATTCTTCATCCGTACGTGTTTTAAGACATTACAGAATTGAATCTTAATGTACCTCAATTATTTGCAAATGCCTAAATGTTTCATCTTCGGAAATAATTTCACTTTTTGGAGTTGCTCAACTGCTACTGTTCATATGGTCTGATTAGTAACACAAGTAGCAGCTATTTTTCACTTTCAATACCACTGTTTCCAAAATGTCAATCTTTGATTGTAATTATGACTCAGACAATGTTATGAAAACCTACAGAGCAATCTTATATTGGAAAAGAAATGCGTACTAAAATTTCTCCCTCCTGTCATTGAGATTTCTGCATTGAGCATTCTGAATCGTTCTAAGCCTCTGCAGAGATTGTAAAGATCCTTTCAAGTGCTGGTTGGAAATGGCTGTGAAACAAAGCAAAAGCAACTTTAAAAGCAACAAGAAATTATGTACCATATATACATCGTACCAAATACTTTTTATATTTGAGAATCTTTACAGCTTCCATTTCCATTATTGCAAGTGATGAAAAACAAAAAAATTGCAAGTAGCATGCAAATTATCAAGTCTATTTCACTAACCACAAGTGTTCCTTCCCAATTTATGCAGGAAACTGCCTGCAAGCTGAAACTGATTAGAAAATTCTTTATAGTTTAAAATATCTCTTTCTCATGTTAAGAGAAACCAAATATCCATCAAATTTAAAAATAAATTGAATTGTCATAGTCCATTATAGTTATTGTTACTATATCCACTTCATTTGCAGGTGTCCAAAATACAAAACAATTCTTCATCTGTTCTTAAAATGCTACTTAAAACTGTGGTTGTTTTCCTGTAATATAGAAGAAACGGTTAATTTATTAGATTGAATGAACACAGTTTTAGTATTTCATTTGTCAAACCAAAAATACTGTGACCCTACCAAGTGCTTACAGCTTGAAATGCATGATACTATAGAATCTATTAAAGTAACTGGAATTTGGCAGATAAAACAAGTATGTGTAATAAAACATAAGTAATTCATGTTTAAATAGATTAGATTGTATTCCAAACCTGTTGTTTCTGTGATGCCTAATTTTTAAAAACTGTTATTAATGCATAAATCAAATTTTAACTCAATTCTAATGTATGAGGTGTGTTCAAAATAATAAGTATGTCAAACTTATTTACAAAATAAACTATTAGAGACAGAAAGCCTGAAATTGAACGAGTCACTATTTTATATAGCATTGAAGTTTAAGGTTTATTCTTACAAGATCTCTGAACAGATGGGACAATTCAAACGTCATTAAGGGCATTTTTCCTATTTAAATTACTGCTTTAATTTTTAAAAGCATTGACTGGAGGAGTGCAAGTTACAGACAAATTAAGCAACACCGATGTACTATGAGCAAGTTAAAACTCAAAAATTTTAAAAATTGTAATTAAAGAAAAAGATGTATTTAAAAGATGTGTTTAAAAAATGTAATTAAAGAAAAAGTTATGAAGTCCAAAGAGTTAGAAATCCCTGAAATGGAGACACAGGAGGTAGTCTGTATGACTTGGAGCCAATCTCAGCTCATCTTCATAGTATTCTAATTGTTGTTTTTAACCAATACTGTGTTTATGAAAACTCTGTAAAAGTCACATTCCAGTCAAAATGGAAAAGACCATAAAAGATGAAAATCAACATTTACCGAGTATGCAATGAAAGGACTCCCATACTAAGTACTTTTATACATTGTTAGGATTTCATCCTAACAAGTGGAGATCAAACTGAGGCTAAGGAAGGTTAAGTCTTAAGTTTGAACAGGACACCAGTACACAGAGTAACCCAAGCAAGCCTGATGCCAACACTCATGTCCTTCCTATCAATACCATAAAAGATATTTATTTTGATGGAATCTGATGAGGTGACAGAACTACAAAAGGCTGAGAACAGCAAAGACATGCTGAAGAAGAGTAAGTGGGATGACTTTTTTTACGATTTAAAAAGACAAATGAACAGAACAGAGGGCCCAGAAACACAGCACATATTTTACCACAAGGTGGCAGAGGACTTACCACTTCAATACATATTGCTAAGATGTGAGGAGATCCGTGCAGAGAAAAACAAACACACACTTCCACCTCACATCATACAGCAAAATCAATTCCAGGTATAATATAGAACTTAACTGAAAAATGGAACTTTTAGAAGAAAATTTTGCATGCTCTTTTTATGACCTTTCAATGGAAAAATATTTTTTGAAATATGAACTATTCCAATGAAATATAACTATTCCATTCTATTTCTTGGCGAGAGTGGTTAAGTACTTAACAGTAATTGGTTACATTATATATTTAGATTTATGTACCTTTCTCAATTATATTTCACAATGAAAACAATTAAAAATCGAGAGAATCAAATGAAAATATTAAACACAAACGTTCTGGAATTAAAATAAATCAAAATTAGAAAACTACTTACTGGTTTTTGAAGTACAATGGGATGATCAGGCAGAAAGTCTGGTTTTTTCCTGCAGATGGAAACACTTGACAGCTTCAACAGGAAATCTCTGCTGTATTTAATTCTCTCTGTAGATATTAAACATCAAATATAATATTATAAAACTTAGAACTCTCCCAGATCATTTTTTGATGATGTGATCATATCAATAGATGCAGAAAAAGTATTTGACAAACTTCAACATCGATTTATGATAAAATTCCTCAGCAAAGTGGGGATAGAGGGAACATACCTCAACATAATAAAGGCCACATATGACAAATGCACAGGTAATGACATACTCAATGGAAAAAAGCTAAAGGGTTTTTTCTTCAAAATCAGGAACAAGATAAGGACGTCCAATTTCCACTTTTATTCAAGATAGTATTGGAAGTCCTAACCACAGCAGTCAGACAGGACGAAGAAAGAAATTGGCATCCAAATTGGCAAGGAAGAAATAAAACTGGTGCTATTAGCAGATGGCATGATATTATATGCAGAACTCCCTGAAGACTCCACCAAAAAAACTATCAGAAGAAATGAATTCAGTAATGTTTCAGGCTACAAAATTAACTGACGGAAATCTGTTGATTTCTATACACTAATAACAAATGATCAGGAGAAATTAAGAAAACAATCCCATTTACAATCGCATCAAAAAGAACAAAGCACCTAGAAATAAGCTTAAACAAGAAGCTGAAAGACCTGTACTCTGAAAACTATAAGACACTGAAGAAATTGAAGCAGACACACAAAATTATGGAAAGATACACTGTGCTCATGCAATTAGAAGGATTAAAATGTCCGTATTACCCAAAGCAATCTACAGATTCAATGCAACCCCAAATACCAATAGTCCTCTTCTCAGAACTAGAACAAATAATCCTTAAATTTATATAGAACCACAAGAGACCCTGAAGAGCCAATCAATGCTAAGTTAAGAAAAAATAACTAAAAAGAACATATCACGCTTCCTGATTTCAAACTACTATACTACAATGTTATATTAATCAAAACAGGATAGTACTGGCATAAAAACAGACACATCAATCAATGACCAGAATAGAGAGCCCAGAAATAAGCCCAGGTTTATATTATATGGTCAATTAATCTACAAAAAAGGAGGCAAGAATATACAATGGGGAAAATGACAGTCTCTTCAATAAGTGGTATTAAGGAACCCTGGACAGATACAAGCAAAAAATAGAAGCTGGACCACTTTCTTACATCATAGACAAGGATAAACTCAAAATGAGTTAAAATACTTAAATGTGAGACCTGAAACCATAAAACTCCTAGAGGAAACCACAGACAGTAAATTCTTTGGCGTCCTTCTTAGCAGTAACTTTTCTTTTTGATACTCCTCGAGGAAAGGCAACAAAAGCAAACATAAATGGGACTACATCAAACTAAAAAGCTTTTGCACAGTGAAGGAAGCCAGCAACATAACAAAATGACAGCCTACTGAATGGGAAAAGATACCCATAAATGATATATCCGGTAAGGGGTAAAGATCCAAAATATAAGAAACTCATACATCTCAACATCAAAACAACAGTTGGATTGGAAAATGAGCACAGGACCTGAATATACATACATTTCTCCAAAGAAGACATACCGATGGCCAACAGACATATAAAAAGATGCTCTATAGATATCATTATCAGGAAAATGTAAATTAAAACTACAACAGGATACCACGTCACACCTGTCAGAATGGCAATGTCAAAAAGTCAACACACAACAAGTGTTGGTGCGGATGTGGAGAGAGAGGAACCCTCATGCACTATGGGAAAGACTGTAAGTGGGTGCAGCCACTATGAGAAACAGTATGGATGTTCCTCGAAAAATTAAAAATAGAACTATCACCCATCCCAGCAATTACACTTCTTGATACTTATCCAAAGAAAACAAAAACACTAATTTGATACATGCAAGATACATGCACCCATATGTTCCTTGCAGCATTATTTCAATAGGCAAGATATGGAAGCAACCTAGCTGTCCATCGCTAAACAAATAAATAAAGATGTGGTTCATGTATACAATGGACTATTACTCATCAATGAAAAATAATTAAATATTGTCATTTGCGACAACATGGATGGCCCTAGAGAGTACTATGCTAAATGAAATAAGTCAGAAAGACAAAAACAGTATGATTTCACTTGTATGTGGAATCTAAAAAAAAAAGAAAAACGAAAAACTAAAATAAAAACATGCTCATAACTACAGAAAACAAAATGATGGTTGCAAGAAGGGAGGAGGATGATGGAATGGGTGATAAAAGTGAAGGTGAATAAGAAGTACAAACTTTCCAGTAATAAACTAAATAAGCCAAGGTGACATAGTGTACAGCCCAGTGAATATAGTCGATAATATAGTAACTTTGCATGTCACAGATAGACTTACTGTGGATGATACTGTAAGATCTACAATTATCAAATCAACATGTTGTACACCAAACATGTTATTGTATGTCAACCATACTTTAATTAAAAAAAAAAAATTTAAAGAACGTGGAGTAAAGGGAACCCCATGTATAGTGTTGCTATTAATATAAATTGGTGTAGCCACTATGGAAAATAGTATGGAAGTACCGCAAAAAATTAGAAATAGAACGAGTTCATTGCTTGTTAGCTTGCCTTACAAGAAATGTGGAGGGACTCCTTCAGGATCACACACGGTAACGAGACTCCACAAGAAGAAATAAAGAACACTAGTAAACATAACTGCACAGGTAAATAGATAGGTCAGTATCAATGAATTCTGGATGTAACACCTTTTTTTTCTTATGTGATTTAAAAGACAAATCATAAAAATGCATAAGTCTAGGTTGATACGTTACATAGTCTATAAAAATGGAATTTATGATGATAATAAAATAAAGGTGGGAAGGAGCTATACAGAAGCAAAGTTTTATGGAATACTGAAAGCAAGTTGATTGAATTCAAATTAGATCTCTGTAAATTATCCCCCAGTGCAACAACTAGGAAAATAACCATACACACACACACACACACACACACACACACACACACAGAGTTATGAATAGATTTTATATATATATATATATATATGTATACACACACACACACACACACACACACACATATATGGAAATAAAAAGCAAAAAAAATGGTACACTAGAAAGAATCTATTAAGTCCGAAAGAAGACATCAATGGGAGAATTGAAGAACAAAAAAATATGACTTATAGAAGACAAATAGCAAAATGAGTAGAGTAAGTCCTTCCTTATCAGTAATTACATTCAATGTCATGAAATCTCCAATTAAAGAGCAGAGATTGTACCACCGTTTCTTAATCCAGTTGTCTACCGATGGGCATTTCGGTTGTTTCCATGTCTTGGCTATTGTGAATAGCGCTGCAGTAAACATAGGGGTATATATATTTTTCAAATTAGCATTTTGGAGTTCTCTGGATAGATACCTAAGAGTGGAATTGCTGGGTCATAAGGTAGTTCCATTTCCAGTTTTTTGATTCCATACTGATTTCCACAATGGCTGTACAAATCTGCAATCCCACCAACAGTGCACGAGGTATGCATTACATTGTTTTGTACACCTGAAACTAAAAAAAACACAAAAAAAAGAAACAAAAAAAAAGAAACTAATAAGATAAACTGGGGTGATGGAAGGAGAACTGACTGAGTGGTAAACACACAATGTGATATATAGATGATTACTACAGAATTGTATACTTGAAACCTATGTAACTTTAGTAACCACTGTCACCCCAATAAACTTGAATTAAAAATAAATATTAAAAAGGCAGAGATTGGCAGAATAGATAAAAATATCTAAAGATAATCACTTTATATCCAATCACCAAAGTAAGTTTAAAGAAAAAGAATGAAAAAGATATCTGATGCAGAAAATAACCAAGAGAACTGGAGTGTGCTCAGACAAAAAGACTTTAGGTTGGAAGACCACAATGGAATGAATCCAGATAACAACAACAGAAGTAAAACTGGAAAATTCACAAATATGTGGAAATTAATGAACTATAGAAATGATCCCTGAAAGTAAAGTCTTAATATGTGGAAATTAAAAACATTCTCTTAACCAATGGGTCAAAGAACAGACAACCGAGGACTGATGAAATAGTTTGAGACAAATGAAAACAAAGACAAAACATATCAAAACTTATGGGATGCAGCAAAAGCATTGTTCAGAGTAAAATTTATAGCTACAAATACCTACATTAAAAAATGAGAATAGCTCAAATAAATTACTAACATTAAACATTAAGGAATTAGAAAAAGAAAAGCAATCTAAATCAAAAGCTAGCAGAATGAAGGAAATAGTAATGATTAGAGTGGAGAAAAATTAAATAAGAGAAGAAAAATTAAATAAGAGAAAAAAATAGATAAAATAAATGAAACCAAATTTAGTTATTTGGAAAGATCAAAACTGACAAAGACTAAGAAGACTCAAATTTCGAAAATCACGAATGACACTTGATTTTGTATCCTGCAACTTTACTGAGTTCATCTATTAGCACTAATAATTTTGTATGTGGATTCTTGAGGATTTTCTATATTTTAAGATTGTGTCATCTGTGAATAGAGATAACTTTACTTTGTCCTTTCCAAATCTGAATAGCTTTTTATTTCCTTTTCTTGCCTAATTGCTCTTGCTAGAAGTTCCAGTATACTCTTAATGAAAAGTGTTGAAACTGTGGTGATCACTGTAAGGTATATAAAAGTTGAATTACTATGTTATATACCTAAAACATAATATTGAATGTCAACTATAATTAAAATTAAATGTTAAGAGTAGTGAGAGTGGGCATCCTTGACTTGTTATTGGTCTTAGAGTGAGGGGAAAGCTATCAGTCCTGCACCACTGAGGGTGATGTTAGCTGTGGAGTTTTCATATATACCCTTTATCGTGTTGAGGAAGTTCCCTTCTATTCCTTCAACGGTGAGAGGTTTTATCACGAAAGGGTTTTGCCAAATGCTTGTCAGCATTAGCTGTGATGGTAATGTGTTTCTACAGCTGCACACTGTTAAGGTGTTGTAATGTCCCGATTGATTTTCACGTGCTGGGACCACCCTGGCATTCTTGGAATTAGTCCCATGTGCCCGTGATGTATAATCTGTTTACTGCGCTGTTGGATTTGGCTTGCTAGTATTTTGTTAATTTTTTAATCTATATTGTAAGAGATATTGACCTGTAGTTTTGACAGTTTTTTTTTTCCATGCGATATTTTTGTCTGGCTTAGGTATCAGCCTCTAAAAATAGCTGGGAAATTTCCCCTCCTATTTTTGGAAGAGTTTGAGAAAGACTGGTGTCAATTCTTTAAATGTTTTACAGATTCACTAGTGAAGCCATGAAATCCTGGACTTTTCTTTCTTGGGAGATTTTTTAATTAAAAATACAATCTTCTTACTTGCTATAGATTTATTCAGATTTTCTATTTCTTCTTCACTAGATTCTGGCAATTTCTGTGTTTCTAGAAATTTCTCTGTTGCACCCAGGTAATCTAATTTGTTGGCATACAATTATTTGTTCACTGTATCCTCTTAGAATACTTTTTATTTCTGTAAACTTATAGTAATATCCCCACACAAAATCGGTTGTACTTTCTACACTATCAATGAACAATGCAAAAAAGAAATTTAGAAATCAATTACATTACCATCAAGAAGAATAGTTAGAAATAAATCTGACCAAAGAGATATGAGATTGGTACACTGAAAATTGTAAAACACTGCTGAAATAAAGACCTAAATGAATGGAAACATATACCATGTTCGTGGGTTGGAAAACGTAATATTGTTAGTATGACAACAATGACAATAATCCCCTAAAGTCATCTATGAATTCAAGATCATCCCTATCAAAAATCCAAGGAAAAGATATCCTAAAAACCACATGGAATTGCAAGGGACCCCAAAAAAAACAAAAAGACCTTAAAAAAGAACAAAACTGGAAGACTCACACTTACCAATTTCAAAACTTACCATAAAGTTATAGTAATCAAAACACTGTGGTACTGCTATAAGGACATACAGATCAAGGGAACAGAACAGACAATCCAGGAATAAACACATAAACCCATGGTCAAATGATCTTCAACAAAGATGCCAAGATCAATTAATGGAGAAAAATTACTCTCTTTAACAAATGGTATGCCACAACTGAATATCCAAGGGGGTAAGCTGGGCTCTTACCTCACACTATATACAAAAATTAATTCAAATGAATCAAAGACCTAAATATAAGAGCTGAAACTATAAAACTCATAAGGATGAATCTTCCAATCTTGATTTTTAGTAATGATTTCTTAGGTATGACACAAAAAGCATGACAAAGGGAAGGAGAAAGAGGGAGAGCAGGGAAAGAGGAAAGGGGAAGGCGGAGAGTGAGAGAGAGAATAGATAAGGGTCTACTATCGAGAGCTCTTACAACTCAACAACAGAAGGAAAACAACCCAATTAAAAAAAGGTCTCAGGACTTGAATAGACTTTTCTCCAAAGAAGAATTACAAATGGCCAAAAAGTACATGAAAAGACACTCAAATTCATTAGTCATTAGACAAATACAAATCAAAATTACAAGGAGATAAGTACTTCACACCCACTAGGATGGCTATAATAAATACAGATCCTAACAAGGATGTACAGAAATTGGAATCCTCATATATTGCTAATGGGAATATGAAGTGGTGTTGCTACCACGGAAAACAATTTGTCAATTCTTCAAAAAGTTAAATATACAATCACCATATGACCCAGCAAGTCTTCTCCTAACTATATATATCCAAAAGAACTTAAAGCAGATGTCCAAACAAAATCTTGTACACAAATATTCATAGCAACGTTATTCATGATAGCCAAAAAGTAAAAACGACCCAAATGTCCATCAACTGAGAAACAAACAAAATGTGGCATTATACATACAATGGAATAGTATTCAGCACTAAAAAGGAAAGACATATGATACATGCTATACATGAATGGACCTTGAAAACCTTATAGTAACCAAAAGAAGCCAGACACAAAACATCACATATTGTATACTTCCATTAAATGAGATGTTCAGAACAAGTAAATCTATCAAGACAAAAAGCAAACGAGTTTGCCAGGGGCTGAGCAGAAGGGAGAATGGGGAGTATTCTCTTAATGGGTATATTTTTCTGGGGTGATAAAAATGTTCTGGAATTAGACAGTTGTGATGGTTGCACGATAAAGTACTAACAGCCACTGAACTGTACATTTTACAGTGGTTTAAAATAAACCATTAAAACAACAGCTGCACAGCATACAAAAGAGTCACTAGTCCAGGATAATGGAGGATTACAAAAGGAAAGTCTCCTCCAGGATTCTTAGTGTCTAGACCAACTGATACAGTTAAGCATAATGACAATATCATAGAGTGACAGTTGTCAGAGCATTTGAGGGGGAAAATTAATAACAGTTATACAGAAAAACAAAGTAAGCATTAGCTCCAGGAAAATTGAAGAATTTTAAGAAAGAGAGATGCATCTCTCAGCTAAGCAACTATATTCACATACTAGTCATATAACATAGAGAAGGGAGCCTTGTGAAAGAATGCTGTGGAGAGGGCAGACAGAGGCTGAAGGAACGGGTGGAAGATACATGTTCTTCCACTGAGGTGGAAGATGTACGTTCTCATTTTCCAAAATTCTCCATCAATTTATAATACCAAAAAATGAGAAATTAAGAAAATTTAAACATTGTATTTAGAAATATAGAGTTAAATACTCAGAGAAAAAGCTAATACAGTATTCTGATAACTTTTAACTTTTGAACTACATACATAGATTACTTGGTAAAAATTTGGAAACTAAATTATTTTATATTTTACTAAAAAGTAGCTACTGTGGGAGAGACTACTGATTCTCCGTAAGAGTTCTTTCCTTCTGCTTCAATAACAGAATTCCTAGCTGGCTGCGCAGCTAAAGATGACATTTTCCACTCTGCTTTGCAAAGCATGACTAAGTGCTGGCCAATGAGATATTAAGTGAAAGTGACATATGCAATTTCTGGGCCACTCCTTTAAAGAGAACTACCTTTCCTTTCATCTCCTTCCTGATGGCAAGATATGGCACATGATGGCTGGCACAGAGGCATTCATCTTGGGCAATGAGATAGAAGCCATGTGTTAAAGGCAGCAAAGCCATGAGACAGTACACATAACCCTTCAACAACGTGGGGGTTAGGGGTACTGACCACACACTCCCCCAGTGAAAAATCCACGCATAACTTTTGACTCCCCCAAAATTTAATGACTAATAGCCAACTGTTGACTGGAAGCCTTATGAATAATAACATAAACAGCTGATTTAACACTTATTTTGTATGTTAGCTGTATTATATACTGTATTCTTATACTAAAGTAAGCTAGAGAAGAGGAATCATTATTAAGGAAATCATAAGGAAGGGAAAATACATTTAACAATATTTACTTAAAAAAGAAATTCTCACGTAAGTGCACCTGCACGGTTCAAACCCATGTTGTTCAAGGGCCAACTGTATAACCCTGGGACCAGCAGTCACTTCACAGAACAGAGCAAGTACACCAGCTCAAAAGTTTACATGATATAGAAGATACAGAAATAAATTTCTACTTTGTTTAAGCCATTCCTATTGTGGTCTCACCTTCACAGCTGTCAAACCTACAGCCTGACTAATGTGGACAGAAATCAACCAAAACAATGTAATAAAATTTCTTATGTACATAAGGTTTGCAGCTAAGCAAATATTACTTTCACATGAATGCTAAGACTCGCTTATGAAATTTGGGAATTATGATAAAAAATTACCTTTTTTAACTGGAGACTGATGTTGCTGTTGGTCTTTAAGACCTTGAGCAAAGGTTTGCATTCCATTCGTCTTACACTGTTGAAAACAGAAAGCACACTTTTTAACTAAAGTTTAAACTTTTTATACAATGCTTTTTTTTAACCATCCAAAAATATTTTCCTAAACAATCAAAGTATTAGTCAAGGCATATTTTTGAAGTAATGGATAAATCAGGTCCTAGGTGTACTAATCAAAAATAAGCAACAAAAATATCTTTCAAAATACATTTGAATATAACTATTTTAGTCATGATTATAATTATTTTTGAAAGGGAACCTAAAACCAAAGATGAATAGTAAATTAAATAATTCCAAAGTAAGTAAACATAGATTTTAATTCATGAAAACAGCAGATTTTTTATTCATGAAAACCTGCAATAACAATACTATTTACTTTTTTCGAAGTTATGTAAAGTAGATCCTTGATGTCAGCATATAAACTGTTCACACATTAACTGGAAATATGGAAAATAAGAAAATATCGCTTCATCCAATGAAGCAAAGAGAAAGAAGAAACACTGTCAGAACTCAACATCCTGAGAAGAGGAGGCCTTCCCAAAGTTTTCCAGCCCTACTTGTTGGACCATCTTTACTATGGTCTTGGCTAAACTAATCTGATGACATTTTAAACAATATTTTCACTCTTCTACTGACTACATCCTCACCAAGAAATATTCTGATTACAATTTAGCTTCCCGTAAATTTCCCTAAAGCAGATAATACACCAGTAGAACCAATGAGAGAATCCCAGAATAAAAGACAGCCAGATTTCTCATTATAAAATAATGGGTTTTCTGATTTTATAAATCAGTTTCGTGTACTTGGTCAACACAGTCTACCCCTAGGGATGATCTACTCTTTTAGCAGACAAAAATCAATTTGCAAACAGTAGGCCAGACTCTGCACCATGGTAATTCCCTAAGGTAGGTTTCTGTGGGGATATCCTTAAAAATGAGTATCTCCGCTCCATCAATCACTATGTTAGCAAGTTGTAGCCCATTCTTTAAATATCTGCAAATTCTACCCAGCTAACTGCCTAAAGTCAAAGAATTGATTGTCTTACCATATGACACAACGAAGAGTAATGAGGTAATTCTACATCACCAAGACATCACAATAAATCATCAGATAAAAATCAAATTTTGTCACACCAAAGACTTGGTTCTCCAAAGTTCTTCCTGTTAGATTTAATAAACTATAAAAACAATTATATGGTTCTTTAAAAAAATTAATATTTTCAAACTGAAAAATTCATCAGAGGCACACTTCACTAGCTTTGTAACACTACCTAAATGCAAGACCTAAAATCAAAATCAAAAGTAAACTAAAATCTGGAAAAAATAAATAAATCAAGCAAACAATCTGTTTCTAAAATAGTATCAAAAACAATAAAATACTTAGGAATAAATTTAACCAAAGAGGTGAAATATCTGTACACAGAAAAACTATATAAGATACTGATTAAAGATATTGAAGATGAAGGTAAATGGAAAGATATCCTATGTTCTTGGATTGGAAGAATATTATTAAAACGTCCAAGTACCTAACGCAATCTACAGATCCAATGCAATCCCTACCTAAATTCCAGTAGCATTATTCATAGAAATAGAAAAAAACATCCTAATACTCACATGGAACCACAAAAGACCCTGAATAGTCAAAGTAGTCTTGTAAGAACAAAGCTGGAGGCATCACACTTCCTGACTTCAAAGTATATTACAAGGCAGTAATAATCAAAATAGTAAGATACTGGCTTAAAAACACACATAGACCAATGGGGCAGAATAGACAGCACAAAAATAAACCAACGCATATACATTCAACTATTCCTTGACAAGAAAGCCTTAAATACAGAATGTTGAAGAACAGTCTCTTCAAAATATAGTGTTTGAGAGAAGTGACTATCCATGTGCAAAAGAATGAAATTGGACTCTTATCTAATACTATGAACAAAAATGAACTCAAAATGGTCAAAGACAAATAAAACACCTGAAACCATATCACTCCTAAAAGAAAATGGGAAAACCTTCACATTCATCTTGGCAGTGATTTTTTGGATATAATACCAAATGCTCAAGCAACAAAAGCACCTATAAATAAGTAGTAGAACTATATCCAACTAAAAACGAAGAAAAGAAAATCAACAATGAAAGAACAACCTACAGAAAAGGGACAAAATATTTGCAAACGATGTATCTGATATGGACTTAATACCAAAAATATATAAGGAATTCCTACAACATAATAGCAAACAAACAAGTAATCCAATTTTTAAAAAATAGTAAGAGGAACTGAATAAACATTTCTCCAAAGGAGACATACCGATCAGCTATCGCGTCATAACAGTCAGAGTGGCTATCGTCAATAAACATTTGTTGGCGAGGATGTGGTGAAAAGGGAACCCTCATGCACTGCTGGTAGGATTGTAAATGGGTGCAGCCATGATGGAAAACCGTATCGAAGTTGCTCAGAACATTAAAAATAGAACTGCCATATGACCCAGCAATCCACTTCTGGGTATTAATCCGAAGAAATCCAAAACACTGATTTGAAAAGATATATGAACCCCTATGTGCACTGCAGCATTATTTCAACAGCTTAGATATGGCATCAACCTAACTGCATTGGTAGATAATTGGATAAAGATGTGGTACATACATACAATGGAATACTACTCGGCTATAAAAAAAAATGAATTCTTACCATTTGTGACAACATGGAGGAACTTGAGAGTATTATGTTAAGTGAAATAAGTCAGACAGAGAAAGACAAATAGCATATGATTCCACCTATATGTGGAATCTAAAAAACAAAATAGTAGTCATAAGGATGTAGGGTAGCATAAAGAATATAGTGAATAACATTGTAGTAACTATGCATGGTGTTAGACGGATACTAGATTAATCCAGGTGATAGAGGGAGGGAACTTGGGGGACAGAATGAAAAAGGTGAAGGGATTAAGAAGTAGAAATTGGTAGTTACAAAATAATCATGGGGATGTAAATTAAAGCATAGGGAATATAGTCAATAATATGGTAAAAACTATGTATAGTGCCAGGTGAGTACTAGACTAGTCAGGGGGATCACATCTTAAATTATATAAATGTCTAACCACTCTGCTGCACACCTGAAATTAATATAACATTGAATGTTAACTGTGATTGAAAACTTTAAAAGGAAGGGGAAAGGTGAAGGGGAATAAGAGGTTCAGATTTCTAGATATAAAGTAAGTTAAGTCATGGGGATGTAACGTACAGCATAGGGAATTTGGTCAATAATGTGATAGCATGGTACAGAGTCAGATGGTTACGAGACTTATGGTGATCACTTCCTTAGGCATATAAATGTTGACAAGTATCGTGTACACCTGAAACCGACATAATGTTGTATGTTACTTATATTTTTTAATAAAAATATTTTTAAAAATTTAAAAATAAAAAATAGACAACAAAATAAACAAACAAAACAGAAACAAACTCATAGATACAGAGAACAAATTGATGGTTGCCACATGAAACGGGTTAAGGGAATGGGTGAAAAAGTTGAAAGCAGTTATAAAACAGTCATGGAAATGTAAAGTACAGGATGGCAAATATAGTCAATAATATTTTAATAACTATGTATGGTGCCAGGTGAGTACTACACTTACTGGGGGGATCATTTTGTTAAGTTAAATGAATGTCTAATCACTATGCTGTATGCATGAAACTAATATAATACTGAATGTCAACTATAATTGAAGAAGAAAAAAATTCATTTAAAAAAACATAGCAGACAGAAAAAACGGGAAATGAAACAATGTAGATATAGAACGACCAGAAAACAAAGAAATGGATATAGTAAGTCCTCATATATCAATAATCACCCTAAATGTAAATGGACTAAACTTACCAATCAAAAGGAACAGAGTAGCTGGATGGATTAAAAAACAAGATCCAACTATATGTTGCTTTCAGCAGACCCATCTGAACTATGAAAACATAGGCTCAAAGTGAAGGGGTAGAAGATGATATTCCAAACAAATGGTATCTAGAGAAAAGTGGGTGTAGCCATACTTATATCAGACAAAATTAATTTCAAGACAAAAAGGTAACAAGAGAGACAAAGATGGACATTTCACAGTGATAAAGAGGACAATATATCAGGAAGACATAACAGTTATCAATATACCAGGGTTGCCAAAAAAGTATACAAGTGGACACTTTCGTCAGTGTTGCTCAAGTAGTAGTTCACCATAATCAGAACTGTCTGGACGCTGATGGTAACCACTTTGAACACCTCTTGTAAGTGCAGAAGTCAAACGTGACTTGTATTCATCTTTTATTATCAATATCTATTGAGTATTACAATTTTAATACAGTTTTCCTTTCTTAAAACGTGTATACATTTTTTTGCACCCTCTGTATATGTACCCAACCTAGAAGCACCAAAATATATAAAGCAAGAATTAATAGACCTAAAGGCAGAAACAGAAAGCAACAAAATAATAGTAGAGGAAAGTCATTGGCCTTAAATGACACATTAGATCACATAGAGTTAATAAATATTTATAGAACTTTTCATCCCAAAATGACAGAATGTACATTCTTCTCTAGTACACATGGAACATTCAAAAGGATAGACAATATGTTGGCACAAAAATCAAGTATCGATAAATTTCAGAAGACTGAAATCATATCCAGCATCTTTTCCAAACACCAAGGTATGAAACTGGAAATGAACTACAAGAAGAAAGCTGGAAAATAATCACCAATATGTAGGATTAAACATGTCACTGAACAGCTACTGTGTCAATGAAGAAATAAATCAAAAGATATAAAGAAAGAAATGAAAACATGACATACCAAAACTTTTGGGATCCAGCAAAAGCACTACTAAGAAGGAAGTTTATAGCAATACTGGCCTAGCTCAAGATACAAGAAAAATCTCAATATAACATTACACCTTGAAGAACTAGAAACAGAACAAACAGATCAAACTACAGAGGAGGAAGGAAATGAAGATCAGAGTAGAAATAAAATAAAGACTTAGAAAACATAAATGAAACCAAAAGCTGGTTCATTGTAAACAAACAAAATTGGTAAAGCTTTATTAATTATCCACACTCACCAAGAAAAATAGAGGGCCCAAATAAAATCAGAAATGAAGGAGAAATTTCAGCAAATATCACAGAAATACCAAGGATTATAAGGAACACTAGGAAAGGCTATATGCTACCAAACTGAAATTGGACAACCCGGAAGACAGACAAATTCTTAGAAGCATATAAACTTCCCAGATTGAATTATGAAAAATTACAAAACTTGAATAAACTAATCATTAGTAAGGAAATTAAAACAGTAATCAAAAACCTCCCCAGGACATCCAGGACCAGATGGCTTCACTAGTGAATTCTATCAAACATTCAAAGAAGATTTAATACCAATCCTTCTCAACTCTTCTAGAAATTGAAGAGGAGGAAATGCTTCCTAAATCATATACCAAATATACCAAAGTCCTATACTCTAATACCAAATATACCTAAGTTGTATGCCCTAATACCAAAACCAGGCAAGGACATCACCAAAAAAACACAAAAAAACAAAAAAAAAAACTTTACAGGCCAGTATCTTTGATGAACAGAGATGCAAAAATCCTGAATGAAATACGTTGGCATCTCGGTTTTTGAACGTAATCCATTCTGGAAGACCCTTCGAGTTCTGAAACATTCGAAAACATCCAACAGTTAGGCCTCAGGATCTTGCACTTAGCGGAACCTGCGTGACATGTTTGACTTCCGAGGCGTGTTTCAAAATCGAAGCATTTACTTCCGGGTTTACGGCATTCGTAAACTGAAATATTTGTCAACAGAAACGTTCGAAAACTGAAGTACTACTGTACTAGCAAATTGAGTACAACAATACATTAAAAGAATCACATATCACGATCAGGTGGGATTCATTCCAGAGAATGTAAGGATGGTTCAATGTCTGCAAATCAATCAATATGATACACCACACAAACAATGAGTGATAAAAATCATCTCAATAGATGTAGAAAAAACACTTGACAAGATACAACATCCGTTTATGGTACAAACTCTCAATAAGATGTGTATAATAAAGAGCACATATGAAAAAAAAAGAGCACATATGACAAACCCTCAACTAACATAGTCAATGGTGAAAAACTGAAAGCTTTCCATAAAATCAGGAAAAGGACAAGGATGCCCACTCTTGCCACTGTTATTCAACATAGTACTGGAAGCCCTGTCCAGAGCATTTAAGCAAGTAGAAGAAATAAAGACATCCAAATTGGAAAGGAAGAAGTAAAACTGTCACTATTTGCAACCGACATTATTTTATATATAAAAAACCATAAAGACTCTAAAAAAAACTATTAGAAATAATATACAAATACAGTAAAGTTGCAGGATACAAAAATCAATATTCAAAAATCATGTTTCTATATACTAACAACAAACTATGAGAAAGAGAAATGAAGAAAACAATCCCACTTATAATAGCAACAAAAATAATAAAATAGGAATGAATTTACAAAACATTCCCAAAAAAACTGAAGATGACACAAAGAAATGGAAAGATATGCCACACCCATGGACAGGAGGAATTAACATTATTAACACATCCATTACTACCCAATGTAATTTACAGATTCACTGTATTCCCTATCAAAATCCCAATGGCATTTTTCACAGAAATAGAACAAAAACATCCTCAAGTTTGTATGGAACCACAAAAGGCCCCAAACATCCAAACAATCCTGAGAAAAAAAGAACAAAGCCACAGGTAGGTATCACACTCCCCAATTTAAAACTATACTACAAAACCGCAGTAATCAAAGCAGTGTGGTATAGACAGAAAAACACACAGACCAATGGGACAGAATATATATAGGCAACTAATTTACGACAAAGGAGCCAAGAACATACAGTGAAGAAAGGAAAGGCTCTTCAATAAACAGTCAATACCGGACAGCCATATGCAAAAGCGTGAAACTAGACCACTACTTTACAATATAACACAAAAATTAACTCAAAATGATTAAAGACTCGAATGTAAGTCCTAAAACAATAAAATACATAGAAGAAAACACAGGCTCTAAGCTTGTGGACAGTGGTCTCTGTGGTGTTTTTGTGTGAATTTGTCTGCAAAAGCAAGGGAAACAAAGCAAAAATAAACAAGACTATATCAAACTAAAGAGCTTCTGCACAGCAAAGGAAACCATCAACCAAACAAAAAGACAACCAACCAAATGGGAGAAGATATTTGCAAATGATACTTCTGATGAGTGCTGAATATCCAAAATAGATAAAGAATTCATGCAACTCAACAACAAAAACAAACTATCTGAATAAAAAATGGGCAGAGGATCTGAATAAACATTTTTCCAAGAAGACATACAGATGGCCTACAGGCATAAATGAAAAGATGTTCAACATCATTAATTGTTAGGGAAATGCAAATCAAAACAACAATGAGATATCACCTCACACCTTTAGATTGTCTATGGTCAAAAGAAAAAGAAATGACCACTGTTAGAGACGACATGGAGAAAAAGGAACCCTCATGCATTACTGGGATTGTACATTAGTATAGCTTCTATGATACAGTATGGAAGTTCCTTAAAAAATAAAGAATAGAACTATCATACAATTCATCATCAATTCCTCTTTTGGGTAGTTATCCAAAAAAAATATGAGAACACTAATTCATAAAGATATATGCACCCTTGTGTTCATTGCAGCATTATTTACAATAGCCAAGATATGGAAGCAAAATAAGTATCCATCAATGGATGAATGGATAAGAGAGGGTATACATACAGACAAACACACACACACACACACACACACACACAAACATAATGAAATATTACTCAGCCATAAAATAGATGAAATATTGTCATTTTTCGACAGCATGGATTGATCTTGAGGGTATTATGAAAAGTGTAATAAGTCAGACGGAAAAGGACAAAAACCATGTCATGTCCCTCACATGTGGAATATAAACAAAAAGTAACAAATTAACAAAACAAAAAAAATACTCAAAGACAAAAGAATGGTGGTTATCAGAGGGGAAAGGGGTAGAAGGAGGGAGAATTATGTAAAGGGGGTCAAATATACGACATCCAAAGGAAACCAGACTCTTCATGGCGAGCACACAATAGAATATTCAGATACCAAATTATAACATTGTATACCTGAAATTTATATAATGTTATTAACCAATATTACCATAATAAATTTTTTAAAAAGATTTAAGACTTCTGAACTGAAACACCACAGAAAATAAACAAATCTCTGGACCTATTCTCAGGACATAAAATATTTGCTGTGCATGTAAGAATCCAGAATATATTGTAAAAGAATATAAAAAAAGAAGAAAAAGAACACAAGGAAAGTGGACAGATTATATGAATAAGCAGTTTATGGAAGAGAAAATCCAAATGGCCGAATTAAACATACGATGCTCCACTTCACAAGTAACAAGAGAATTAAACTTTTAAACCAACCAAAAGATATTATTTCTCAAAAATTAAATAAGAAAATAATTTAAAGTGTGACAATTACAAAGTAAGAGTATAGAAAAATCAGAACCCTCATGCATTGCTCATATGAATCACATTGGAGAATAATTTGGCAGTACTTAATAATGCTGACAATTAACATAGCAATTCTACTGCAGTTTTATAACTGTATAAAATGTAACATATACATGGATGTGTGTTGTAGCATTTATTGTAAAACAAAAAAAAGAACCACGCCCATCAGTAGAAAATGCAAAAACGTGGCATATTAATATATAGAAAAGATTTCCCTGTATCAGCACATATGGAACAGCTACATTCACTTTAATAGTTGCCTGCTATCCATCTATGAACATACTTATGATTGTGCAAGCATAATCTATTTCTGGAAGTATCTAGATAAGAAAGTGTTACAATGGCTACTTCTGGTTAGAGGTGACAGGGATAGAGATTGTAGGGAAACTTTTCACTAAATGCTATATTTGCATGCTTTGAGTATCAAACTTCGTGGTTATTTTACTTAGTTGAAAAATTAAATTAGAATTTTTAAAATATAAACCTAAAGGTGAAAAAATAATTATAAAATAATGTGGATATAATACCATTTGTATAAAATTGTAAACCAGTTAAAACAATTCTATTTGTTATAGAAAATGTATCAATATACTCATGGAGGGCCGGCCAGGTGGCTCAGGTGGTTAGAGCACCGTACTCCTAACGCCAAAGGCCGCCGGTTTGATTCCCACATGGGCCAGTGAGCTACAGCTAAGATTGTGAATAACAGTTCTCCCTGGAGCTGGGCTACCGTGAGCAGCCGCAGGTTGATATGTGCTGCCGTGGGCTACCGTGTTCCATCATGAGTGGGCAGTGACCAGCGTGAGTGGCCGGCAGCCATTGTGAGCGTCTGGCAGCCAGCGAGAGCTGCCATGAGCTGCTGTGAGTGACTGGTGACCGATTGCCTCAGTGTGTGGAGCGCAAGGCTCATAATACCAGCATGGGCCAGGAAGCTGTGTCCTACACAACTAGACTGAGAAACTAGACTGAGGCTTGAACTGGAGGGGGGGAGGCGAAAGAAAGGGGAGGAAAAGAAATATATATATATATATATATATATATATATATATATATATACACACACACACATATATATATACACATACATATATAATACATGTGTATACATATATACATAATACATATATACATAATACATAATATAATACATATATATGTGTATATATATACTTATGGAAATCATAACTGAGGACAGTTATCTTGGAGAAAGGTAGGAAAGGGTTGGTGGAGGGCTAAATGGGGGTTTTAAGTTTATCTGTAAAGTTTTCAAAATTTGCTAAAACAAATATAGCAAAATGTTTAGATTTGAAAATGGTGGGCAACAGGTATGATGAATATTTTATTCTAATATATGCTTGAAACATACCAAGTTTTTAAAAAAATATATAAAGCACTTAGCATACTAAAGGCACACAACAGCCATCTATCAAATGTTACTTTCCAGCCTGCAATGCTTCAGTTTATTATAATTTCTAAGACTTACTCTGCTGCCTCCACTTTGTAAGTACTGAGTGTTGCACGGATATTCATTCTGAAAGTCGAAAGGGAATACTACTCCTGGTAGGAGAGAAAAAAAGAACACTATTTTAAATACCCACGTCTTCAATAGATGACATAATATCACCTAAAAACCTTAATTATCCAGGATATTCTAGACACTGTTTTATAATGTTTTTCTGACAGTTCATTTATTCAATACTATGAAATGTCAGCAACTGTGTTAGGAGATGGGTATGTAAGTGAGAACAAAGTTTAGAGATAAATGAGTTTGCAGCCTATTTTAAAATACAAACTCATAAATAATGACTATAATAAAAATAAGTTATATGAAAGGAACAGAGAAAATGGTAGGAGACAGCTAAGTGGGCTTTGGGGTACCAAGAAAGGCCTCACAGAATGAAATATTTCAGTCTGGGTCTTAAAAAAGATTTCTTTATGGACATGAGGTAGACTAGGGTATGGAAATATGTTCAGAAAAGCCAAAATTAATTTCAGATTTACTACACTTTGCCTAATAAAACCCTATTCTTGTCTGGATTTTAAAATGATATAATTTAATGAGAGATAGGGACTATCAGCTCACCCCCATTAACCCTGTAACAAGCTTGGAAGAAAAAAATCAGTGAAAAACGTACTCTGTACAGATGAGGGAGGGAGGGGTGGGGTAAAAAGGGAGGTGACAGAAAGGAGCTACTGACAGCTGCTTTATATCCTTCCCTTTAGGATAAAATCAGAGATTTGACCCCACACACCAGTTTCTTCAGCACACCAGAAGGATATGCCATCAGCATTGCTAAGCTGAGATCCAAAAGATCCATAAAATTTGTCCTAAGTCACAGCAATCTTCCAAGGAAACATTACCAAAGTGGAGACAATCTTCCTTGTAGGAACCAAGGATGGGAGAACAATGGGGGAACTGAGGAATTCGTACCATTTCTATCTTTTCCGCTTCACCTTTGAACCCAAGAAAAGAACGATTTTTTCCTTTTTCAAAGTAAGCCATTATTCAGTTGGAGACATGGACTAGAGACCGTAAATAGGAAACACTCGTGCGGCGCGCGCGTTTGTGTGTGTGTGTGTGTGTGTGTGTGTGTGTGTGTGTGTGTGTCTTTCTCTGTCTGTCTCTTTCTCTCTACCTATCTATACCGGGGTTGCCAAAAAAACTGTATACACATTTTAAGAGATGTTATCTATGTATTAGTTTTTGAAGTTGAATTGAATTACAGTAGCAATGTGTAGTATGACGTTTGCTCAAAAAATGGCATTAATCAAATGAATCGCATCACGATGCGACAGGCAGGACAGTCAAAGAAAATGGCGGAAGCACAGTTGTTCAAAGAACGCAAGACCACTTTGAAGTGGTATCTGAAACTCAAGAACATTGTAAAAGTACAATGGAGACGTGAGTATGCAACAGAACCACCAACACACCTACCACGTTTCCCCAAAAGTAAGATCTAGCCAGACAATCAGCTCTAATGCGTCTTTTGGAGCAAAAATTAATATAAAACCCAGTCTTATTTTAGTTTAAGACCGGGTCTTAATATAGTATAATGTATACAATTATAATATAATAAATATAACAATATAAAATTATAAATATAAGACTGGGTCTTATATAAATTTTTGCTCCAAAAGACATATTAGAACTGATTGTCCACATTAGAACTGATTGTCCAACTGATTGTCCAACTGATTGTCTTATTTTCGGGGAAACAGGGTAACAACTGTATGTGATAAGCATTTGTGATAAGTTTGAAATGCATGGTATTATGTGTGATGTGCACAAGGGAAGATCCGGGAGGCAACAAATCCTGCTTCTTCGGCTATGGTGTTGGAACAGTTTACACAATCACAGCAGAAGTCTGCCATACAATGTTTGCCATAATCAGAAGTGTCTGGACGCTGATCGTAACCACTTTGAGTACCTCTTGTAATTGCAAAAATCAAATGTGACTTGTATTCATCTTTTGTTAGCAGTATCTTTTGAGTATTACAATTTTAATACAGCTCTTTCCTTTCTTAAATAGTGTATACATTTTTTAGCACCCTCTGTATATATGTACCTATATGTATGTATATGGATTACATATACATAGACATATATCTCCTAAATTAGAATATGGAAGCCTTTCTAGCAACAACTAATAAAAAGAATAAAATGGTTAATATCCCAATTTAGGAATTAAATACCAAGTATTTCAAGAATTTGTTCAAAAGGTCAGATTTACGTGCAAAGAAAAAAATTTAATTTTAGACATTATTTGTTTAGATTTCCTGAAAAATTACTATATGCTCCAACTCAAGCACAGCCCTACCTGTAAAGAGTTGTTCTGTACTAATCTTGGTTTTGGGGGGTTTTTTTGCAGTTGGGTATATTTTTTTAAAAGGGTAATTCTCTTTCCAGCATGACTGTTCCACATTGATCTTAATCACAGGGCTCAATTTGTATTGAGAGTATCGATCTGAATAGAAGCCAGTTAACCATAAAAATGAGACAAAAAAATACAAAAAGTTGCTCTCAGGTCAGAGCTATTATTTCTGCTATTAAGATTCGTTTTCTTTGGTACTACTTTTATATTCAGCCAATGATATTATTTATTTTATTTTATTTCTTTAAATATCAACCATGAACAATTACTTTCTATATTATTTAGCCTTTAAAATACTAATTAGCCATTAACCAATTAATATTTAACGATATGCACCCTATGTACTCACCAGGGGGGGAAGTCAGATGGCGAGCAGGTCTTGCTGGTTGAAGCGGTTTGCCAATCAATTTTTTGGTTTCCATTATCACAAAGACCTTGAGGTTCCATACTGTGGAGGGAAAAATACATGTTTATGTTTTGGACAAAATAATCAAGATGCTTTATAGACATACAAATAACCACAACATGCATTTGAAGATAACCTATTTTATGAGTTAAGGTACAAAACACAAACAAAAATGGAAGCATTTAAAATAAAATAAGATACAACAACCTTAGACCCCTGTATAGCATCTATCACAACTGAACATTCCCTCTTGAAAACATTTTCCTCCCTTTACTTCCCTGTTTTCTTTTGGTTGTTTCTAATTTTTTAAATTGCCTCTCCTAATTTCCTTAGTTGTTTCCTCTTCTTCAATTAAATTTAGGAATTCTTCCAAACGTGGCTTTGGTTCTCTTAGCTAACCTCTACTATTCTCATTGGAACTACCTAGCTACATGATATATCCAGTGCCCACCTCTTTTATTTTGTTTAATTTTCTAATTATGCAAGGATATTTCCATTTATATCTTATAACAGGCACCTCACATCCAACATATTCAAAATCGAATTCACTGCTTTGACTCCAAAGATGTCCCTCTTGCTGTTCCTCTTAAGGTCATCATCCCCTCCCTCAGACCACCCTTAGTTACAGACACCTTCAATTTGACATTCTAAATTAGAGCCCCACCGCATAATCACTCTCTGCTTCCTGTCCAGTCTACTTCCAGAATCTCTCTCTTAAATCTGTTTCCTGTACTCCCACCACTACTCTTTTAGTTCTGTCCTCGTTTTAATTCATCTCCCTGATTACCCAGTCTGATGTAAATACTCCCTCCCGCTGTGTTCCCTGGACACAGTGCATACGTCCACATAGTGGAATTCAAAGACTGAAGTATACTATGATCCCTCATTTATTTGTCTTCCATTTATTTGCCTCACTTTAGGCAAAAGTGAGGAATAGGTTTTTCTTAAAATGAGCAAATGAGAGAATACAGCCTCTTTTCCCCAAACTATGAATCCTGTATTTACACACACCTGCTTAAGCTTCAGTTCCTCACCCATCCTGGCTGACTAATACATAATAGAAACAGGAGCCAACATCCAGGTGTCATGCACAGCAAACCATTTGCCTAACTTACATTTTTAATATTCACAACAACTCTATAAATTAGGCACTGTTAATAGAGCTCAGGTGTCAGGTCAGCCTACCTGATGTTATGGCCCCACCATCCTGCTATGTAACTGGAAAACTGCCTCCACCCACTAGATTTGATGTGAAGACTGAATAAGATAATCGGTATGAAGCACCAGCACCATGCTGGGCACACAATAAGTATTCGATAAATGTTAGCTGTATTTTTTTATTCTATTTTTAGGTAAGACTTAGAGAAATTAGGTAACTTGCCGAAGGTCATAAGTAAAGGAAGTAATAGCTTTACCCATGCCCATGTTTGCAGCCAGCACCTTACAATCAAGCCTCAACCTTTCTTTTCACCCCTCCACCAAGCAGAAGTACCCAAATTCTGGTTAAGTACCCTTATGTGCTCAGGAAGCACCCGATATTGTCCGGCAATGTGGTACTTACTGCATTAGCTGCGATTCGCTATCATCTTACTATTAAATTATAGCTCTGTCACTCAGGTATATCTCCAGTGTCTGCCACACAGTGTGTGATACAGAGTGCATGTTCAGTAAATTGTTTAATTCAGAAATATTATTTTGCTTCATCATATAGCTGTACATTCAGGAGCTCTGTCTGGAGTCTCCTCACCCTTCCCGACTGCTCATCTTCCAAACTGCCATTCATCCTTCAAGATCAAAGTCAAGTTCTTGCTACTTCCTTGAAAAATATCCTCAACAGTGACATTAAGTAAAATAGTTCACATAGTTTTCTAGTTTCTAACAAACAGTTGATAGTAAAATAATAACAATAATAATTTCTCTTTTTTCCTACACTAGACCCTACTTTGTTTATCAATTTTTCTAAAATGTATCATAGTAAATCGATTAGTCATACCTCAGAGATACTGTGGTTTCAGTTCCAGACCACCATAATAAACTGAGTATTACATTAAAGCAGTAAAGCGAGTCGGAATCTTTTTGCCGGTGGAGGGTCTTACCTTCCATGTGTTAAAAAAGGGGGGGCAACCAGTTGGCTCAATGGTTAGAGCGCAGTGCTCATAACATCAAGGTCGCTGGTTCGATTCCCACATGCGCCAGAGAACTGCACCCTCCACAACTAGACTGAAAACAATGACTTGACTTAGAGCTGAACTACGCCCTCCACAACTAGACTGAAAAAACGATGACTTCACATGAAGCTGATGGTCCTGGAAAAAAACACTGTTCCCCAATATTCCCCAATTAAAAAAAAAAACCTGTAAAGTGCAATAAAACAAGGTATGCCTGAACATGCCAATTTGAGTAAACTGGATTAGCTGTACCCTAAACCTGCAGCACAGTTTTATTAAATAAATGTGAAAATTTAAATACTTCCTAAACATAACCAAAATCTTCTGATACCTGAATGGGACACAGCTTTTCAAATTTTGATGCCTATTAAGACAAAGTCAAAAGTAAAACCCAACAGGACTTTGCAACAGCTTATCCAGAAAGAACTGGAACTTATTATAAGCAGATCTTAATGCAGATCTTAATGATCTTAAGCAGATCATTAGTCTGTGAATGTTTACATAAATATACAATAGGGTCCAAAACTGCCTTTTAGCTCCAAGTAAATGCTTTCCTATATTTAAAAATACCTTCAGACATAATTCAAATGTTAAAATCATAAATTTATAAACAACCTCTCAAAGTTAGCAATGATAAATAAGCACAAAGTAGTTACTTTTCCCTGAAGTTTACACATAAACAAGCCAGTACTCCATGGTAACACCTATCTATTTTTGTAATGTGTGGAAACTAGTGTTTGAACATGGCTACTAACAACGTTCTAAACAAAAGCAATGCTGTCTGTATTTGCTGGCAATACAACTTTGATGTAATAGGAAACAAAAAAGTTATAAGCATAACTAGCAAAAAATACTTCAAATATTTCTTGAATACTTTCTATGTGGAAGGGAGTATTTAAAATGAGGACTAAAAAATAATCTACTATTGTGTAATTTAATGTTTATCCTAGCCATTTTAATTAGGGCCATAATACTAGTATGTATTATAGTAACTTTCCATCCTGTTTCTCATATGAAACTAACGAATCTGAATACAATAGAGTACTCAGGCACACACTTTCTTGTTTTTCATTGCTCAGCTTAAATTGAGTTGGTAGGTTGTAAAGTCTTTTCCAGTTGATGAGCAATGCAAAACCCACAGTATTCAAATCAGGGATTTTCAAAAGTTGGGGTAGGGGCGGGGCAATGTCACAAAACTATTATATGATTTTGCAACACAATAAACAAAAAAATGAAAAAACTTTACCACCACCTATCCTTTCAATTTATAAAGTAGGAAAAAGTCAGCAAAGGCTCCTCCAGATATATAAATCCACAACAGTTAGGGAAATTAGAAAAGATGATGCCATAAGGTACTCCAAATTTTTTCTTAAGTAAACTGTGCCTGCATAGAGACACTGACATTATATGTAATAAGTTTGGGATGTATACAACATAATAGCATCATGTCTTAATCCATGTTATTAGTGGAAAAGACCAGCATTTTTAAGAAGTAATTATTATTGTAAAACTGATACCCAGGATCATAATCGATGAAGGACAGGACTCCACCAACTAAAGCCTAATTCTCCATTTCGGTTAAACAATAAACACTTAATTATAAAGTCAGTATATGAAACAACTTCAATCAAGCTCACTGAAGGCAGAGCTCCAACAGTTCCCTTTGACATTGCTGGTATTACTGAGGGCAGGCAACTAGGAGATCTGACAATGAAGTCCGCTTACTTGTTGCTATGATGTTGCTAACCTTTTTTGATATCAAAGGGATTATTCTTTATGAATTTGTACCAACTGGACAAACAGTTAACCAAGTTTGCTATTCGGAAGTGCTGAAAAGGATGTGTGAAAAAGCTAGACCCAAACTTTTTCCAAACAATTCATGGCTCTTGCATCAGGACAATGCACCAGCGTACACGGCACTGTCTGCGAGAGAGTTTTTAGCCAGTAAACAAATAACTATATTGGCACACCCTCCCTACTCACCTCATCTGGCCCCCAATGACATATTTACCCAAATATAAAGGAAATATTGAAAAAACTACATTTTGATGACCTTCAGGACATCAAGAGTAATACAATGACAGCTCTGATGGCCCTTCCAGAAAAAGAGTTCCAAAATGGCTTTGAAGGGTGGACTAGGCACTGGCGTCAGTGCATAGCTTCCCAAGGGGAGTCCTTCGAAGGTGACCATAGTGATATTCAACAATGAGGTATGTAGCACTTTTTCTAGGATGAGTTCGCAAACTTAATTGTCCAACCTCCTACGTCAACTGTTACAAAGGACAACAGCTGCAAAAGACACAGAATACCACCTACAACATTGGGTACTAAGTAGTGGACGTGTCATAAAGTTGTCTTTTAAAATGTAAATATATAATTTTATGGTATAAATACTTTTTACAGGACATTTTGATCCAATGTCTCAAAATATTCAATCTGTTAATAAATGCTGAGAAATGGTTACTGAATAGTTTTTTTTTCAAATTTACACATATTCAACAAATGATCTTAAAAGACTGAGTAGGATGAATAGAATATTGGTCTGTAAGTCAGGAAAACCTAAGTGTAGTTGCTATTCTACATCCAGCAATACGAACTATATTAGGTTCCTTTTCTGTTTAAAATAATAAATCAAACTAAACATGAATACTAACGACCTGCTGATTCTGAAATTAGAAATTAATCTAGAATTTTCTAAAATATGGTACAGTAATAAGCACATGCTGACCAACTGGGGCACAATCTTATTACATATACTACTTTTTTCATTAAAACTCTGTTCTTTTTAAGTCCTATTACATGCTAAATGTTTTACATATACGTATTGTCTCATTTATTTTTGAGCAATACATTAACTGATATAGAAAATCATTATTAGTCACTTTACAGATCAAATCATTATTAGTCACTTTACAAATCAGAAACCTGAGACTCAGAAAAATAAGAGACATGCTCAAGTTCACACACTTAATAACTGGTACAAATGAGGATTTGACTATATAGTTCATGCCCTCATCTGTAAAGTTGGCTAACTAAAAGAAAGTAAAAGAAAGACATCTGAGTGGACATTTCTTGTATAGTTAAAAAACTATGAGTAAGGACATTTATGTATAAAGCCTTCCTTAATAAACTGGTATGTGCTAATTAATAACTGCCATTTCCTCATTTTACAATTTTTCTGAGAATACTAAATCAATTATGAGATTATTATGCTTTCTTCATTCTGTAGACATGGTACACAGCCATACTAATCATAAATCACAACATAAAGATACCATGTACTGTATTTAAAAGCTGTGTACCATACTTAAAATTTCCAAATTAAAATTATATATTTCTTTATAAACTGCTAATGGTTCTGCTGCAATTAAGAAATAAGATCATATATAAGCAAAGAAATAAACTGAGAGAAGTGAAAATACCAGGCTTTCATCTGCCTGAAGTATATTTCCCACATGATAACCAGATAAGATTTAATCTCAATTTTCAACCTCAAATACTACTTTTACAAAGTTAGGATTCCTTGAAACCAAAAGTTGCTTTTAAGTCAACAACATATACAGGCAGACCTCAGAGATACTGCAAGTTCAGTTCCAGACAATCTTAATAAAGCTAGTGTCCCAGTAAAGTGAGTGATAATCTTTTTGCTGGGGAGGGTCTCGCTTTCAATTTGTAAATAAAAGCAACACCTGTGGAGTGCAATAAAGTGAGGCGCAATAAAACGAGGTCTGCCTGAACCAATAAACTGATAGGTGAAAAGTAACAAAGAAAATATAGAGGAGTTAAGGGATAAACCAACTATGACTTAGGCGATGAGAGACATTTCATAGAATCAGGTTGCTATTATCAAGAAAAATTATAACTAAAATATCAAAAAGTTTTAAGCCCAGAGTGTTTCATGATATTTTCCATTTCATACCTTCTCTTTACCACTGACAAAAAAAAATGTTTTTCTCTGTGAACCATCTTTCAATACAAAATTTAACATTTACGTTGCATAAAATTGTCCAGGTGCTGTGGTTATCGTAACTGTCAATTCACATTTTTTACAATAGCCTAAAATACCAATAATTAAAAACTTTTGATGCAAATATCGAATCATTATGTTGTACATCGGAAACTAATGTTGCATGTCTTTTTTTTTTTTAATGGCATACCCTTATATCTTCACTAACCATTTCATTTTCTTCTGTGAATTGACCATACATGGTTTTGGGTTCTTTTTACTTAACGGGTTTTCTTTTCTTGTTCAATATGATTTCATGTAATTAGTTATTACTTTGTTGTTTATTTTATTAGTAATAAAAATAACTACAGTAATGCTAAAAAAGAAAAAGAAAAAGGAAAAAAAACGTTTGCCCAAAATTAGTGCTGATGCGAGGGCACGGGAAACAGGAAAGCTTCTCAGTGTCGCACCACCTGGGACGGGTCCTGTGACAGAGGACGCTGTGTGCCTACGCCTGGGTTTTGTTGTGTTGGTGGTTTACTATCCCCTCAGCAGCAACTGGGCAGTAATTCAAAGTCCCCCTCGCCGGGCTTCCCGCTCTAGCCACCTCCCTCTCCTTCCGACGGCCTCGGTCCCTTCGCCTCCACCACGCACCCTGGGACCCTGGCGGCCCTGACTTGTCGCACCGGGTCCCAACGCTTCTCTCCTCACCTCAACTTCCCGCGTCCGCCCACGGAGCCGGCACGCAGACGCCCCCCTCACACCCCGGGCCCGATCGACGGCCCCAGCATGGCTCGTCCTCCCCAGCACTTACCGCCTCAAGGTCAGGAAGACTCGGGGCATCAGCGTCGCCGCGCTCACCTCAGACACAGAGGTTGAGCGCCGTGCAGCCCGTCGGGGAACGGCCTCGGCAGCGCGTCGGCTCGAGGCCCGGAGCGGCGGAGGCAGCTCGGGGAGCGCGTGGGCGGGGCCGAGGGCGGCAGGCGGGACGCGTGGGCGGGGCCGAGGGCGGCTGGCGGGGCGCGTGGGCGGGGCCGAGGGCGGCTGGCGGGGCGCGTGGGCGGGGCCGAGGGCGGCTGGCGGGGCGCGTGGGCGGGGCCGAGGGCGGCTGGCGGGACGCGTGGGCGGGGCCGAGGGCGGCTGGCGGGACGCGTGGGCGGGCCCGAGGGCGGCTCGCGGGGCGCGTGGGCGGGGTCGAGGGCGGCTGGCGGGGCGCGTGGGCGGGGCCGAAGGCGGCTGGCGGGGCGCGTGGGCGGGGCCGAGGGCGGCTCGCGGGGCGCGTGGGCGGGGCCGAGGGCGGCTCGCGGGGCGTGTGGGCGGGGCCGAGGGCGGCTGGCGGGGCGTGTGGGCGGGGCCGAAGGCGGCTGGCGGGGCGCGTGGGCGGGGCCGAGGGCGGCTCGCGGGGCGCGTGGGCGGGGCCGAGGGCGGCTCGCGGGGCGTGTGGGCGGGGCCGAGGGCGGTGCGGGGAGGCGGGAGCAGACGTTAAACTTGCGGCCCGAGCTTCCGGGGCGTGCTGAGCGCGCGGCGCGGGTGGCGGCGCGGGTCTCCGACGTGCAGACAGGGTCACCCCGCGAGTGGGACGGCCGCAGAACAGCTTCGGGGACCCCAGTCGCAGCACTACCTGCCCGCGGCCGCCCGCGCGCTGATGCCCGGTCCCTCCCGTCTGAGCGGCGGCGGCCCCAACGGCCCCGCCCGAGGAGTCTAGTGGAGCTGAGATGCGGCCGTCAGGAATAGAAACATCAGGCAAATCCTTCATCTCACACCGATTCCCGTCCTGAAAGGAGCCATATTAGTCGAAGCAACTGCATCCGAATCTGAACGCTTTATTTTCTGTCTCTGTTATTCGTTTATTCATGTCTTCACATCACCTTTGTCTCTTTTGGTGCAGCACTTGTGCGGTGGGTGGGGGCAGTCCGCGGTAGGAAGGGCTGTTCGTGCCATCCCCAGGGCTAGTAAACAATTCTGGAACAGACTTGGGGCGGGGGTGGGGGGGAGTCTCAGTGCAAGGAATGCCCAAAGTGACCCTGAGGTCTAGAATGTCAGGGGGTTGTTGCTGTTGCGGAGAAGACGGCTGGACGGAGGGGCATGTGACTGTAGGGAGAGGCATGGAGTAGCTGGGAGTCGGAGAAACAGTAGTGGGAAATGAAACGGGCAGTGGACATGAATCAAATTTTGAATCGTTTATAGTTTGTCCTTTTGACAATCTGAAAGATCATTGTGACAGTGTGAAAGGTAGATTTTGGGGTAAAGAATCGCAATATTAAACAGGGCACAAGAAGGCTTCCGGTAACTCCAGCAAGAAATAATGATGTCTGGGTAAATTGTGAAGAGGGGACAGATCTGAGATGTTGCTGAAGTGAAATCAACAGTTTGCTGTCAGACTGGATGGAAGGGGGGAATCAGAAGAGAATCTCAGGTGAATTTTGAGTTTCTGAGGAGAACAAGTGAGTCGCTGGTAGTGACATAAAGTAGGGAATATAAGAGACAGTACAGGTTTGGGGAAGGAAATGATGAGTTCATTTTGGGACTTGTAAATATGAGATTATACTAGGATATTTAAATTGAGGTTTCCAAACAGCTATTTTATGTACACACACACAAAATACATACCCCTACGTATATATCATATACATATACATGTGTGTCATAGGCATGTTATAAATTGCAACATAAGGAAAGAGATGCTGATTAAGAAAACTTACACATTCCAGAAAGAAGTATTTAGAAAGAGAACTCAGAAGGCAAGTAACCTCCAAAGAAGAATGTGTAAAAGCAAAGAAAGTTTGTCTACAAAGGAATAACTGAAGACTGACAGAATGCCTCTCTGAAAATGGATCATCTAAACCAGGCATGAAGGCTGATGTAGAATAAGAAAAAAGCATTTAGCTAAAGGGAACTCTAGGTATGAATGCCTTCTGGTAAGGAAAAACGAAGTTTGGCATATTTCAGAAACTTACGTAAGACCAGTGTGGCCGGGCTATAGAAAGCGAGAAGAAAATGTTGAAGATGAGTTTGGAGAGATGAGTAAAACTGAAATCCTACAGTGTTTTGTAGGCTCCAGTAAGGAGTGTGAACTTTATTCTGAGAGCAATGGGAAGCAGTAACGGGTTTAAGTGGGGCAGTAATATGATAGGACTTACTGTTTCAAAGGTGTGGTCTCACAAGCACTTCCATGCATAGTCAAGTTATTGCTAGCTGTTAGGGCTAGTAGAAGTGGTTTCCAGGAAAACTCCTACCTCCAATTGAGACAACTCACCTGGCATCAGAAAATGAAGTGCAGTGTCAGAGGAGGTGTGTGATAAGAATATGTCCTGTACATGAAGCACCAGAAGTCTGTGGACAATGGAGTCAATATATCCTCCCAACACCAAGATGTAGAAAATTGTAAGTGTAGGACTCAGTTCTCATCAATCTACTCAAAATAGAAGTTTTCTTCTTCAAGAATATATTTAACAATCTAACACAATTATATATACAGCATACACTAAAATTATTTTTTATCTTTTAATAAATGAAATCAATAGAACTTAGGACAAAAAGTGGGGGGAAATTTTTTTTCAGATCAAACGAAAATCAGTAATCTATTGGGATAAATTTTAAGTAGTAGTAATAAATAGACTCCTAAATGTTTTGGTAATCTGAGAAGAAGAATGAAGCATATAAGCACATTGAAACTTTTAAAAATTGCTTGTTGATTTGGCAAGAAATACTGGCATCTACAAGAATAACCTAGAACTCATGATACCTCTCCACAGCAAGAGCTTGACAAATTAATGAGCAATTTAAAAAGTATTTGAAGTTAATCACACTTCCCAAGAAAACTTGAAATGCCCTGAATTCACAACACATCAGTAAGTCATGACTGGTTTCCATCAAATGTAACAAACTAAAAATTGACATGTTTTTACCAAACAAGTTGTGACTGAAGTGAACTTTTCTAAACTTTCAAAAATAAATTTTTATTAACTGCTGAGAAAATATCTATTCTCACAAAGAAAATACATTATAGAACTGTTGTCAACTGAAGAGGAAACAGAAAATATGGGGGTGGTTCAGGAGATTAAAAATAATTTTATGAATTTTTGATGTTTGTGGTATTTGTCATTTTTCTAAATTTGTAATTTGTTGTCACTGCATTGATTTTCTCATTCTAAGGAAATATTTCTATTTAAAAGTTTGGAGAATGGATTGAGGAAAAGCAAGAGTGGAAATAGGAATCCCAGTTAGAAGGTTAATAATTCATAATTAAATGTGTATTATTACTTGTAAGTAGAGGTTTGATTTTCAATTATATTTTCATATTTAACTTTACCTTCATAGTACCTTCCACTCAGTTAATAAAACCCTGTATTGGCACAGGTAACACAGACAAATTGGTTTGCCTGCCCTCATGGTATGTAGTGCCTAGTAACAGTGCAGATCCCTGGGTGGTACTATTGGAAGTCTGTGGAGTTGGGAAAAGCTAAAGAGGTAGTATTATGTAGTGTTTACCAAATGACCTTAGCCCCCTTCTGCCAGTAGTCTGCTTCTCATTCACATAGCCCACAAACATTTACAAAGCATTTTATGGAGGATATACATACACACACAAAGATAACCATGGCAATACAGCAATGCATTAAAATATATAATAGAAATTTGGTTCCATTCAGTTCAGGTCAGCAGAAAAAAAACAAAAACACTTTGAAGGCCTATTATGTGCTGAAGAAGACAAACTGAAATAAGACTCGTATGACTGAGGCACAATCAGCAAGAAGAGAACAGCAGTTTAAGAGTACCTATGAACTAATAATTTATATAGAGGGTAGTATTAGTAGTAGTTAAAAGTATTTACATGGAAAAGAAGTAGTACAACGACAATTCTGGCTGGGGGGTTGCAGGGATGGAGGAAAGGACCATGGAAGGGTTTACAGGGGAGGTTATACTTCCCCTGAGCAAGATTTTCTAGAATAAAAAGTTTACCAATAGATAGGGATATTCCTTGCAAGTGGAAGGACGTTTCCAAAGGCCTACAGAAATGAAACAACAGTCAATTTTGTCAATGGAACTCACTGGTTTGGATTTTAATAAATTTATATTAAAACTACAAGAATCTAAATGAAGGTGTAACAAATATTGTGATCATCACATGGAGAAAATCTTAAACTCTCCTGCTGTTAGTCAGTACAGGCATACCTTGTTTCATTGTGCTGCACTTTGTTGCATTCTGAAGGTTTGTGGACCCTACATGGAGCAAGTCTATTGGTCCCATTACTTCCAACAGCATTTGCTCACATCATGTCTTTTTGGTACTTCTCACAATATTTCAATCTTTTTCATTAGTATATTTGTTATGATTATCTTTGAGCATTTACTCAAAGATACTCAAAGTTACTATTATAATTGTTTTGGGGTGCCAAGAACTATACCCATATAGGATGGCAAACAGATAAATGTTTATCTGTTCTGACTGCTCTACCCCCTCTCTTTCCCTCTCCTTGGTCTTCCCCATTCCGAGACACAACAATATTGGAATTAGGTCAACTAATAACACTACAATAGCCTTTTAGTGTTCAATTCAAGAAAGTTGCATGTCTCACTTTAAATTAAAAGCTAGAAATGATTACGGTTGGTGAGGAAGGCATGTCGAAAGCCAAGCTAGGTGAAAGCTAGGCCTCTTGCACCAAATAGTGAGCCAAGTTGTGAGTAAAAATGAAAATTTCTTGAAGGAAATTCAAAGTGCTACTCCAGGGCAGATACAATGATAAGAAAGCAAAACTTACTGGTGATGGGGAAACTTTTAGTGGTCTGGATAGAGAATCAAACCAGCCACAACATTGCCTTAAGCCAAAACCTACCTCAGAGCAAGGCCCTGACTCTCCTCAATTCTATTAAGGTTGAGAGGTGAGGAGCTGCAGAAGAAAAGTATGAAGCTAGCATAGGTTGGTTCATGAGGTTTAAGGAAAGAAGCCCTCTCCATAACATAAAAGTGCAAGGTGAAGCAGCAAGTTATCCAGAAGATCTACCTAAGATAATTCAGGGGGGTGGCTGCACTAAACCACAGATTTGCAATGGAGACAAAACAGCCCTACATTGGAAGAAGATGCCATCTAGGACTGGCTTCAAAGTTTCAGAGGACAGGCTGGCTCTTGTTAGTGCCCATGCAGCTGGTGACTTGAAGTTGAAACCAGTGCTCAATTACCATTCTGAGAATCCTAGGGCTCTTAAGAATTATGCTTAAACTACTCTGCCTATGCTCTACAAACGTAGAAGCCTGGATAACTACACTTCTGTTTACAACATGGTTTACTGAATATTAAGCCTATTTTTGAGACCAACTGCTCACAAAAAAATTCCTTTTAAAATATGACTGCTCCTGGGTCACCCAAGAGCTCTGATGGAGATGGATAATGAGATTAATGTTGTTTTCATGCCTGTTAACACAACACCCATTCTGCAGCCCACGGATCACAGAGCAATTTTGACTTTCAAGTCTTATTATTTAATAAACACATTTTGCAACAATATAGATAGTGATTCCTCTGATGGATCCGGGCAAAGTAAGTTGAAAACCTTCTGGAAAGGAGTCACCATTCTAGACGCCATTAAGAACATGAGTCATGTACAGAGGTCAAAATAACAACATTAGCAGGGGCTCTGAAGAAGCTGATTTCCACCCTCATGGGTGACTCTGAGGGTTCAAGACTCAGTGGTGGAAACAGCATGAGAACTAGAACTGCAAGAAGAACTGAAGGTGTGACTCAATTGCTTCAATCTCATGGTAAATCTTTAATGAATGAGGAGTTACTTCTTATGGATGAACAAAGAAAGTGGTTTCTTGAGATAGAGTCTACTCCTGGTGAAGAAGCTGTGAAGATCGCTGGAGGGCCAATGAAGGAAAAGTATCACATCAACTCAGCTGATGAAGCAGGGGCAGATGCGAGAGACTGACCAATTCTGGAAGAAGTTCTACTGTGGATAAAATGCTACTGAACAGCATTGCATGCTACAGAGAAATCGTTTGTGAAAGCAAGAGTCTACTCATGTGGAAAACTTCATTGTCGTATTTGTGAAAATTGCCACAGCCACCCAACCTTCAGCAGCCACCCACCCTCCTTATCAGTCAGCAGCCATCAACATCGAGGAGAGACCCCCCCACACACACACACAACAACAGAAACATTATAACTTGCTGAAGACTCAGATGATGGTCAGCATGTTTTAGCAATAAAGAATTTTTAATATAGATGATGTATTACATAATTATATACCTGAAACCTCTGTAACCTTACCAAGCACTGTCACCCCAATAAACTTTAATTTAAAAATACAGAATTTTTAGTGAAGGTATGTGCATTGTTTTGTAGACATGATGTTACTGTGTACTTAGTACACTACAACAGCATAAACATAACAAAATAATTGTGTGACTTACTTTATTGCGATATTCACTTTATTGCAGTGGTCCGGAACCAAACCCGCAATATGTCCAAGGTGTGCCTATAAAAGTTTTCAAAAAGTCATTTGTCTTTTATTATCCAGAGATAACCACTCCTAACATTTTAGTGTTCAATTTTCCTTAGTTTTTTTCAACACATACACATAAAATCATTTCCAGAAAGTGGATCATACTCTACATAATTGATTTATAATCTGACTGCCACACAATATTTTGTGAACCATTTTCAATTCAACAGGTAAGAAATAACATTTTAAATGACTGCCTATTATTTCATACTCCGAGTATACCATTGCTTATTTCACCTATCCAATATTGTTGAATTTGGGGACTTTTTCTTGTTTTTAATTCCTATTATACACAAAAATGTGATAAACATCACTGCCCATATATATTTGTTCTCTGATTCATAGCACCTTTAAGAAAAATTCCTAGAAACAGAATTACTATGTCCAAAAATACTTATGTGTGTGTACTGTTTCATATCCTAAACATTACAAGGATTATGCTTTCATTCTTTGCTAATATGGTAGGTGAAAAAACAGTACCTCTTTGTTTTAACTTACATTCTTTGATTATTAGTGAATTGAAAAAAAGTAACTTTTTATTACTTATATTTTTTTGGTGAATCGATTTTTCATGCCATTAGTCTCTTCCCGTATTAGATTAAGTCTTTCTACTATCGTGAAAATATCTTCACCAGTTTGTCTTTTGGCTCTGCTTGTAAATTTTTTTTATGCAGAAGTGTTTTACTTTTTTAATCATACAATCTATATCGATCCTTTCCATGTTTGATTTCTGCTTTAGGGTTTTACTTGGAAAGTTTTTCCTTAACAAAAAATTATATAAATATTTACCTGTGCACTCTGTATCAAAATAGAGTTCAGACCCAAGAACATAAAAGAATTTAACAAACCAATTCATTCACTCATTTGTGCATTCATGTAGCTGATGTGTATTGAGCACATACACATTAGGCACTGCTCTAAATGCTGGAGACAAATCAGTGAACAAGATCACCAAGGTTCCTGCTGTCACCGAGTTGTATTCCAAAGGAATATAACCACGCAGAATACAACTTAATGTGGGATTTCAAATTAATAGGAAAAAGTGGGTTATTCAACACACATGCTGTTACAACTAGTTAACCATTAAGAAATAAATTAGATTTGTTTTTCATACAATACTACATAAAGCATATTACAAATGGATGTAAAAATCTAAATTTTTAAAATGAAACCATGAAAATACTAGAAAAATAAATGAACATTATATAAAGAAATATAAATGTTCTCAAACATGAAAACTCCTTCAGAACAAAATCTCAAGGCAATTTTGGAAATCACATCTTATTTTTTAAAAATGGAATAGAACAAGGTAATTGTTGAACAATAATCTTTATTAGTGTATTTTTCCAAGGTACACATGATTCTGAGCTACTGCATTTATATATTTATCATTTACTCTTTGAAGTTTGCATGTATTTTGCTTCAAACTCTATTATGTGTACATTCTTATACTAATCGGGGACATAAATATTTCAAATTATTCCTATCCCTGGAATAGCCAATTAATTTCCTCAGATCATCTCATCTTCTAATTCTACATTAAAGCCTTTAGAATATTATTTCCCAACTAAGCAATTTGTTTCAAAAGTGCAAATATGGGAAGTGTGAGAAATGATTCCTTAAATCCTGGTTAACTTTTTGAAAACCATGTGTTTTACTGTCTTTCATCTATTTTCTTGAATAAATTGGGTCATTATCTGACCTGATATATTTGAGAAGAATGGAAATAGTAACTACCTCTAATCTCAACATTTTAGCTAGTGTGAAATGTCACAGGCTCCCTTCACATAATTAGTCCAGAATTATTACCATGAGAAAAATTTACCATGACAATGAAAAGGAGGGCAACCCAATGTAAATATATCTTTGTTTAAATGGTTAAGTATTATAAAACATGTTATGTAAAATACTTTTTCCAAGCTCTGTAAGGAAATACATACAGCCGATTAACATTCAATTTCATAAATGTAGACCAGAACTTTTATAATAGGTAAAATAAAAAACAGACAAAAACAGAAGACAAAAGTCCTTAGATCTATGAGAAAAAAACATTTATCCAACATTATTTTTAACTGTGGACAAATAAATATTTTCAGCCTTGTATTTTAAATTACTACCAAAATATTGTAATTTTCTACAACAAAACAAAAAACAACAATACAGTATCTAGAAATGGTTTTTATCTGACAGGAATGTCAAGTCTTTGAAGGTACACTCAAATTTTTTTCCTGAATAAGGTCACTATGATCTTAGGTTAAAGTTACAATAAGCACTTCAAGCAAAATGCGTATTGCTTAGATTTTAAAGCAAGCAATTTTGATACCGTTTCATTAAAATGTAAGTATAAATGTAAAGCTATCATAGAAACATTTATAAACACTTCTTGGGAAACTCACAGATCAGCAAATTATGAAATAACTAATTTAAAAATAATGAAAGGTGATATTAGACATAATGCTTGGTGACAAATCCAAAAATACCTTTAAGAGATGTAAAAGAATATGAAGATGCCACTTTATTATTTGGAGCTCGAAAACCTAGCAGCAAAACAAACTATTATTTGCATATAATGTAATGCAATAAGCATTTGTTCATAAAAGGCTCCCAAAGTCTTGAAAATTTATACATAAACCAGAATGGAATCCATTAGGAGACACAATTTAAAGATGCCCAGAGTAGCTTGTCAGGAACTGCTAGATACTCTCACCTGCATCGCTTAATCATAAGCAAGCTTATGCAAAACTGTGTTCTGGATAACTCACTCGTATGGCTCCCCAATAACAAGCTCGGATAAGGCAGATCAAACCTAAGAGATAAGCAATTGCCCAAGAAACATAGGTTGCATGAAATCGCCTTGCAAAGTCTTGGGTGCCAACCTAAAATAAAAAGAAATACAAAAACAAAAGGTTAGAAATTTAAAAACAATGATCTGTTCAGAGAACATGTGTTGGCTTAAATGTGATTTTCATGAAATATATCCCTGAGACCACAAAGTCCCTATAAAATATGAGTTGGTGTATTTGTTGACTATCGCTGACAGTAAAATTTAGTAAGAGGATGCTGCTAGTTATAGTAAGTATAAATGTTACGAAGTAAGCAGAACAGCTCACTAATACATGGTATCTCAGAAAGGGACTTAATCCATTTAACCCCTTAGTGTCATGTGACAGGGCAGGAACACTGCTAATAGTGAGGGATTGAGCGGGTGGAAAGAAGGAGCAGAGAGTAAATGCCAGCAAAACAGATCAGCCCCTTCCTGTTCTCCTAGGATAATCGCCATGCCAACTGCTAAGCTTCAGTCTCCTCTAAAAACCACCCCATGTTGATAATAACCTCTGCTAGACTTGAACAAAGAGAAGAATGGTTTTTCAGTCTTCCATAGCTGCCTGACTATTGCTTCAGCATTGGCCATGGCCTACCAGGTACCAGGTAATAACAAGTGGCTCTTGGTAAATGGATGGTGAAGTCTCCAATGTCAAGGAGGGGTCCAAGTCACCAACTTCCCTGGATGGGCAAGCTCCACCAAACACAGCTCCACAGACCGAACCTGAAACTCCCACAGCCCTTCCGAAAGCTTCTGGGCCTGGAGTGCCAGGGAGGCAGCTGTTCCGGGAGCTAAAGGTTGTCCCAGGCCTCCCCATTTACTGTGTTAAAGCTGAGAGCAAGGAAGGAATTCTAACGGAGTGGAGTAATACTCACAGTTAATCCAACGCCAATGAAAACACACATCATCCCAATGGTGATATACGCACAGCAGCGTCTTCGCGGGAGCGCACTGCCCACCGAGGAACTGCAAATTCACAAGAGCAGAGAGAACGGTAAGTTTACACAGTGATCTCCATTTCATCTATGGCTTCAGTAACATATATACTTCCATTTATTTCTTCAACTTGAGAGACAAGAACATGCATAAAAATGTCATTTTTAATGACTAACATTAATCATAATCATAAATGGTGAATTTGTGGTATATTATTGTGGCTTTCAACAAAAATCAAGCCTTGATCATTGACAATACCCACAGAAAAACCACTGGGGTCAATAATGATCTTCCCAGATAAAAATATATTTCCACTTAATTCCAGAATGGAAAATGAGTGCTCTCTTACTTACAAATAGAGTTTTATTTAATTTTTTAAAAATAAATAAATAAATGAAAACCCTCTCTATTTCATGTCAACCTTAAAATCAGAACACTAAATCAATGTAGCTGAGATTTCCCCTCTATCCCATGCTTTTCAGTTATCAATTCTTCAGTCCTGGAACCAGCCTTTATGAATATGAATACCCCCATCACTTTAACCTGCTTTAGGTGTCCTGATCCTTCTTATCTGGATCCAAATTCATACTGAACAATGAGTTCCAGGTTGCAAAGAGGATTTATTTTTTGCTCGTCTATATGTCTTTGTCCACAAATCAAATAAAATACCCCTACAAGTACTACTTTTTTTTCACAGTTGTAACGGTATATGCTTAGTGCAACAAATTTGAAAAATAAAGAAAAGAGATATTATCTATAATCCCACTACCATAAACAGTCACTTGGTATTTTGGCATATTTACCTCCAGCCATTTTTTTTTTTTTTTGGTACCTTACCAATATAGCATAAGCATTATGTTGTTAAGTATTCTCAAACTGGAATTCTGGTGGATGAATATTAACATAATTTAACCAATTCTCTATGATTGGACACTTAGTGTTTTCATTATTATAAATGCCAGCTAAACATCATTTATAAGCATTGTACTTATTTTTCATTGTTTTCTTAAAATAATTTTTTAAAATTAGGATTAAAGTTAAAGCGATAACACTCTGAAATCTTTTAATATATACTGCAGAAAGCCTATGGGAAATTCATAAAAGCATATACTTCTCACTTATTACACTTCTCAACTGAAATTCCAAATCTAATAGTTTTCAGTTGTCTAATTTTCATGTTTTTCAAAATGATGCAAATATACCATCAAGCAGCCATATTAATGCTTTCTTCACTTCCTAAACACACACATATATGTATGTATATATATATATATATATATATATATGTTAACACATATCATATATCAGGCACTATATTAGTGGATAACATGTAGTATCTGATCTGCCTTTGCATGGCCATTGTCAACATCATGCCCCGTACATAGTAACTCAAGGAATGTCTGTTGAATAAATTGAATACAGAAATGCATCATTTACTAAACATAATTTAGAAATGTGCTATTCCAAACAGGTTAATTTTGCAAATCAAAAATGATTTTAAGTCCCAAATCTTTTTAACATTTGGTAAATACTGCTGCAAATATTATAACTATTCTTCAATACTTAATTGAAACATAAACATGAATGGCACAGCTTGCCATCAGGAGTTTAGTGCTTTCTTTTATAATTATTCATGAATTTGACAAACAGTCCTGTGTTAGGTTCTGGGTGCTGCAAATAAAAGATATAACCTTGCCTTCAGACAGCCTAGTCTGGTGTGAATAGAAAAGAGAACAGACCATCACCATGAAGTTTTAAGTGCCTTGCGAGAGGTGTGCTCCACATGCAGAGCCCCTGGTTCAGATTGGAGGGAAAGGGACGTGGGAGAAGGCGTCCAGGAGGGAGGGCTGTGTGAAGGAGAGCGGGGATCAACTTGAACAGAGCATGTGCAAATATTATAACTATTCTTCAATACTTAATTAAAACATAAACATGAATGGCACAGCTTGCCATCAGGAGTTACTAGGACATACGGAACTCATTGCCTTTATGTCCCATTTAGCCTTAGGCTACTTTTAGTTTTAATTCCTATATATGCATTTAGTTGTTTTCCCTGTCTTATACCTCACAGCTTGCCATCATTTCTCATTTTCCTGTGTATCTTCCTTTAGCGGTCTAGTCTACCACAGATTAGAAACCAACTATGCTTATTATAAGTATATATTGAATAAATCAAAAGGTTCAAAGCAAATACTGGAGCAGTTTTTATGTCGGCCAAAAGAAGACACTTTAGTACATTCAGTGCGTGAATTCTGCTTACCGTGCTTCCCTGAAAATAAGACCAGGTCTTATATTAATTTTTGCTCCAAAAGACACATTAGGGCTTATGTTCAGGGAATGTGTCCTGAAAAATCATGCTAGGGCTTATTTTCCAGATAGGTCTTATTTTCTGGAAAATACGGTAGAAAAGCATTCCCAATTTTCATCACAACTTAAACCGTCACAACCTCTGGGAAGCCTTCCCAAAAAAGAAATAATCTACTGTTCCTGCACAACCCAAATGCCATCTCAGCACAGGGACAGGGACAGGCAAGACCCAATAAACACCTGGTGGTAGACAGTAAAATCTCAGCCACACACAACTGTTGATCTTGCATTGCGTATCCCAGTGAATGCTTCCCCAGTCTCTCGGGGACAAGGTCACCCTTGGTCCCACTACCCCTCTCATCCCTTCATAGCCAACCCTACCTGTTCCATGTCCTTATAGCACATGCTCTGTTCAAGTTGATCCCCGCTCTCCTTCACACAGCCCTCCCTCCTGGACGCCTTCTCCCACGTCCCTTTCCCTCCAATCTGAACCAGGGGCTCTGCATGTGGAGCCCACCTCTCGCAAGGCACTTAAAACTTCATGGTGATGGTCTGTTCTCTTTTCTATCCACACCAGACTAGGCTGTCTGAAGGCAAGGTTATATCTTTTATTTGCAGCACCCAGAACCTAACACAGGACTGTTTGTCAAATTTATGAATAATTATAAAAGAAAGCACTAAACGGCAAAATAAAAGAGAGTAAGAGTCTGCTATTGTTTAAAATGGTGGGAGGGGATCCACAAAGAAGTGCATCAGTGATGTAGAGAAACGGCATTCAATAATTATCGTGGACTAAGGAGCCATCTCTACTAGTCGTAGGTCCACCATAGACTGGCATCGACATGTAACCCAAGTCGTATTTCAAAATGCTGAGACTACATCTTCTCCCATCCAGCATTGGCCACAAGCTGCCCAAATGAAAGAGGAGCATTGCCTCAGTGACACTAGCTCATCGACTGCGTGAGGAAGAAATGGTGGTATGAAAAGAGGCTTGTTGGTTTCTGGGCCCTGGGGGAAGCCTTCCCCACTTGGTTTGTGATAGCGTCATAGTAATGATTTAGTAACTCCTAATTATAGGAGTTACTTCTAATTATAGGAGTAAACTTATAAATAATTTTAGGGTATTTGATATTTGTGTTTAAAGAAATAAAATTCTATCCCAGAACCTCACTTCAAGAGATGATTCATTATTCTGCTATGAAGAAACACATTCCAAGAGAAAAGAAATGTAGATACGAGCCAAGACTGTTCATGTGATAACTGCATCTTTGCTCCAATCTGGAATGAATGCCGAGTCCTCCCATGTTTAGCATGTGATTCTACTTCTATCACATTCCTCTAGAATGATATGTAAGCTGATTCATTCTGTGTGAACTTGTACGTAAAATAACTGATTCAAATTCTTCTTCACAATCATACACTGTCTTGTGATGTTTTAACTAATCACAGAGTATCTAGACATTCAATACTTCTTTATCATTAGCAAAATATTGTCACTGTTCTAAAATAATCAACCACGCAAATCACTACAGCCAAATCTGTCACCTCCCTGAAAGTTCCTCATTTGTAGATTCATAGGTTGTGGGGCAGATGACAGCAAGTAAATCAGTGTATATAAAGTGACTATCACTGTGCTCAGCAGAGATTGCTCATCACAAGAAGTCTCGGTTTTTTATTTTTCTATAGAATTGTTTAAGTCCAATTACTGTTCTCAGGGAAGATATCTGCAATTTAATTTTGCTCATTTTTGTGAAAATACAGATAATACACAGACATATGGATCATTCACATACGTATTCACATACTTGTCCTTCAGTATATATTTTTCTGTGTACTTATTTGGGGTTATCCACTTCGCTTCTCCATGTACAGACTTCTACTGGACTCAACAAAGAATTCAGATGATTAATTTCACAAATAAATTAAATGGAAAGATTTCCTTTGAAACTGGAAATATGCTGTAAGGAGTTATACTTGTGGGGCTATATTTAGCTGGAATCAATTCCAACAAAAATAAATGTAGCTGTTTTGTTATACATACTCTACTCAGACAATTTTTAATTCTTTGTCCTAGAAATCATTCTTAGGATTTCTCTGCTATCAAAACAGATAAGGTATTTATATCATACTAAGGATCACACAAATTAAACTATTAACTCATATTTTCAATTTTCAAAACTGAATTGTCAAAAAATTCCCGTTTAATTTTCCTTAGCATAAGTTATAATTCACACAAAAGTAGAGAGGAGTATTTTTTAAATTAAAATTTTATGATAAAAATAGATACTGTGTAGAATATTAATACAGCAGTCCTGAGACTGCTATCCTTAGAGAGGTCTGCTTGCAAGATTGGCCCTTGCCTGGCATCTGTGAACTTAAATTTCTAGAAAGTTCCCCCCATTCCCTAACTTTTAAGAGTGGCTTAGCATGCCTACATTGTGCAAATAATGTGGTTTATGCTGAGTATCCGCTTTCCTCCCGGGAGTTTGAAAATTTGGTGTGTGCTATGCAGTTAATTGCCTATGTGACCAGCTCCAGTAAAAACCTCGGGCACTGAGTCTCTAATGAGCTTCTCCTGTAGGTGACACTGTTACATGCATGGTCACAATTCACTGCCAGAGGAATTAAGGTAGTCTGGTGTGACTCCACTGGGAGAGGGCTCTTGGAAACTTGCTTCTGGTTTCCTCCAGACTTTCACCGACATCTTTGCCTTTGGTGATTTTGCTTTGTGTATTTCCACGGTAATATATCATAGCTTTGATTTCAGGTATGTGCTCATTCCTATTGTTCCTCCTAGAGAATCATGGTATCCTGGTGTAAGTTGGGGACCCCCAACACAGCTGCCATAAAATGTCTTTAACCAAAGTCTCTTCTTTTTCCCCCACTGTTATATTGCCTTTTGTTAGTTCCCTTAGATACACCATTTAGGAATAAAGGGAAATAGACTGAATAGTAAAGATAGATAAATAATTATATAAGCTTTGTCATCAGATAATAATCTTCTTCGGCAGGAGATGACAAAGGGTAACTACTACATAATTATAAACCCCAAACAATTTGACTCTTCTCCTAGATGAGAGCCCATTTTTAAAATATAAATTTTACATGATTTACAATGGATTGTAACTTCTTAAGACATTTTTAAATGCTCACCAAATTACTAATAATTTCAGTAATGTCTTTCTTAGAAATGGATTTCCCTTCAGAAATTGATAATCAAGTGCAATCATTTTCATTTCAAAATGGAATATGTTAATCGGTTTAAAGATTTCTTTTTTATGTCTCTGAAAGGATAAATGTATTAAGCTTTCATTCATCCCACAGCATGTCTTAAAATCAAAATCTACTTAAGTAAGATTTCTGAAATCTTTAAATTGTTTTCAAGTACTTCCCAATAACGTTTCCAATGGTAGGGAACTTACATTTTTTTGCAGTGTGGGCATTTTGCCAGTGTGTTGAACCTCAGTTCCATCCACTGAAAAATAAATAAAGAGAGGGACTGAAAAGAAAAACAACTGAAAACTGTCCAATCTGATAAGATGTTTCTTTTAGTTCCAGTGTTATCATGGATCACCATACCTTCTCACGGTTACAGGAGCTTTTCTTTCCAACACTTCTCCCCCTCCCTTAAAATCAAGTCTGGGACTCCCCTCTGAGAAAGTTCCCATGACTTCTCCGAGGTCTGATGCAATCTAGGTTTGCTTCACAATCAAAATTGATTGTACTGCTCTGATTAAGGTCATTTCTTTCAGATTTATGTCTCAGTTCACTCCCAGGGAATAAACACATATTTCATGTACCTTCAGAGTTTTTGTTTTTCCTTTAAATCTTGAGTACTAGCTTTTAAAACACATGACTATTTAGATTCATTACTGAAATGCAACTGTTTATTCTAATAATGTTGGAAACCCACAAAGTAAGTAAACCAAACAGATCAGATACAGGGAGAACTGAGGTCAGGATGCTGCTTTCTGCTCCATCCTGGCTTGTTCTATGTAACAGAACACTCCAGTGGTGCCACTTCTCTTTCAATTTTTCTCCCTGTAACTGTAGGAATCAGAACAGGCTGCCTTCCTCACAGGACTGCCATTCAAGTACTTGAAATGGATTACTGGTGCTAAGCTCACTGACTGAAAGAATGTGCAATATAAAGTAAATCTTTGCCACCAAAAATATATTTTAAAATGCCTTTCTCACTTTTCACCTTGTTTGCTTTTCTATATACTTTCTTGTAAAGTATATATTTCCTTTATAGTTTTAGGAGACTGCATTTAAGTACTCGAGGAGTTTTGTCACCAAAACACTTTTATTTTATCAAAAGTAATTTTGTTTAGGATTTCAGGTCACTCATTTCTCTTTTCATAAGTTTCCAATTCTAGTTATAATGGAGCTTCAATAAATTATACAAATTCAAATGTTTTCCACACAGTAAGAACATAACTTTCAGAATGTATCTGATGCATGATTTTTTAAAAAGTTTTTTTTTTAATGTTTAACTTTAAAAAAAGAACAAATAAATCTGGGTTTGCCTGGACTTCTTTCTTCATTTTTATTTCAATCCTCATAAAATTTGGTTAACCTTGAAATAAATCCTCTCAGTCACAGTAGAAACCTAGAGTCCCCAGATAAATAAATTAGAAATGAAACGATACATGAATGTTCATTCTCCTTTCACAATAATTATTTTTCAACATCTGAGAATGCCAAAAAAGCTACATTTTTTTTCAAGCAGCAATAATTCTTTCTTCCAGTACTTAGTTTGTAACAAGTTAATTTATTTCAAAATTTACTCTTAATAATAAAAATGTTAGAATTAATGTGCTAAACAGAGATGTCTATAGAATTTCTAGAGAGATTGGTACAGAACATTAAGAAGTGAAGAATGCAGAAATATTATTGGACACTTTTGTATGTTTTTGTAATTTGTTTTAGGATAGTTGCGGAACTTACCATGTCATCTCAAATATTATTTATAACAAATTTTAGTTTTTCATAGTTAAAATAAGCAAACTGACAGAGGAGGCAATTATGAAACCCTTGAATGAAGAGGAACTCGAAATCCAAGCCTGAGGTCTCACGCATTGGCACAGAAGGTCCAGAATGTTAGATGACCACCCTAAGGAGATTATGTAGTCCAATGTTATATTATAGTGTCCTTCATTTTAGCAGTAAATGCATGGTAAATGCAATTATAACTGACAAACAGCTACGACTTTACTGTGTAATTAGTAAATTATCTATCCAGCAACAAAACACATCTGGCTTTGTTATTGCCAAGTACTCATTTAAAAGCAGCAAATGAAGAACAGAAAAGCATCTATCACTAGAAATAATTTTGTCGTACTACATTCAGATGAATGCAAATACTTGCACTTCTGAAAGAAAGTTGGCCTAGAAAGGCAGCTGACTTACTACTATTTTCTTATCTAAAATGCATCCTCTGCACTCTTAAATTTTTATTGCAAGACCTTGAAGTCTCAATTGGTAATATACAAAAAAAAAATCTATTTTCTATCACAAAAATTAAAAGCAACTTCTCTAAAACCCAATCATTTTTAGTAGAGGTCCTCAAATATTTGACTGACTTCAACCATTCTATGTAACTAAAGAGATAAACTTAGTTTCTTCCAGATACCGTCTTAAAATCAATCTTAGAAAGCTCATAAGAAAGTTATACTGCTAAAAACTAGACTTCTGATAGTACCCGACTGGGTTTTATTTTTTAATGGATATAGTAAACAACTAGTGTCATCACTTTGAAGTATGTTCAAATTAAAAATATTGTAACTCTTGGCTAGGGTACCAAACCATATGTCCCTGTATCCAAGTAAAGATAATCTGACCCTGTCAGGAAGTACTTCATTGGCCCACTTCTGGGCAAAGTTTGAGCCATCAATTATGATTCAGGCATACATTATAGGTTGTGTTACTTTTTATGTAAGAATGTCAACCGACCAGTTAGGTACTGGTTGACAAAGCATCTGGACCTGCATCTGGAATGCAGAAATGTAAAATTAATCCCAGTTGTCTTAAGAAACTTCTTCATATTCATGCAGGACTAGCTGAAGGCTACGTATTCCCTTTATTCTTCTGCAAAATTATTTTGTACGCAATTTCCCCAAGACTGTACTCTGGCTACATGGTCCCCACAAAATGGTTTGGAGGTTAAAAAAAAAGTTTGGATATTAACAATGATGCATATAGTAAAAGTAATAAAAAATAAACCTATAAAAAATTTTGTTTAATTTTTTTTATCCTAGCAATTCCCAATGACCATGGAACTCCTTACTCACATACCATTTGTTATTATCGTATAAAATAAGTATTCTATTGAATAACCGTTGTAAAACACAAATATAGCTTTTATAAACATTATCCATGGTTCCAGCCAGGCTGTGAAATGAATATTGTGAATTCCGAGTAAATTTAATTTCAGCATTATAACATTGATATATTTAAAAATGTTGTTGAGGACACAGTCCATTACACTGTTCTGTTATCTCAGTCCATGTAAATAACTCTCTCGGGGTCATAGTATTCTAATAAAGCTTCTCCTCTGTGACCTTTTTAAAAGACATGATGAATATCTTATAATAGATCATGTTTTCCTCTTTTCATTGTTTATAGAAGGGCCACAGCTAAAATTCAGTCTAATTTTAACAACTGCAGAGGATTAAATATTATGAATCTTATATTCTCATACATAACATCATATTTTTTCTGCCTTTTTTTCATTCTCCAAGATTTTCAGATATGTTAGTTTCAATTCCGTTGAACTTTGTAACTCATCTCAATTGATTTGGGGCCTTGCAATTCGAGGCAAAGACAAGATAGAGAATAAGCAGTGAATTATCCTAACAGTTAAAAGCTTGAAGGGCAAAAACCAGACTACAAAGGATATGACTATTCATGATCAGCATAATAAGAATAAGGCAAAGTTCTCAAGTCAGAATTAAGAACTTTGCAGTGTTTATTCTTCGTAACACTGAGCATCTGATTAATTTCAAACTCTCAGAAGCAATCGTTGTCCGTAGGTACATACTGAACTCCCTTACCAGAAATTTTGTTTTCTAGAAATTTTGAAATCATCTTCAAATACCATATATTAGTCCTAAACACCTTTTTCTGCTGAAGAATCAAAGTTTTTTCAATCGTAATTACTGTGCTAACATGCTCACATCATTCACTTGCCTGCACTGAATATTAAGTAACAAAGAGCCAGTTTTAGAAGTTAGTCTCTGGCTTGCATATTACTTTAGCGGTTTTCTTCTAGAGAGGAAATATCTAAATGTCTAATTTATTATTATTTTTTTAAAGATTTTATTGGGGAAGGGGAACAGGACTTTATTGGGGAACAGTGTGTACTTCCAGGCCTTTTTTCCAAGTCAAGTTGTTGTCCTTTCAATCTTAGTTGTGGAGGGTGCCGTTCAGCTTCAAGTTGTCCTTTCAGTCTTAGTTGTGGAGGGCGCGGCTCAGCTCCAGGTCCAGTTGCTGTTTCTAGTTGCAGGGGGCACAGCCCACCATCTCTTTTGGGAGTCGAACCGGCAACCTTGTGGTTGAGAGGGCGCATTCCAACCAACTGGGCCATCCGGGAGCTCAGCGGCAGCTCAGCTCAAGGTGCTGTGTTCAATCTCAGTTGCAGGGGGCGCTGCCCACCATCTCTTGCGGGACTCAAGGAATTGAACCAGCAATCTCGTGGTTGAGAGCCCACTGGCCCACGTGGGAATCGAACCGGCAGCCTTTGGAGTTAGGAGCACGGAGCTCCAACCACCTGAGTCAACGGGCCAGCCTTATATGATTTCTAAAAAGATATTTATTAACTACACCCACAAAGCATATCCTCTAATTCATTTATTTAATTGCTGATTTAATCAATAAAATATAAATGCACGGAAGAAAATTTAGCTTGTCCTGCCCAACTAGAAAAATCCCAGCAATTCTGGCTAGATGCACAAAATTAAATAAATAAATGCATGCATTTCCATTTACTTGACCAAACCTGACTAAAATGATAGTAAATTAATTTTAAAATTTATAATAAGGACATTTGTCCATAAAGACAAAGAATCAGAAGAGAAATGGTCTCAGTTTTTGGACAATGGAAAGCTGATGCAGACTTGGCAAGTGACTCATTGAAAAGCCAGCGTGTTCACACCAAAGAAGCCAGAATCGCTCAGGGGCTGGGCTGCCGGCATTTTCTCTCACAGTGCAGGTTAGGGGTGGAGATGACAACAGGTTGTAAGCCCTTCTCTCCACATTGCAAAATCAGAAACCTCTCCTTCTCTGACACATGCAGGAGAAGAGTAATTCCTTCTGAAAGGAAATCAGACTAGAGAGTTTGTGAACTTAAGAACATTGGGCACAGCAGAAGGCGAGAATACAACAGCATTCTGCAAACATAGGAATTAAGTTACAGTTGGAACAGAGGAGGAGGTCTGCGCCCTATTACCCGTCTTAGCTCCTCGAAAGCTGTCATACAAGCACATCCCTCCCAAGAGATCGAGGGTTTGCTCCCCAGAGAAACTTACCCTAAAAAAGAGACCTATTGACAGGAATCACTGACAAATCTTCAACAAGGGAGAAGGAGAAGAGGGGAGAGGCAGGGGCAGAGGAAGGGAGGAGGAGGAGAAGTTTAACTGCTGCTGCATGCACAGAGGCTCCAATCAGTGATTTACCCTCAGATATGAGTAAACTTTTCAGTTAAACCTCGATAACAAAGGAAAACAAATAGAAAAAGAGGGGAGAGAACAGATAAAGCATAAAAAGGAACAATATCTCAGAAAAAATATAAGTAATAGCTTCAGAAAGATGCTATAAAGAAGAGAATACTCTTTAGAGAAAGAAAAGTTAATCGTGGGTGGCTGAGTGGCTCAGGTGTTTGGATCGCTGGCGGGGGGGAAGAAAAGTTAATCAGAAAACACAGGGAAACTCTTGGAAATTAAAAATTAAGTATATTATCTGAAATTAAAATTTTGATTTAAATTTAGAAGATATAGATGAAATTTCCCAGAAAGTAAAAGCCAAAAGGGAAAAGAAAATGTAAAAAAGAGAGTTAATTCAGGTGATCTGTCAGGAAGAGTCCTAGAAAAAGGGAACAAAGCAAATGGCCTGGGCTGTAACAGGGCCCACTGAGGACCCAGACAATGAGTTTACACACACACTCTGCAAGGCACATTCGAATGTAATTTCAGAGCATTGGAGAAAGTAAAAGAGGAAAAGGAATATAAAGAGGAAATAAGGTCACACAAAGGATCAGGAGTCAGAACAGCAGTTCAATTTCTCACCAGCGGAGCAAAGCCTCTCAGTTTTTGAGAGTAAACAACTGGCAAACTATGATTCTAAATCTGAACAAATTATAAAGTGAATGTGAGATAAGACTGAAAACTGTTTAAGAAGTAAAAGGGCTCAAATATATTTCCCTACATCTTTTCTCAGAAAGCTACAAGAGGATGTACTCCACTGAATGAACAAACCCAGAGCTGAGAGGATGGCATCCAACACGGAAGACAGGTAAAAGGAATTGTAGGCTAATGATGAAGAGAAGTCCCAAGAGGACAGCTGTGAGGCAGGAAGCTTAAATGATAGATTCGCCATGATGTGTTTGACTCTATTGAAAGGAATTTTATAGTTCCATAAAAGAACACAGGAAGAAGTAATGAACTTTACATCGAAAATTAAATTCAAGAGGGGAAGGGAATATTATTAACAAATCCAAGAGAAATTTAAAAGCCATAGAAGAGAGTAATGTAGTATTTTACTTGGCTCAGCTGAAATTATAATTTACCTAATTATTAAAAGTGTAAACACTACGTATTAATTGAATAAAATATCATATATAACTCTACTAAGAGTATGGAATAGAGGAAAGGAATGTGAGTAGAGACTGGGGTGACAGGAATCTTAAATCCTCAACCTGCATTTTACAAGGTAGTATCTTAAATTGTGTAATCAAAAAGAAAAAGCATAAGCAGATAATTTAAACACATGGAAGTAAATATCAGCAGAGCAGCTTCATGTGGAAAGTTTCTGGGAGGTAGTGTTTTGAGGTGAGTTAGATAAAAAGATGACTACCATTTTCCCATAATCCTTTAGGGTCCTATTTGACATTTGAAATTATGTACCTGAATTGCTTTACTAAAAATAAAAATTGGAAGAAAGAAAGAAAATCATCAAGACTTTCTTAAGCTCGTTCACCGGGTAGTGACAGCAGGTCTTGTTTACAGACCACTGGGACCTTGCTCAGCCCACTCTGCCCACACTCAAATACTTGGGAGGGTTCTTTAATGCTCAAATTGCAGGGAAACTTTTTGTCTCCCAGGAAGGCAAATAACAAAAGAACTCCTGTTTTTACTATTCCTGGCAGTCTAAGTAATCATGAAATTAACTTTTAAAAATCAAACTTACAGGTAAAGTTAAAAGTAGTAAAACTCATAACTCTTGCTCAAATCAAATTACTTATACCTGTTTTTTAGCTAATGGTTTATCTAATTAATGATGCCAGAGTTAATTTCCTTTCCTCTTAGTTTAAATTTTTTAATGAGAAAAATTTTGATAAGTTATAAGTGTTTTCTGAATCTAGAAACCGCACGCTATGCACTCCACCAAGGAATTGAAGGCGGGGCTAAGATCTGCCACTCACTAAACCGAGGGTAAAGGGTACAGTTTCTCATTAGCCTACCCAGAGGGGCCCCATTTTGCAAATGAACTAATCAGAGGATGCACCTTTTATGTAATTCACAGAAGATGCAGTCTATCCTAGCTGCAGCTCTGATTAGCTGTCTTTCTCAGAAAGGCTCTATTTTAATCTTTTGATCAGTTTGCACTGACAAAACTGTAAGACCATGAGCAGTGGTCCAATCCACACCATCACGATATACATTTACAGATTGATGTCACATATGTCTGCTTACTTACCAGGAATGTGTTTCCACAGTGCCCACACACGACCCTTGTACCTTCTGGCTGGACTGGCAATGCAGGTTGAGCTGGTTGTTCTTCAGAAATAAGCATTACTGGGCTAAGGTTAATTATGCGTCTACTGCAGAAAGAGAAAGGAAACAATTTCATTTTCCCACCAATGGACTGAGGGCAAAACCTGCGACGTATGTCAAAAACACAGAATACAACACTGAAAATAGGTTATACTTGTTTTATGAATCAAGTGTCCGGCTTTGGAGCCAAAATCACAGAAAGTAGCAATAGTCTGTATTTTAAAAGCAAAAATAATAAGAGTCATTGTAAACTTGGGATGGAAACCACATATTATATAGTATTTGTCCTAATCAATGACCTTGGGAAGCACTTAAATGCCATTTGCAAGTTTTTATAAGATCAAATTGGAAAATCATTCTCTCATTCCCTATGTAGAAAGACAACTTGAGTTTGGTAGTTTATGAGAATACTGAAAACATTAAAATATTCCACATCAACAAACGTGTGTGCCCAGAAGGTATCAAAGTGCTGAGTCAAAACCACAGTTCCCCAAGGGGGCTGGAATTCCTTGATGTCTATGTAGTCTGAGTTGGACAGGAAGGAAAATGGGGGAGCTCCTTTCCTTTCAGACATGTTTGCAAATGAGTTATGTACTGTTTAAAAAGCCAATACTCACAGGAAAACACAGGTAAGGACTTGATGTCCTATCTGAGCACATCCCTGGTGGCATCTGCACTGGCCAGTAGCTCCAGAAGTTACTGCAGAAATTTTGCTTAGCAGAGACCATGCAGTGCACAGTGAGGTGCACAGAAATGATTTAAAAACCTCTAGGTTAAGATGAACTGCGTCACAAGTAAAGTAATTTGTTATTTTTTGATAACTTCAATGAGTCACTGACTGACTACATAGCATGAAGAACTTATATAACATCAAGAAAACTTCCACTGCTCGCTCAAGAAGAATATTATATCTTAAAAATACCTGTGACCAGTAATTTCAAACTAAGCATATCATTCCTTTCACAAAGAAAAGTAATCTAGGTCCTGTAATTACTATGAGGACAAAGACTCTGTTTAGAACAAAGCCTGGCACATCATAAGCCTTTAATAAATACTTGTTGAATAAACAAATGAATGAATGAATCTTTATCTCTTACCAGTTGGGTCTCGGACATCCTATTCGCCGAGATGTGTCCTTACAAATGAGGAGACAATTACAAGGGCATCTAACATATTTCTTCCCTGTTGGGGGATTTTTGATTGGCTAGATAGACAAGGGAAGAAAATGCAAACATAGCGAATTAACCAAAGTACAGACTGCCAAAGCTTATTTGTATATAAAAAAGAAATGATTCTTTAAAAACTAAGGCTAGTGCTACCAAAGTACCGTTTAAGGAAAGGGCATCATAAGTGCTTTTAGATAGGTCAAATGTTGGCAAGAACTCAATGAAGTTTTGGGTGCTGTAGCGTTTTAATTATGAAGGGTAGTTAGTTTGTACAGGCCTTTTAATGTGGGAAGAATGTTTAGTGCACACCAAGAGTTGTTTCCCTTTAAAGTTCACAAGACAAGGTCATCTCCTTCAGTCTGGCCAGGTACAAACATGCACTGAGCATTCTTGCAACTGTCTGAGAAGGCCGGGCTCAATAAGAATAGTGGGCGAGGAGGAGTACAGCACAAATTTGAACTTTTCCTAACCTTTACTCAGTAGAAGAAGTGATTAATTGTATGACATCTTTTAATTTAAAAAAAAAAAACAAAAAAGAAAACCTTAAGATAGCTCCTGATCCTAGCATATTTTCTTTAATTTTACAATCAATTTAAAAGTAAAACTAAATAGCACCAAAGAAAGCACTTCTTTCAATAAGACGACTTAGGCTTCTTAAAGTAAATAACTGATGATGCACTGAGAAGAACAGAAAGTCAACTCCCGTGGTATGCCTGCCAAAAATGCGTAGCCTGAATCTAATCATAAGGGAACATCAGATACACCCAAGTGGAGGAACATTCCACAAAATATCTTGCCTGTACTCTTCAAAAAATGTCAAGGCAATGAAAGACAGAGACTGACCAAATATCATATAAAGGGAGGTTAAAGAGACACAATAACCAAATGCAACATGTAATACTAGACTGATTCCTAGACCAGATTTTATTTTTAACGGAACAACTGGAGAAACATGAATTAGGTCAAAAAATTAGAGAACAGTATTTTAACAATGTTGATTTCCCGCATTTTATACTTGTACTGTAATTGCATAAGTAAATGTCTTTTTTCTTTTCTTTTTTTAAAGAAATTCACACTAAAATGTTTAGGGGTAGAAGAGCACCATGTCTATAATTACCTTAAAAGGTCCCGAAAAAAAAGAACTTATTTATTTAGAGAAAGAAAGCTAATGTGACAAAATGTTAACATTTGGGGACTCTGCATGAAAAGTCTATGAGAATTCTCTGTACTATGTACTATTATTTTTATTTTTGTAAGTCTGCAACTTTTTTTTTAAAGATTTAAAAAATTTAAGTAAATACCTTTGGTAGAAATATATAAAAGTTAGCAATAAGCCACCAATAACTTACTAAACTCTATTATCGAGAAAAGCTGAATATCTAAACTGCACGAACATCCAGAATGCTTTGCTATATTATCTAAAGTATCACAAAAACCAGAATTTGGCTTAATTTTTGTATCCCCAACTTCTCCCATTAAGTAAATGTGTGCTTGCAAATGACAAGGTTTGTTTTTATATTTTATTCCTACCTCACTGCCAGACCCTAGCTCTTCATTTGTAAAACAAGGCGAATGAATGAACTACAAGCTTTCAAACAATGTCCCCGAGCCATCCACAGAGCCAGTCAGGCCTCGTCATGCCTGGTCCTCAGTGAAATGGGGGCGGGGACGTTGTCCTGATGTGCAGTTTCATATTCTTACTTGGCAAAATAAACTCATTATGTGGCAGGCACTGTGCTGAACACTTTACCTGTCCCCAAAAACAACCCCAGGAAGTAGGTACTGTTAGCATTTTAGCACTTGACACAAGGAAACCACAGTTTAGAGACATGCCCAAGGACATACAGCTGGTAAGTTGCAGAGCTAGGACTCAAACTCCACTCTGTCAGCCTCCAAATCTCAGACTCATTATCAGTTCTGTAGTCAAGTACCCCTAAACATTCTACCCCTACTCTTTCTCCAGGACTTCTCAAATTTTCCATTAACTTGTCCTGGTAATCGCTTCTCCTTTAACCTTAAATTCTGTATTCTCTAAATCTTGCTAAAATGTATCCATATTTACACACACACACACACACACACACACACACACACACACACACCACTCTTACTTTGCTTTCCAGTTCTATTTGGTTGGTGCAAAAGTAATTGAGGTTTAAAAGGTTAACAAATTGCATACACCGCAATTACTTTTGCACCAACCTAATATCTACCGAAACAAAAAGGACTTTTACTAGCTTTGGATTTGTTTTGTGTTGTTTTGTTATCTGGTTGTTTTAGTCCCTCTCCACAGGAATGTCAGGCTCCTCTCAGAAGTGCCCAGGAGAATGGATACACTGATTCCCAGTGTGGATGACATGAGAATGCGTCACAGTAAGAGCGAGTGAGGGACATAAGGAAACTGTTCTGTAGGAACTTAGTCCATTACAGCCATATACTACTTGCTCGTGAAATTATTTTAATCCCCACAGCAAACCTGTGATAAATTGCTGACAAAGACAGAATCCACCTCTGAATATAAATCTACTGCATCTCTCAAAATGAAAGCAAAACAGTAGAAAAATAGGAGAATCAAGATCACTAACATCAAATCCAAGGAAACCATAAGTCACTGCTATTTTTTAAAGTACTACTCATGTCTAGCATCTCTTATTAGCTTGCCAAGTCAAAAAAGAACCCTAAGGAAGTTAATGCTAATTAAATATACTAGTAAGTGTTCAACTAAAAAAAAAGCTGGTTTTATAGGTATCACCTATCTAAACAATAAAGTTCTCCAAATGATGTCCTTTATAGAACAATATATTTATAATGAAATATATTGCTTCATGAGTAAGGTTTTATTTTATGATTTTATATAAAACATATAAAGCCCAGTCTCTTAGAGACACAATAATCACTGACTTTTTTTAAGACTAGATTTTCTAAAGAATAATAAAATACAAATAACAAAAATTAACATTTAATTGCAGATTTTGAGAGATTGCCATTAAAAAAATAAAGCCTAATCATTAAAGTAGAAATATATTTCATCTAAGCAGTATACATACACATTACCAGTTTATTACTTGAAACTGTTTTAATTTTACTTAAAAGTTAGTTGTTCTTCCCAAAGTTCATTTAAAAAATGTGCCCTTCAAACTTTTTGAACATTTCACTTGATGTTGCATTTCAAAGCAACATCAAGTAAATGAAATAAAATACCAAGCTACTTGTAAACAATATGGCACAGATGTCAATGGCATACGTGTCATACGAAACGTATGATCACAAAAGCCCAGAAAAACCATAGTGACATCTTATAGACATAAAAAAAAGTTTAAATAATTTTCACATTAAGTACAAAGTCCACATTTGTAGTCAACCTCAGTATGTTTTCATTTCAGTGAGAATTATAATGGATTTCATTGTGATGTGGATAGACAATGAAAATAATTATAAATGTCGTTGTTCAGTCTCGTTTTAGAAAGTAAAGAGCCAAATGGCATTAAATTTAAATTTGTCATGAAATTTTCACAGTGAAGTTAGCTATAAACTCCTGGAGGCTACCTTGTGTGTTAAAAGAGAAACAGCCAGAGAGTGAAGAAAGAAAGGATGAAAAAATGTGCCGTATCTGTGTCCGGCCACATCTACATTTAAGTTACATTACTGGAGTACTTCCTTTAGGGAGAAGATGTCAGACAACAATGGATGCTTTTATTAATGGAAATCTCCACTTACCGTAGCTTCATTGCAAACTGTGCACTTAACCACATGCTGGTGAAGCTTGCCATCCAAATTGATTAGAGACTGGCACACGCGGCAGTTTATTACTGGAATACCACTGGCGTCTGGACTGGCAATGGCTGTGTATGGAGGTGGGAGTTCCGCTGAAAAGGCATTAGTCACTGAATCAGAGTGTCACAAATATGATGGCTGGTTTGAGCACATAAGTAATAGAAGTAAATAAGAAACTATCAAAATTTTCCCATTCTTTTAGTTATGTTTTTAAAGCTAGCCAACTTAACCTACTTTCAGAACAGAAATGCACATGGGATTATCATGTGAAGTAGACTAATTACTAAGTGTGATAAAGTCCAAATTATGTTTGCCACAGTCTACCCCAATGATCCCATTCCCTTTACTAACCTATACCCAAAATTGCCACTCCATTCCTGTGTGTAAATTCATAGAACTTGTAACAAGAAAGTGATGATTTATGTCTACAATAAAAATCTCACACTAAGGATCTGACTACAAAGAAATAGTCAATGAAAGCAAAATTTTTAAATATAGGGCGGGCCAGCCCAGTGGCTCAGATGGTTAGAGCTCCATGCTCCTAACTCCGAAGGCTGCCGGTTCGATTCCCACATGGGCCAGTGGGCTCTCAACCACAAGGCTGCCTTGAGCTGAGCTGCTTCCCCAATGGCTCAGTTGGTTGGAGTGCGGGCTCTCAACCACCAGGTTGCTGGTTCAATTCCTCGACTCCCACAAGGGATGGTGGGCTGCGCCCCCTGCAACTAGTAACGGCAACTGGATCTGGAGCTGAGCTACGCCCTCCACTGAAAGGACAACAACTTGAAGCTGAATGGCACCCTCCACAACTAAGGTTGAAATGACAACAACTTCACTTGGAAAAAAGTCCTGGAAGTACACAGTGTTTCCCAATAAAGTGTCCTATTCCCCTTCCCCAATAAAATCGTAAGAAAAAAATAAATTTTTAAATAGAATATGTACATACACATAGACTGTATACTATGTTTCCCCGAAAATAAGACCTAGCTGGACAATCAGCTCTAAAGCGTCTTTTGCAGCAAATATTAATATAAGACCTGGTGTCGGTCAAGTAGAGATAAAAATCAATCAAGAAAAACTAAACTCATCAGTATGGAACAAGCTAACTATAATGGAACCATACTAATTTCAGACACAAAACAAAAACAAATTTAACAATTTTTATTCTCAAATTCTTTCTTAAATTAGAAATCTAAGAATTCCACTAAAATGTTGGTAAAAAAAAAAAATATGTCTGGGATCCAGTTTACGTTCTCCAAAAACAAAAATTAGTAAATAGATGAAACTTTCAAGAGTAGCAAAATGTTGATAATTGATGGTTATAATGACTTAGAAGATGACTTTGTTCTCCATACTCTTGTGTTTGAAGATTCCCGGAATATAAAGATATACACAGCCACTGGTTTTCGAAAGTGCTAAGGCTGACTAATTAGATAAAGGGCCCAGTTTCAGAATCATGTTTATCTACCTGAAATATATGCTTTCTGTGCAAGCCTGAGGAGAAGAAGCTAAACACACTACTCCATAACGGGATTGTGGGCAACTGCCTAGGCCTGTCCCATAGCTACTAAGGCATAAGGAGATGAGGAGGCCTTTGATTCTAAGGTGTTGTCCTAGGACTTCTAGAAAGGACTAAACCTTAACACATGATTGGAGCCCACAAAATAGAACTGGTATTCAAGGGGCTTCTGTGACACTTAAAAAGACTCATAGTACAATAGCTCATCATGAAAAGAGCTATTTTTGAAATAGAGATTTTCTATCCACTGTATTGGATTCTGAACTCTGATATTTTAAAATGAGTTAGAGCATAGCTCATTGTGGTATGTTTAAAATCCACGTTTACCACCTGGTATCATCATGGTTTATCATGTAGACTGCTTCAGTCTTGCAAAGGACTAGCAACAAGTGTTATTCATTCAAATGATCCATAACAAGCTGAATTTGTGCAGCAGCGAGGCTCTGAGAGGCCACTCGGAGTGACAACTCACATGGTTCTGGGAGGCTTCCACCAGAGCACTGCCAAACACTGAACTTGAAAAGCAGCTACAGATGTCTTAAATTATAAAAGTAGCTTTAAATCCTTAAAAGAGTTTGAGGTTAATCCAAAGAGATCTGTAATGTATTAATCAAGAAGACAAAAGCCAACGGTTAGAGTAGCAATGAGTCAACAGTAGTCTTGAGCCCTTGCAAATTGCAGGTAAGTTGATCAGATCTGGCCACATACCTCACCTGAAAATCAGGACAGGCTGCCTGCTTTGTAATGATTAGGAGCATAGCGTTACTGATCAAAGGAGTTTCCTCTCTTGCTTTTCCTTTGAATTGTAAAGTAATGTGAAGTGGTTTTCCTATAATTCCAGGTCTCTATCTTACACAGTGTGGTAGAAATGTAAAGACAAGAGGACTTCACAAAGAAAACAAGTGAATTGGTGGTGAGGGAAGGAAGGCACGTGTTGCAACTACACAAAAGGACAGTGAAACACAGGCAAAAAGCTTTGCTCAAAGAGAAGGTTTCCATGGTTGATCTTAAGAAGCCACAGAAGTGAATCACAGCCAGCAAAACCCTGAGAATTTATTCTGAGATCTGCACTACATCATTTTTGATCTGACTAAAAGGAACAGCCTTCAGTAACAGATATATAACCAAATCTACTCTCGGGAAGCGGAGGGAGGACTATAAATCTAAAATGAGGGATATTATGAATAACTATGTTGTACACCTGAAAGTAGTGTAATGCTGTATGCTAGCTATATTTTAATAAGACTCTAAAACAATGAAATGGGGAGATTATAAATCCCATGAGGCCAGAGTCATACCTGGCTTGCTCAGGACAGATTCACCACTGTTGCCATAGGGTCTGGTCTGTGACAAATGCTCACTAAATGAATGGAAGGGTGAATGAGTGAATAAATGAATGCGTGACTCACTGAAGTCTATCAGACACATCTGTTTCTCTTGGGAAAATGACACCACATGACTGCCACTGTCCTCACAGAGGAGCTCGGGTCCAAGCTGGGGAGTGCAGTGTGACTGACACCGAGGCTCTTTCCTGCAGATGACCCTCCCCAGATCCTGCACTGAGCGAGGTGAGGCAGCAGAGGACATTGGCCTGGCCCAGCAGAAGAGTGGAATCAACGTAAGAGATCAATAGTGACAGATGTGGCCGCTTAATGTCTCCACTGAACAAAGCTTTCAGGCCTTTCACTGCAATTTTCTGCCCATTACTTCAGCCCTAGGCTGATTTAGATATTTCTGTGATTTTTACCCAAGAAGACCTTACAACTCCATCTCCTCTTGTAAGGGACTTGGAATTCCAGATACTTATTCCACAGTTAGTAGCCTGCAGTAATTAGCAACTTAGAGTGTTCATTTTGTCTCTTTTTACGTTAAAACAGCAGATCACCACTATTGTGCCTATTTTACATTTCTGCCCTGCACAAAAAGTCCAGTCATCTCAGAACTAGGGAGAATTAGATATTAAGAGTCACAAAAATTCATTTTCAAAGTTTTGTTATTTAAACCAATAGTTGTTCTCTTTATGGGGTTTGTCCAAACAAAAAATATTTTTTTCTCCATGTGAGTAGTATTAATTATAGCATTAGTCCTCAATCCTGAAAAAAAATCCCTCATATTTTCAGAATTGTACAATGTTAGAAATTCAAACAATCTTTGGAATTAAACAGTCTAATTTCTCTATCTTTCAGAAGAGAAAACTGAAGTCCAGAGATTCTAACTTTTGAGTAGACTTCTCCAGCCACCTCTGCAAAGCTAAGAGCAGAACCTCTCGGAGGCGTCTGCACGAGAGCAGCACCTCGTCTGTCTTATCGCAAAAATTTAGTGCAGGGACAAGATGGAAGGACTAATGAGGTTTCTGCAGAAACACTTAGGGAAGAGTCAGATCTGAGTTAAAGAGGAGGAGGAGGGGAAGGACTGGGAAGAGTCAGGGAAGATAAAAAATAGAACAGAGTATGAAAATACAATCAGGTTGATAATAAAAACTTCATAGAAAAACTGAGACTTGTAAAAGAGTCAAGATGAAAGAATATGGATCTCAAGGCATCCATAACCGTCTTCCTAAAACACTCTGAAGCAATCGTTATTATTTTGTAAACCCACAAGTGATCAAATTACACTTTCCATCACAAACATCAACTGGATTTATCTATTTTATGGCAAACAGCCTCTTCATCCTGCTAATTCATCTTGGTGTATTAATCCAAACTTCATATTTTACCAGATATACCCTCCAGCATTTGAAAGGCTGCAATTGTTTTGCTGGGTATCATACTTTTTTTATCTCAGCTATTCCTTTATAAGTCTCTTCCATGGCAATATTTTCCAGTTTAATTCACTTATTTCCACTAATACACTGTTTAGCCCTTCAGGCCCTTGGCAAAGGAAGATGTATCAAAACTGAAAAATGACATCAGATTACAATGCAAAGATTACTTTAGGACATTATGATTATAGGTTGAGCAAGAAAAGCACAAAAGATCAGCCTGTGAGGAAGGCCCTGCCTTTCTCCTGAGGGTCTGGGTGGACAGTAGGGGCTGGGAACAGTGAGCTTGGCTGTGGGGCAAGGACTTCTACTGTGAAACCTCCACACTGCAGTTCAACAAACACCGAGAAAGACAAGACCACCTTGAGTTCCTCCCCTCTCTGAAGCCAAAGTTCTCCTGGAACCATGACACGTCAGAAGGAGCCTGAGGCTGACGCCTGATGGGAAATTAAATGTGCTAGTTATGAGGTGACTGACTGTCAGCTCCAAAGCCACCCTTCAATGCTGCCTTGCGGGGCTGGAAGTCGGCGCACCACATCCTGGCTTTGCTAGCTGGCTGCAGGCTGTGTTCTGCTAATAGGAGTTGATGAAGGGGCCGGCAAGGTTGGAGGAGGAAGAGGGACTTGCGGCCCTTACCCCAGCTGTACAAAGTCCTTCTCCAGAGCTGAGACTTCAGCACCAGCTGGCTGGTGCCTCTCAAACGTCATGTCTCAGTTCCGCAGGGCCCTGCCTCTAAATTATCAAACTTTAATAACTCCAATCTCTTCCGTTGTTCTCCCCGCACCAGGGGTGGCAGCTGCCTCCTGGATCTGGTCCCAAATGACAGCTTAGGGTAATATTTTCACCTTTTATTTAATTGATTAACAACTTTATACCTAATTAACAATTATTTCTACTTGATTTTATTGTGTGGTTTCTACCTTCGGGCCCTAACTGTTTCAAAAACTTGTACCAGGAGTAAGCCCTGGAAACAGACCCTCAGAAATGGGACTAGAGTAGCAGGTTTGGTCACCACCTGGGCTTGAACGCAGTGCCAAGCTCCTTCCCCGGTGGGACATGGTGTGGTAGTAAGTGACGGCATGCCGTGGCCTCCTGACAAATCACTGTCCCTGGAGGTGACTGTCATGTTTGCGGCCTCTCACTTGACCATGACGGCAGCAATAATTACTCTATGGACTGTGATGTGGCCAGATTCTCATGGAATGCACCGGGGCCCTTACGGGAAGAAAAGTAGAAGGTCTCAGGTGAAGTCACAGTCACAGAATCAGAGATTTCAGTCACAGCCCTGAAAGTGTCACTTATTTCTAATTGTCACAGAGCTTATCTTGCTGGAAATAAAACACAAAATATAATTGTGTAGACTGCAAAATTATAATATCAGGTAAATCCACACTCTTGCCATGTCTCTCATGTACAACGTAGGAAGCTGACTGCAAAGGAGTGGGAATCTGAGGCTTGGAATGGGGCCACCCAACAGAGTTAACCCGAGTCACTTGTGAGTGGAACGCAGTTTGTGTCCTCTGGTATCTGAGGGGACAAATCTTGCCTCACTCGAAAACTCTGTAATAACCTCACATAAGGCAGCTGTCTTACAAGAAGACAGCCATTCTCCATAAGGCCCATTGTCTTGTCAAGACCCATAACTCGGATCAGATCTCCACATGCCCCAGGAGGACAAGTGTGACTCAAGAAGCAGCAGCCGATACAAGAGAATTGCAAAGTTTTGATATGATAATGTATCATTGTTAGATTCCTGGAAAATCTGTGTGAGAGCAGATCCTCAGGACTCACATCAAAGAGGATGAAATGTAACACCGAGTGAAGCCAAGTTCGTGACATGGAGCACTTGCCAGATGGTCTGCATTCGATATTTGTTTTGAAGCTGCTTGTTGGCTGATGACACCAGCCTTACATTTAATGAGGCTGAGATGTCAGAGCGTCTCTAGCATGATGCAGAAGCAGCCATCAAAGGCTTAGGGAGTTAGTCTCTGGGCATGGACACACATGACAGCGGGATGCATGCGCCTGCTGTGTGGCTGTCCTCCGCGGCCAGGCACTGCAGGATGGGACACCTCCACTGTGACGTGCTGCCCGACTTCAGTGGGCATATCGGGACACCAGGGAAACAGAAGCTGCATGGCAGCACTGAAAAGCCAAAGACAAGGTGGATCCATTGATTATAATGGGAAAGAGTCGGTACTAGAGAACTGTGACCCACAAGGACCTTTGGCTAACTGAAAGGAGCCTAGGATAGAAATGGATGGGTAATCTACAAAAACATTACTTTCTTCTAGTATAATAGAAAAATCTAGATCTTATAAGCAGAAACCTGACTTGAGTAGTCACAGTGGAGAGTCACAAATTTCCATCCGATGCCTAATAAGACCAAGTTCACAGACCCAGGGCTCCTTCATGGAAGGGCTGGTTCGTGCCCTTGAGGAACATAGCAGTGCCCTTAGCAGCAGCACTGCTAAGGATTTATTGTCAATCCCCAAGCTTTCCCCAAAGAGACCCAAGTATATTTACCAGGTGACTGTGCACTGGGGAAAAGAAAACATCTACATCTTTCAGGGATTAATAGGAACTGGCTCTGAAATGGTGTTAATTCAGGACTCAAAAATCCACTGTGGCCCACCAGTCAGTGGAAGACAGGGGTTATGGCTACTATCCCTACCCCAGGTCCAACTCAGAATGTGCCAAGGAGACCTGAGGACCCACTCAGAAGGTATCGTCCCAGTTCCCAAAGACATTCCCGGCACCCTCTAACTTCCTCTACCAGACTTCCCCCAAATCACCAGGCTGTAACCTCATCCTTGTTTTAAAACAGTATGTTTTACACTTGCTGTCCAGGTGCCTGGTACAATCCTCCAAGTCTTCCAACAGCTGATTCTGATTCATTTTTTAGATCTCTAAGCAACTGTCATCTCTGAGTTACCTTTCCTGAACACACTATCTGAAACACTCCCCTGCAGCCAGTTACTCTGTCCTCACGCCCTGCTTATTTTCTTCACTCTCTGAAATTATGCAACTCTTACCAGAATGTAAACTCCTCAACATCTGGAACAGTATATAACAGACACTCAAATATTTGAAAGGATGAAACTGAATGAAACATTTCCTGATTAATGTTTTAAAGATGCTGGGTAGAGCCAGGAAAAAATGTGGGTATTATGAAGGAATTGTGCCAAATAATGGAACAGGGTTATCGTAGGATATGGGCTTGCCACAACACTGGAGAACTGGAAGCATATGTACCCCACCAAACGGGGCTCTATGTCCCGTTCATGAGGATGTTTCCTCAGTGACACAGATTTTGATTCTCAAGAGCCACTTTGAGAAAATTCCTGTAAACGGAGCATTAGCTGTAGCACAAAATCAAGCTCCCACAGACCCCATGGCTCAGTATGGCAGCAGCTGCACAGACCCCAGTTTGCTTCCAGGGGGCTTTGCTGGCATCTCCTTCTGCTTATCGTGACAACCTGCCTTCCATGGGCTTCAGAACCTGTGGCAAACAAAGTGAGAACTTCACTCACACATTGGGTTGTGTGTGTTGTGCACCATCTCTTCCTGACAATCCACAGCAAACCCCAACCTTAAACTCTGCACGGCTGCAAGGAGGTTCAGAGATTTGAGAGTGCCTAAATATAGTCACGAACTCTAGCTCCCGTGCAATGGACTGAATGTCTGTGTCAAAATTCCTATATTCAGCTGGCGACCCCCAGTGTGACAGGTTAGGAGGTGGGGCTTCTAGGAGATGATCAGGCCATGAGGGCAGAGCCCTCGCGAATGAGATTAGTGCTCCTATGAAAGGGAGGGACCCAGAGAGTTCCCTGGCCACTTTGAAGCATGTGAGGATGCAAGGGGACGAGCAGTCTGCAATCCAGAGGCGCGAGCTCACCAGACACCAAACTGCTGGCACCTTGATCTTGGACTTCCCGGCCTCCAGACTGTGAGAAATAAACGTGTGCCATTTAAGTTGCCCAGTCTACAGTACTCTGTCACAGCAGGCTGAATTAAGCCATTTGGCAAAACTCTAGTCCAGTGCAGCTCATAGTTCTACGTGAAATTAGATTTTGTCCGATTTTAAACCAAGGTACCATTTCTAACTTCAGATTTCTTCAGGTAGAGGACCTAAAAGGATGGCTAAAATTATACCTTATTTACTGAACAATTTCTAAGAAGTACAAGAGTACATATTACACAACTTATCTCTCAAACCAGGCGTCAATTTATTTTCTATTTTCACTGAAAACATTTCCTCAAGCAATTTCAAATTTATACATTTTTTAAAAAACAATTCAAAGGTAAAAAGGAAATGACAATGCCTTGTAAAACACAATTATTTTTCATAGGAAATCAAACTGTGTTTCAGAATCAAGGAATATTAGCTTCTTCGATGACGTTGTTTTAAGGTAATTTTACAATTAAAATATATGATAGAATATAACATTCAATTGAAATGAATTGTTCAATTCTTTAAAAAGGACTTAAATATAAACATATAAATAATTTTAAGGTCACTAATGACCCCCAAGACACTAAGTTCAAAAGATATTTTTTACTCCTGATCTATCTGCTCTTTCTTTACAGCTTTTGACGTTTGGCTATTCCTTTATTGAAGTTTCCTTCCCCTTCATTCTGTGATGTTACATCTCATGGCTGTCCTCATATCTTTGGGAAGCTATTTTTCAGTCTTTTATAGGCTCATGTTCCTCTAACTAGTCACTGAATGTAGGAGTTTCTCAAAGCTTTGTCCCAGGCTCTGTCCTCTTCTTACTGTATTCTTTCTCCCTAAATGGTGTCATACAAATCTTCTCAAACTTTTTCAATGTTAGCACACAGAGAAAGTGATAGTATTTGTATCGCTACTGAGTTGGAGGCAACTGGCCTGAATGCTTCCACTGCTCCAAGGACTAAGGATAATCAGTAACGTAACACATGTACGTTGTGTTTGCACATCCATTGTCACGGGTGGCGCCTTGGGAAGCTGTCAATCAACACCCATGTATTCATCTACTGCCATATGCAAATACAGTTTTCTATTTTCAGCCCAAGCTCCATTTCTCAGCCCTACACCTGCAGATCCAATTGCCTATCTGACATCTCTTCTTGGATATTTGAAAGCATCTTAAATGTATCATCATGTCTAAACTAAGCTCATGAGCTGTGTTCCCCAACAGTTGGTCCTCTTCTGGCATTCAGGCAATCATACCATCAGCTGTGGAAGCCAGAATTCTAGGAGATATCCTTTCTACCCGCCTCTCCCTCGCCGGTCCCATCTACCATCACGCCCTGTTCAAGTTACTTCCTGAACATCAGGCCATCTCTGCACCTCTATCAACACCTGAGTCTAAGCCATCATCACGGTTTATCAGAGTTGCTTGAATCATTCCTGTAGCCATTCAAGTCATCTGCTCTCATTTACTCTTGCTTCCTAAATTTAAACCTCTAATCTGTAAATAGAGTGATGTTAAAAAAATAACAATAAAAATATAACCAAAACATCCCCTTGCTTAAGGCAAAGTTCCTCAGCATGGCCAACAGTTTGCTGCATGGACAGATTAATAGGTATTGCTCTGGTCATCAGCTGCTGCAGAAGAAATCACCCAAAACTTAGTGCTTAGGACAACAACCCAATATTACTCTTACGTTCTGTGGATTGTTCGCCTCACCTAGAACCTATCACGTGGGGGCAGTAAGAATATGGCTTGGGGTGGGCTCATCTGAAGGCTCAACTGGACTGGGCAGGCAAGACGGCTTCCTCACACTCACGTCTGAAGGCTGGTCAGGCACCCATCTCCACGTCCCTCTCCATGTGGCTAGTCAGGGTTCTTCAAAGCAGGGCAGTCTCAGGGTACACAAATCCTCACATGACAATTTACTTTCCTTGTAAAGAGTAGGCTTTATAAGAGACAGAAGCAGCAAGTATAAGACCTCTGTCACCACTTTTGTGACCAAGTCCCCAAAGTCATGCAGCTGTGCTACCTTAGTCTAAAGGTCAAAGCTGAATCGCAGGGTCACCCAGATTCAATGGAATGCTCTATCCAAGGGCCCCAATAACCAGGAGGCCCTCAAGAGAGGAGGAGGGTCTGTGGAGAATGTCACCACACTCATCTCTCCAGTCCCTTTCTGCAGCCAGTTCCCCACTGCGGTCCTGCGTTAGCCGCCCTGGCCATCCTTCATGTTCTTAGCTTGCTAAAGGATTTTTCTTTTGCATGCACAGTTTGCTTTGTCTAGAATGTTCTTCCAATCCCCCCTTTGCCAAGTGTTAGGCCTCATCAAGTGTAAGAATAGCTGTTCCTGGCTTCCCAAACCAGAGCACGTCTTTTTTACTACACACCCCCTCCCACAGCACTGAGCCAATCGCTCACACTCTCTTCCTCCCCAGCATACCTGCATTTGTTTGAACGATTGTATAATTTATGTGTCAACGTCCCACACTTTTGCTGTATCCTGCCAATAAAATTAACAGATCTATAAAGAAATCAATTAAATATAACCAAATTGTGTAAATTTTATGGTATTTCTTCCAATCTCCTTTCAGGTAAGACTAAAACTGTCTGAGTTTACTTTCTATGCCGTAGCAAAGCTGACAAGTGTACCAAGTGGGGCACCATCATCACCAGAGCAGTGATCCCCTCCATGTAGGAATCCAGTACTGCGAGTGAGGACCACTGGCAGCATTCCACTTAGAAACCCAGGTGGACTGTTATAGAGACCACACTTGATTCACACTATACTAGAATCAGGTGCAAAATAGTAATTGTTCCCCACTACATCATCAATAATCTACAAATAAATACTCCACCAACTCTCTTCAGACAATGGAAAATTTCATGTTGGGGTAGGAGCTAACATTCCTGTTTTTAGAAGGTGACACAGATAGCAAAGGGTTAGATTGGAGAAAATATTTGCTAGTTATGCTTATTAAGTACTTAAGAAAAGGAGTCTGGGTAATTATAAACGGTACCATAAACCAACATTCATTATCAAAAAGTACCTTCTGTTTCTGGTCTTTTGAATGCTTAGCCTCAACTCTGATTGTTGTCAACTACTGAAAACCGATGGTCTTGTGACAGTGTTTCTTACAGCTTGATTTAATTCAGCCATGTGTTTACTTATTTTTCTCTTCCCAGTACATAATGGGCTCCACAGGGCATGGGTTTGGTCAGTCCTGTTCACCGAGATCAGCCTCTGGCACATTGTGCTGCCCAGTGAATTTCTAAATGAGTGGCAAGTGGTGTTCTAGAATCAGAACTTGTGTATTCCTCGTAATATTTAAGAAGATATTTATTTTTTATTCATTAAGAAAAGGTATTCTGTCAAAATGCAAAAAAAAAAGCCTTTACTTCTCATTTAAGCTTATAACTTTCTAGACATCATGCCATATAAAATTAATGTTTCTAATTATCTAATCTAATTTCTTTGGTTATTAAAAGTTTTCTGAAATGAAACTTCTTTGTGTCCGTGGCTAAACTGAAACTTGTACCTTACTGTGTATCAATATTACCAGATTAAACAAATATATGACAAATGATGAAGTCTATAAGCAGATCTGTGCATATGACCATTTAGTGGAATAATTTAGCCACTATTTAAGAAAACAGAAACATAGGTGCAATATAGAGGACATGAAAATCTATTGTAAGAAAATTGCTTAAATCCAAACTCTGCCTCTTAGTAAACTATCACATATTATGTCTTAAAAGGGTGAACTGATAAAGTTGAGGCATTCGCTGATAAGTATTTAATCCTCTTCTATACCATACAATTTATGTAACAGTAAAATATTAATCTCAAATTTGCCCACCAAAGGAAATTCTCCACCTGGTATGCTCTGATGCCAGTTTAATGCTGACCAAAAACGCAACTTGTGTGTTTTCTGTGGGTGAATCTGTTCCATTTCGCACCTCACTTCTCACTCATTGATCACACTGAATTATTCACAGGTAAACACCTTTTTCCTTTGTCCTGCATCTTGTTAAGTGTGGATTAAGGTCTCAACTGTTGCTTCTCAAGTTATAATGTTCGTAATGAAAAATAGTAAGTGCTAGACAAGTTCAACGTGCTCCACAGCTGCTCCAATTTCTAAACCTTGAACTTAGAAAAAGTTGTGTACAAGTATCATGATCTGCCCATATTGTCAAAAGCATTAACGTTGCTTCCTTGGGTTTTTTAACTTTGCTCTCCTTTGGCTAAAAAAAGAAGGATGCACTTAAGCTATATTTGCAAGTTCCATATTTGACCAATCTTTTCAGGACTCTTAAGTGGTTTTTTTAAAAGTCTTGCCTTCAGTTTTCTATAACTTCTATAACTTCAGTTTTCTATAACCACCTTATTTCTACAGGAATCCACTAAAAGGCTTAGAACAAAGATCTTTTTAATGAATTTAATAGTTTGTTAAATAGATCCCTCTTTCTTTCTCCAGATCCCATTGCTAACAAATCTTTTTGGAGTCCATCTTGAGAAGAAAAATATAGAAATATATGCAGTATTAATTTTGGCTAGTTTTTAGAAGTTAATTTCAATCTCACCTAAATATGCATTAAAAATATCCCTTTTGATTTCTCATCATTCACATCCAAAGCTAACACATACCGCTTACAAGCAGGAGAAATAAGGAAGGGCAGGAATTTCAGACATATTAGGAATACTGATTAACTATATTCCTTCTGGTAAAGCAATTTCCAGATTGAACAGAGCACTGGTGGGTGAACAATAGGAGATGCATATTTTCCAAGCTAAAGCTTTTCAAGGACAGATGCCAAGGTGAGCAAGACTCCGGGTCTCTGCAACCTGAAAGGATCTGCGAATGATCGTGAAAGATGAGCACCACTTCCCAGCTACACCTGGGTCTGCCGTAAAACAGCGAAGCCCGGCGTGTGTGATTGCAGTCCTGTTCTGCGGTCCTGGGTGAGAACCGGTGAAACACGCGCACATGCACCACACCCCACAAAGCCCTGCAGCGAAGCTGCCAGCAGGCAGGCTCCGAAGGTGCCGGCATCCCTGTCCCCCAGGCGAGCGAGCTCCAGCCCCCCGGTCTTGCCATTCTAGGAATCTCAGGACTGGAAAGGTCTGTGTCGGTCTTACCTCCCGGGCTGCTCTCCGGCAGGTACGGTGGGGCGGTGGGAGTGACGTTTCCCGAGTGCGGTGCTGACAGCAGCGGCGACCGCTCGTCCACCCCGTCAGCAGCCATGACTGCGGCAGCGGACAACCGGGCGGGGCTGGTGAGCCAGGCTGCGGCTCCGGAGCGGGAGCCGGAGGCCCGGAGGTGTCCGTCACCAGGCCGGGGGGCTGGGAGGGGAGGGCCGGGAGGAAGAAAGAGGGGGATAGGGGCGGAGACAGGGGAGGGGGCGGGGGGCGGGCACAGGGGCGGGGCGGGGATTGGGGACGAGGAGTGGGGACAGGGGGAGGGGGGCGGGGACAGCGGGGGAGGGGCGGGGACAGCGGGGGAGGGGCGGGGGACAGCGGGGGAGGGGCGGGGACAGGGGAGGGGGCGGGGGCGGGGGAGGGGCGGGGACAGCGGGGGAGGGGCGGGGACAGGGGAGGGGCGGGGACAGCGGGGGAGGGGCGGGGACAGGGGAGGAGCCTGGAGGTGACCGGCAGGGGAGGGTCCGCAGGAGGAAGGGGCTACAGCTTTTTCTCCCCCGAGTTCTCCGTCTCCAGAACAGTGGAGAAAGAAGCGTGAGGAGAGCGCCGCAGAGTTAAAGACCGTGACCTGATTTCGGAAACTGCAGCCAACGCCGCCGATCTGAGTGCAGCTCTCCATGGAGGAGGGACTCCTGGCCGTCGCACTTTGCAGCGATTACATGAAGGCTTATTCCTGCGATCTCAGTTCTTTCTTGATGGCTGGTTCTTTTGTTTGGAAATTTGTGAACATCTGTCGTCTAAGAAGTAAATTTGTGTTAATTTTTGTTAATGTTTTAATACCTGTTTGGCACTCTAGTAACAGCGTCTATGGACACGATGCGTACCGGTTTACATTTCATTTCAGAAAACAGGTTAACATTTAATTTTGTTTTTGTACCATATTGTCCCTTACATATATACAGTAATGAAGTTTATGAACATAAGACAAATAACAACTATTTTCTTGAGATGTTTTCAATGTTGACTGTTGATTCTCCAGGTAGTCCACCACGGCGGGGGAGGGGGGGGGACAAAGTCACCAAGGAGTGTGTGAATGCACACTTGCTGAAGGCTCCAGCAGGCCGCTCACTTGACAAAAATTCCCCCTTCACAGATGGCTTCCCTATTTATTAGCATCCCTCCCGTGGAAGTTACCCCAAAGTGTAACAGGAAGTCAGGTCTAGAGAGTTAATGAGGGGCCCAGCTCCACCCATAGTCCTCCCTGCTGTATGGTTAATCATCTTAAGATGCGAGTTCACTTTTATCATAAGATTATCTTTCACATGTAAAATTAAAAAAAAGAAAAGAAAAAAAGCTAGGCACAATTCTTGTCCTGCTTTCTGTGTTTATATATTTCTTTTCTTTGTTTTTGTTCTTTGCTAGTTTGGTAAAGTGGTTTTAAAAATCAAAGTTTTGAACATGCCTAGATAAAAACAGTGGTAAAATAGTCACGGTCTCAAACGGTAATTTTTCGGCAGCATTTCTCACTCAACATTTATTATGTGCTTACAGGATCTACAAGCATTAATAAGGCAGGTCTTGGTCTTCAGATGCCTGTGAGGTAGCAGAGTCAAAAATAAACCAAAATTGAGGCTGGGAGTCCCAACGGTAGATATAAAGGGGCATAAGGAAAAGCATACTTTAGACATTTGAATTTACTTCTCATGTGGCATTAGAAAGGGTCTTCACTTTGCTCTCTAAAGATACTGTTTCTTCCAAAGTATGCATTTGGGCACCAGCTTGAAATCCTAAGGTTAAAATCAAAGTATGATGTCTTCTAATGTGCATCATCTTTTGTGGTTTGGTAGTATCAGGATGCAATATAACATAAGGATCCCCCTATGACGTAATTCAAAGGCATTAATAGGTTTCCAGGAAGCTGTGAAGTGAGGGGTCAAAACATAGCACTCTCTGAAAAAGTGAACAATTTATAGAATGAACAGTGGTGTTTTTACAGTTGCAGGCTGGAAGCTATTGAGCTAAAAAAAACTTTTAAGAAGAATCAACAAAATCCTATTACTATAGGGTCCTATCCTATCACCAGTCACACTCTATTGTAACAGTGTGTTCACATTACCGATCAACCCTAAACCCCTAGCTGACTTTGTGTGGTCAGAAACCACATCTGTCTCATTCACTAGGACATCTCTAATATTTAACACAATGCTTGGCACAAAAATAAGCGCTCAGTAACTATTTGTCAAATAAATAAAGGGGTATATGAACAAATCCTACACAGTCCCAGAATCTCACTAAAACAAATTGTTAGCCAGAAAAAGTTAAGAGAATTTCTTGACTTTTTGATGAAGATGATGTTTTGCCATCTGACTGATGACTTTTTTTTATTGTTCCATTATATCTTTAAAACTAAGGTTTCTTTATTGTCCAAGTAATGATGAGTATATTTTTTTTCTTTCTTTACTTCTTTATAGGTCTTCTCTATCCATTTCATAACTCATTTGAGGGTATTACAGTTAATGGCAATTACTCTTCTTACACTATAAAAGGTAGTAGATATTCCAAGATTATATTTGTAGCAATGTCGAGTTCCACAAAAAGTAAAAACACTTATTAGATGGTTATTTCTTTCTTTTAAACATAACACTGCAGTTATAGTTACTCAAGAAATGTTCAATAATACTCATCAATCCGAGGCATTTACAATTATGATACTTTGCCATCTCTCTTCAGATGAGCTAATATGTCTTTTGGAATAATAGCACAGCATAAACAGATACTGTGTGAGCCAGTAAGAGATATACCTCATTAGTTACTTTACTGAAGCTACAGTTCCAATTACCTACCACTGAATAACAAATCACACCAAAACCCAGTGACAACATGATTTCTTATTTTTCATGATTCTGTATGTTGATTGAGTGGTTATTTTATCAGTTTTTCCTGGGCTTACTCAGGCAGATGCATTCAGCTGGCAAGTTGCCTGAAGGCTAGTCCCAGACTGATGGGATAGCAAGGCATGTCTCTCTCTGAAGTCTCACATTCCAGGCTTCTTCTAATGCCTGGTAGTCTCAGAGCAGTACTCCAGGGGGTGATTGTAGAAGCTACAGCACCTCCTCAGATCTAGGCTCTGGATCTCACTTAATGTCATTAGCTCCCCTGATCCCAGAGCCAGGGAATGCTCCTTTATTAGGGCACAGTTCTGCTCCGTTTTACTGGGTGTCCTTGTTTATTGCTCTCCTCAGCTATGGGCTCTGCCATTGAGTTCTTTCTTTTACAGAAGATGTGGCTCATGTTTGCCACCTAGTAGCTTTCCAAGCCCAAAGAAAGTTGAAGGCCCATAGGAATTTTTTTAAATGTCTGTATCATTTTATATCCAAGTTGATACAACTCCCTTAAAAACTGTGTGTTTCCTGTGAATCTCCTAGGGGTTTACCTAATGCCCCAAAAGCCACAGACATAATTCTTTTTAAGACATGTATATTTCTGTGTTGGGCCTCATATGAAGCCCTTCAGATTCTTAGAAGCCTCTTGCCCTTTGACTATCAAAGGAAGTGTCTAAGTCACTGCCTTGAATCTTTCCGATATGTTAACAAGGAGTTTATACTCATCCCCTTGATTTTCATTTTTATCCTGAGGCTATTTCTTACATTAAAGACTATCCTGAGTCCTCTATATTTCTTCTAAATTGTTGTAAACTGAAAGTTCCTTTTTTGGTTCATCTATGTGGTGAGCAAAATAATGCCCCACAAAGATACACACACCCTGATCCCTGGAACCTGTGAACACCACACCATACACAGCAAAAGGGATTCAGCAGATGTGATAAGGGGTGTAGGCCTTGAGATGGGGAGGTTATCCTGGATTATCCCGGTGTGCCAAACCTAACCACATGAGTCTTTAAAAGCTGAAAACCTTCCTAGCTCTGGTTACAGATCTTAGTAGTATGACAAGAACTCTACCTAACAGTGCTGTCTGTGAAGACTAAGGAAGGGGACCCAGGATTATGGGTGACCTTAAAGCAGGCTATGACACTCAGCTGACAGTAGCAAGGAAGTGGGGTATCAGTCCTAGAACCAAAAAGAACTTGATTTTACAAAAAACCTGAATAAGCAAGGAAATAATTCTTCCCCTGGAGGCTACAGGCAGGAACACAGCCCTGCTGACAACTTGACCCTGGCCTGCTGAGCGCTGTTTGACTTCTGACCTACAGAACTGTTCAAATGAAGTAAAATGGAGATCAGATATGAAAATCCCCCAAGCAGACAATACACTTAAGCAACACAGAAAAACAAATCTAGCTTATTTCATGAACACAAGCAAAACTTAACTCAGTTATTTCTTGTAAGTGCTTTTGAAAATCATAAAGGAAACTTCCGTCATCTTCCTACAATGAGATAAGATAATCGTTTTTAACCAATCCCCTGCCATCTTGAAACCCTCACTATAATAACTAATCACCGTAAAGGTTAAACAACATCCTTTTAAGCCATCTTGTGACATCATGTTCTCTGAGCAGCTACTAGATTTGAACACTCCCAGTTTGTGAACTATTATTTTGTATACGGTAAATCCTCACTAAATACAATTTTACTGATCTGGTTTTAATTTTTACTGTCTCTAGATTTTTGACAGAAACATAAAATAATAAATATATGTTCTTTAAGCTGCATGTTTGTGGTAATTTTTTATGACAGCAATAGAAAATGCCACCTCTCTCTTTTGATACCTTACCAAACACAGCTTAAAGAAGCAAATTGTCACTTTCTATATTCTACATGGAAATTACATTAGTGAGATCAAAAAGTTCATTAGATACATTTTCTACCTTCCAAGTTACCACAAGCAATAGTTCACCTGTATTCTCTGGTCTCCAGGAGTAATTTCTTCCTTACTTTTCTAGCTTGCACTAACAGTGTCCTCTCTACTCCTTCCAGCACTCACCTGCTGCTGCCTTGCCCTGAAGACAATGCCATATATTGGGGATTTTGTCAGAGAATTACTAAGTTCTATTACATTTATCTATTGCTTTTCAGTACCAATTTCTGCTGAAATTACCTGTTGTTTTGTACTTCCATTACTGTTTCATTCGTCTATTGTATTTTAGCAATCCACTATTGTAAAACTTACTGAATTAATATAACAATGCATTATTTTTGAGAAAGATGACCCAGCTGTGAATCAGCTGGGCTGTCTGAACCTCTTCAAATGCACTTTCATCTCAGGCTTCTTCATCACAGTTCTCCCAGAGGCCAAAGGCAGAGGCTGCTGAGGCCTCATAAATCTACGATTTCAAAACCTGCACAAGGTCACTTCTACCACAGCCTTTTGCTCAAAGCAAATCACAGGGCCATGCCACAAGTCAGTCTCCTGGTGGAAGGTGTGGCAGTGTCACAGGATGAGGGGCATAGACGCATGGAGGTGTGGTTCAGGAAGCCACTATGCAATGATCTAATCACAGCTACACACTTCATGTAAGAAAGTCATAGAAAAAAACAAAACTGACAGCTGGGGTCCAGAGCTGATGGCAAGTAGCAGTAGGTGCTCCCACACAGTAAATCATCAGAACTTCTCAATAACCATAATTACCCCAATCCACAGATGCAGAAGAATGAGGAGAAGAAAAGTGGTGATTACTGGAGTCATGAATTGAGGGTTTAGGAGGTACTGCTTTGGCTTTCCCCTGTGCCTTTCCCTCAAGCTGATTGAAAAGCACCGGCTCTAAGAGAATCACTTGTCAAGTTTGCAGTGTCTTCATAAAATGAAAACCAGCAACTAATTTCCTAGTTGTGCTTGGAGATAGGACTCAGGCTAGTTAATCTTCCCACAGTGTATGTGAACAGGAAGAAAGAACTAGGTGATGAAGGCCAACAGAAAGGCCTGTGGGTATAGTTCAGCTGCCACTTCTGCTCTGATGAGAACATGGGTTTCCAGTAGGACAAGTGAGCAAAACAAAAAATAGCTGTGCTTGTGCAATGATGCTAACAGCAACACAAAAAGCTAATTGCTGGGTGAAAATAAACCCAGCAAAAGCAGATACCACGGGATACCACTGAATGGAAGGGCTCAGGAGGGTTTGAAGAGGTTAAGCAGGACACTGTGGATTGTGAAGGACCCGAAAGAACTCGTATCTGTGCCTCGCATCTTGTCTAGAAATCCAAAATTTGAGTACCTGCCATGGAGAGTCAATGGTCAGTCATTACTGGTCCAAGAACTTGTGTCAACAGCATGAGGAGATCTACAGTGATGGCACATGAATCCCTGACTCCTGCAGAAGCTGGAACCTAGGAGAGAGAGGAGGAAGCTGAAACCAGAGGTAAACTACATCTCCCCATCGCAACCAGAGGGGACACTGGGAAAGAGGAAAAGAGCAGATTATATGCCCTCCCATCTCAGACCCTTTAAGGCACAATGCTAACAGACTGCAGAAAAGAGGAAGTCTTTGATTTGGATGTGAAATTGAAGTTTCAGAATGAGTGGATTTTTAATCACTGAAATTGACTATGATGTTACAGAATCTACCAAAGATGTCATGTTGTGATAAGATATCTGTTATAGGAGGCAATGGGGAGTTTTAAATGGCTCTGTAAGGGGAAGTATTTGGAGAAAACTATAACCATTTCTTATTCCTACCTCACAGAGTTCAGGTTTTTTTAATAACTTGTAGAGAAAAATAGATAAGATAGACAGTCCTACCCATAAACTACTAACACTACCCCTATCTAGTCAACTCACATAAGGACATCATAAAAATAGAAAACTATGAAACCATAGTCCTTATCAATGCAGATATAAAAATCTTCCTCAAAATACTAATATGAAACCAATGGCACATTAAAAGGATTATGCACCATAAGCAAGTATCTCTACACCAGAAATTCCAGGGTTGTTCTACATACTGAAACCAAGCAATACAATAAACCACAATAATTGTGTGAAATAAAAATATATGATCATATCAACTGATGCAGGAAAAGCTTTAAACAAAATCCAATGGCATTTCACAATATAACCACTCACCAAAGTAGGAATAAAAGGAAATTTCTTTGATATGATAAAGAACATTATACAAAACCCACAGCAAACATTCTCAATGTTGAAGACTGAAATCAAGAAGGCAAAACTGCTGGCTTTCACCATTGTTCTTTAACATTGCACTAGAAGTTGTATCCAGATCCATTATGAAGGAAATATAAGGCATCCTTATGTAAAAGGAAAAAGTAAAACCATGTCTATTCCCAGACCACATATCACATCATCTTATATACAGAATTTCCTAAAGAATCAACAACAAATTATTGGAGCTAGTAAACTCATTCAGCAAAGTTACGGGACAAAATACCAATATACAAAAATCTGAACCAGCAATAATTAATCTGAAAATAAATGTAAGAAAAGAATCTATTTTAAACACTACCAACATGAATAAAATACTTAGGAATAGATTTAATCAAGGTTCAGAACTTGTACAATGAAAATCACAAAGTATTGCTGAAACAATAAAGAAAATCTAAATAAATGTGAAGACATTCCATGAGTATGGATTGAAAGACTTAATATTGTAAAGATAGCAATAGTATATAAAGCAATCTACAGATTCAACTTAATTCCTATGATGATACCCAAAGGTCTTTGGGAGGAAATGCACTAGCTGATCCTAACATTTATATGGAATTTCAAGGGACCCCAAATAGCCAAAACAATCTTGAAAAATTATAAGCTCACATGTCGCAATTTCAACTCGTACTACAAAATGACAGTATATAAAATTTTTGGTACTGGCATACAGATAAACACATAAATGAATGGAATTTGAATCAAGAGTCCAGAAATAAACCTATGGTCGATTAATGTTTGACAAGAGCCAACATCATTAAATTGTGGAAGGAATGGTCTTTGCAAGAAATAGCCAGCTAGGCAACTGGCTATCCACATGCAGAGAATTGAAATTGGACCCTTACTTCATACCAAATATAAAAATTAACACAAAATAGAGAAAAGTCTTAGATAAACTGTAGACAAAAACATGGGGATAAATCTTCAAGCCTTGGATTTAACAATAGTTTTTCAGATCTGACATAAAAAACATAAGTAACAAAAGGAAAAAATAGATAAATTGGTTTTCCTCACAATTGAAAACTTGTGTGCATCGAAAGATACTATCCAGAGAGTGAAAACATAGGTCACAGAAAGAAATATTTGCACTTTTTATGCCTGACAATAACCTGTTATCCAGAATATAGAAAGAACTACTGTAACTCAACAAAAAGATAAACAACCTAATTTCTTAAAAAGACAAAGGACTTAAATAGACCCTTCTCCAGAGAAGATATACAAATGGTCAACAAGAATATGAAAATATGTTAAACATTACTAACGATGGAAATGCAAATTATAATAAAACCACAAATAGATACCCTTTCATACACACTGGAGTGGCTATAATCAGGAAAATTAAAAATAACAAATGATGACAAAAATGTAGAGAAATTACAACTCTTAAACACTGTTGAAATGTAAACTGATGCAACTTGTTTAATAATTCGGCATTTTCTCAAGTACATAAAAACAGAATGAGATTCATGTATTCCACTCCTAGATATATACCCAAAGAATTGAAAACAGGTGTTCAAACAAAAACTTGTCGCAGCACTGTTCACAACCAAAGGATAGAAATAATGCAAATGTCCATAGGTGGGTGAATGGATAAACAAACTGTGGTAGATCCATAATTACAACAGCATTCTGCCATACAAAAAAAAATAAAAAAATAAAATGGACTGGCTGCTATGGAAAATGGTCGGCAGTACCTCAAAAACATAAATATAGAATTTACATATGATCCAGCAATTCTGCTTCAGCATATATCCCCAAATGATTTGAAAGTAGGGACTTGAACACAGATTTGCACACCCATATTACAACAGCATCATTCACAACAGCCAACTGGTGGGAGCAGCCTCAGTGTCCATGGAGAGATGAGTGGATGAGCCAAAGCGGTCCGTCCTCACACTAGCATAGTATTCAGCGGTAAAGAGGAACCATGCTGATGCTGCTCCAAGGCGGATGGACTGTGACAACACAGACCACACAGTGCTCAGTGAGAGAAGCCCGTCACACAAGGACACGTAGATATGATTCCGTGCATTTTTAATGTCCAGAACAGACAAATCCAGAGACAGAAAGTGGATAAAGGGTTGCCAGGGGCTGGGGGAAGGTGAGTGATGAGTGACAGCGCAGTGGTGCAGGGTTCCTGTGGGGTGACGGAATGTTCTGGAAGTAGGTAGATGGGTGGCTCACGCTCTGGATGCACGGATTCCTCCTTGTGGGCTGCTCCGAGGGGGGCTCAGCATCAGGCCTGGGTGTTCCTGCAGGAATGCAGGCCCAGGCTGGAGTCATCTGTGCCTTTAAAGCCATCAAGGTGTGAAAATGAGGGCCAGTCTCAGGGGCAGTTCCAGCAAGACTGGATCCGCCAGTAAAAAGGCGTTTCGCACAGTGGGACAGGCGCGAGGGGAGACGGGCCTGAGGTGGGTTATGACGCACAGACCACGCTCCTGTTCTCATCGCGCGGGCTTTGTGGCCGTTCTGCGGGAGCGTGCCCGTTTGGGGCAAGCCGTCCCAAGCACTGCGCACGTGGTGGCACACGTGGTCCAGAAGGCCAGCAGGGAAACCCGGTGAAGGGATGGAGAGAGGGTCCTGTGAACACCGCCGGTGTCGTGCGCGGCAGAAAGCACTGGGAAGTGACGTTCTCCTGGGAACACCACGTCCACACCACCCCAAGCGTGCTGCGCGCAGCCCCGAGGCCTTCCCCCCCCTCCCCCCGAGGCCCGCCCCCCCCAGGCCCACCCCCCCAGGCCCTCCCCACCCGAGGCCCTCCCCCCGCAGGCCCGCCCAGGCCCTCCCCCCCCGAGGCCCTCCCCCCCCAGGCCCTCCCCACCCGAGGCCCTCCCCCCCAGGCCCTCCCCACCCGAGGCCCTCCCCCCGCAGGCCCGCCCAGGCCCTCCCCCCCAGGCCCTCCCCCCCCAGGCCCCCCCAGGCCCTCCCCCCCGAGGCCCGCCCCCCCAGGCCCTCCCCCCCCAGGCCCTCCCCCCCCAGGCCCCCCCAGGCCCTCCCCCCCGAGGCCCGCCCCACCCGAGGCCCTCCCCCCCAGGCCCTCCCCCCCCCAGGCTCCCACAGGCCCTCTCCCCCCAGGCCCTCCCCCCCAGGCCCCCCCAGGCCCTCCCCCCAGGCCCTCCCCCCCCGAGGCCCCCCCCAGGCCCTCCCCACCCGAGTCCCTCCCCCCCGAGGCCCTCCCCCCCAGGCCCTCCCCCCCCAGGCCCTCCCCCCCCAGGCCCCCCCAGGCCCTCCCCCCCGAGGCCCTCCCCCCCCAGGCCCCCCCAGGCCCTCCCCCCCAGGCCCTCCCCCCCCAGGCTCCCCCAGGCCCTCTCCCCCCAGGCCCTCCCCCCCCCAGGCCCCCCCAGGCCCTCCCCCCAGGCCCTCCCCCCCCCAGGCCCTCCCCCCCAGGCCCTCCCCCCCCCGAGGCCCCCCCCCAGGCCCTCCCCACCCGAGCCCCTCCCCACCAGTGTCTGCGCGCCCTCGGGGGGCTCGCAGAGACCGCGCCTCGCCGTGAGGGGACGACCCGGGCGCGAGGTGCTGCTCACACCCAGCTCCTCCTGGGCACTGAGGCCGCCCTCGCCGCTTGGCGGCGACGCGAACTTTTCCCCACCTTCCCGCCCTTCTCACCTTTCCTCACTTTTCCGTCCCGCGGCCCGACGTTGCGCCCGCATCGCCTGCTCAGGCGACCTGAGTAAAACGAAGCCTGGTCCTCCCTGCAGGCGCGCGAAAGCGGCTAGCGGAATGCGCATGCGCCCCACGTGCGGCCTAAAGTGAGGCGTCGCGCGCCCCCTGCCGGCAGCCGGGGACTGCGCAAGCGCTCCGAGCTCACTGCCCCTCCCGACAATCCAGCGGCATGCAGGAAATACAGATTTCAGACTATTTAGTGCCATTTAAAATCTTGGCAAATTTTAGAAACTTAAAATGAAATAAGCCCCACTATCCAATGCCTTAATGTGATGGAAAGATTAGGAAAACATATGGAAGTTAGGAAACATATGGAAGAAAATAAATGTAAATAAAACTTCACAACACGTTTGTGGGCACAATGCTCCTTTTCCTTGGTTAGCGCGCCCTGTCAGTTCTTGATTGGCATGATCAGCAGGAAAGCCTGGGAAAGTCGACTGTTTGCAGGTGGAGCCTTAGTCTCCATCCAGGACTTGAACTGGATTCTTCAGGGCTTCAAGCCTGTGGATGGGTCAGGTACAGACAAAAACAACTGGCAAAGCTGAGCCTTCGGCTGGAAAAGCTTCTTCACAGTCCAGCCGGATGACTGAAAAGCTCTCCACCGGTCCTCACACAGCCTTGCGTCCCCATGGGTGGGCTCCAGGTGGTGCACACTCACCCGGTCACGTGCTGATTGCTGGAGCCAGCTGCCTCCATGAGGTTTCAGATTCAAGTGAATTAAATGTGGAGACTCACCAGAAGGGTTGTATGGCCTCTGCGAGTTCTGCAGGCATCCCACGAGGCATTTGGACAGGTCCCCTCACTGACCTCAGTATTTATTGGTAAACAGGCACTGCAGGACTTCCCTTGTGTTTCTCAAGGCGACAGCTGGGCAACTGAAAGACAGCAGCTGCGGCCCCACTTGGAAATCCTTACAGTGCTCTGCCAGTTACCAGTGGTTGAAGGCGGGGGACGGGCGGTGGCATCCCAGGAGGGTGCCAGGAGTGAGTGCCCTGCCCTGAGGTGAACTAGCACACCAGCCACAGGCGTCCCTGCTCTGGCACCCAGCTACAGAGCTGCGCAGTCACCACTGACACGGCAGGTGGCTGGCTCCTACAGACACAGAGAGGAAATAGGGAGGGGAATGGGCCTAATCTTCCTCAAATCTTTGGCTTCAAATAGTCCATCCAGAAGTGGTGCCTGAGCCCCCCAGGATCAAAAAGGAAACATGTTGTAGACCCACGAAGATCTTTCCCCAAAGCCCTTACAGACAATTGATAGTATCTTAAATGGAAGCAGCAGTAGCCTTCAAATCTCAAACTTCTAGATACATGGAGATTAACAGCATTTTGTTCGTAAAGAATAGGGGGGGATTTAATAGTGAAACAGGGATATTATTTTTACGACCCTAATAAGAGAGAGAAGAAAGGTCAAGTCATGTGAGTTGCTGAATCAGCGGATCTTGTTGATGACATCTATGATGTCATCATCACAGAGAGGAGACCGTGACGAACAGGGGACCGTGATGGAGAGGAGACTGTAATGGAGAGGAGACATGATGGAGTGGAGACCGTGACGGAGAGGAGACAGTGAGGGAGAGGAGAGGAGAGGACTCCAGCACCCCCCACCACATCCAGTGGCCTGGATAAGAGGTACAATGTTTCCCCAAAAATAAGACTTAGCCAGACAATCAGCTCTAATACGTCTTTTGGAGCAAAATTAATATATAAGACCGGTCTTATTTTACTATATCACTTATTTTACTATAAGACCGGTCTTATATAACATAAGACTAGGTCTTATATTAATTTTTGCTCCAAAAGACGCATTAGAGCTGATTGTCCAGCTAGGTCTAATTTTTGGGGAAACAGGGTAAGTCCCGTTTCCCTGGGCAGCCCGAGGGCTGGCGGGAGCCCAAATCTGTGCAGCAGGAAAAGAGCAGTGGTTCCTAAACAGAACAGTCTTACCCTCCCTTCCCATGGGCACTTGGCAGTGTCTGGAGAATGTGACAGTGGGAGGTAGAGGCCATGGACGCTGGTAACCGTACAACAGCCCCCCCCCCCCACAAGGATGTCAGTCAGCAGTGCCAAGGGTCAGAGACCTGGGCCTGTGTCCATGCTGGCTTCCAGGAGACACTCAGGATCCCAGCCCACCTCCACTCGAGCTTGGTCAAGTATAAGGAGCTTATGTTGTCCACTCTTGGTGGGTGACCTGGTGCCTTGGCCTCAGAAGTCAGGAAGGGAGGGTTTTGTTAGCTCCCTAACTTCCATGGGCTCAGAGCAGCCCCCCAGCACACCACCTCTTCCCCTCCATGTCATGGAGCAGGTTTTGAGAAGCCTGGGCACGGAGCTGCAGGCTTTAGTGCTAGCAGGCTTGGTGTTGGTGTCGCTGGTAATGTGCACTGTGGTATTTGGGGTAGAAAGTTCCAGTTATGTACAATTAATAAATTCCAGACAGCTACTGTACAGCATGATGCCTATAGTTAACAATATTGTTTTGTACACTTGAGATTTGCTAAGAGGATAGATCTTATGGTAAGTGTTCCTACCACACACACAAGTGATGATGACAGTACTAATAATAAATAAATACGTAGACTGGAGGAAATGTGTGGAGGTGATGGACATGTTTATGGCATAGATCCTCGTGATGGTTTCACAGGTGTACACTGATCTTCAAACTCATCGAGTTGCATATGTTAATTCTGTACAGCTTTTCTATGTCAACCTCCATAAAGTGGTTTTAGAAAACTACAGTAAAATAGGAGAGACTACAGCCACCCAAAGCACTCAGCACACTACCTGTCACAGCACATACACAACCAATGTGATCATGGTTTCACCTCAGCTCAGGAGTGGGAGCTGGTCCCCCAGACACTTGGCAGGCGGTGCCGTTGGCCACAGCCCCCAGCCTGGCCCAGCGCCATGTCTGCTACTCCCGGGGCCCAAAGATGGAGACTGGCTCCTAGTGTTGATCACTCCTGACAGGTGGAGAAGGCGGGCCACTGCAGACACAGGACACTGTCTCCTGGTTACTGGCTACCCTCTCCTTTGTCGCCCAGGCTCCTAACCCTTAGCTCCTGTAAGAGCCTCGGTTTGCAGATTTCTGAGGACAGTTTTAGGTGACATCAGTGTTGCCTTTGTTCCCCCATCCTTGAGTCAGGACATAAAGGTGGGAAAACTCTGCACACTGTGAAAGCAACAATAACAAATAGGCATGCTCTGCCCTTGGTGCCTCAGACTTCGAAGAAACGCACCCCATTTTCTACACAGCCTCCTTTAAGGGCACATCTATGTACATGCAATGAAATTGAACTGAAAGAAATCTCAATGCTGAACTTTTGCTTTGCAGAAGACACTGTTATAAAAGTCCCTGAGAAGACATGTTTTTTAAAAGGAACAAAAACAGCGTGAGAGTGTAAATTGAAATATGATTTATGGGTAGAGTCTGTTTTTCTATATTTCAAAGGGAAATGAGCAGACTGTGCAACTCAGAGTCTAGCTGCAGCTCTATCATTGCCACCAGGGTTGTGTTTGGAGGACCCCAGAGGGCTGGACAGGTGGGAGGAACTTACAGCCTTGTGGCCATGCCCTGGGAGTACAGTGGGCGTCCCTGGTGCTCTGGGACCTGCAATGCCTGAGGTGGTTGAGGGCAAAGGGCGGGGGAGGTAGGTGAGGACAGTACTTTGCCAGATAGCTAACTGGTGTGTTTGAATTTTCTTTATTTTAGAGTCTATTTTATTATTGTGTATTTTTACCTGGAAATCACCCACTTCCTCCAGGTTTCCAGTTTGATGAAATAGATTTTTGTTAGTTTGCTTTTAATTTCTCCTTTTTATAGTTTTCTATAGAACTTTTATAATTAATAAACAAATGTTGATGTAGTATTATTCATTAAAGTCTGTATTTTATTCATGTTCCGGCATTCAGGCTCAGTCTCCGGCTGGCCCCTCTATCTGTTAAAGCCCACACCTGTCATCCAACCTGAAAGGTTAGTGGTGACAGCTGGGGTACCTGGTGACCCTATTGGGGCGGTATGATAGGAGAGGTGCTGCTGGCTTGAGCTGAGGCGGGGACCATGAGTTTGGAGAGGAGCGGGGGTTGAAGACAAGGGAGGGGCCGTGGTGAGCATCACCCTGAGGATGAGATGCCAGAGTCAGCACTCAGGGGACTGTGGCTGTGTGGACACCAACAGGAGAGCTCATTCTGCCACAAGGAGACTGTTTGCTAAACGCTTGATTTTTCCAGCCCTTAGAGGTAGAGAAAGGACTGAAAAGGGAAGAGGGAGGGGGAGTGAGGGACGATCACGTGTGGGGCAGGAGCCGACCTTTATCACCTCACTGACCTCACAGCCATCCTGACAGGTGAGGAGACTGACTCTCAATGTCTTTGCCTAAAGTTACACAGCCAGTACTTGGAGGGGACAGAAGTCAGCTCTGCGCCCCTCTGGGGCTCGAGCACCCCCCCCCCACTCCGGAAAGTGTCACCCCAGACTCCACTCTGAGCAGCCAGGAAGCTCTTGTCAGTTGTTACCTCAGAAGAAGGGAATATGGGGAGAAGCAGACCAGTGCTCTGGGCTGAGGAAGAAGAGATTTTCAACCTTACTGTGACTGTGTACTAAGAATCACGTTTGGGAAGGGTGAGCCTCAACTTGATTTGATTTTTGAAGATTGTTATGGCTCTTTTTTCCCCTGGAGATTTGCTGTGAATATTAGGGTCACCTTGTGCATTTTCCCACAAAGGCCTTGGGGCCTTTTCACAGGAATGACACTAATCCATACATCGCACAGCGTCTGTTCTGTTGCCTCCGAACAATTTCCATCACCCGGGGATGGCCTCCGTTTATTTATGTATGTTTTCTTTAATTTTAATTTCTTTCAGCAAAGAAAGACATTGTTTTGTAATTTTCAGTGTAGAAGCCTTGCACTTTGATTAAAAGTATTCCTAAGTATTTTATCAACATTCATATTATTTAAAATGGACTAGTTTTCTTAAACTCCTTTTGAGATTATTCGTTGGTAGTGTATACAAATAAAACAGATTTCTGTGTATTGATATTTTGTCATTTAACTATGATATGGAACATAATTACATCTCTATAAGGGATACAGATATGTATATTCTGTTTTTGTGACCTACTTCTGATTTGACTGGTTGGGGGCTATTAGTGTCCTACGGGGCTAGGGTTGGGGCTGAGGTGGAGTGTGGTGCTGAGTCAGGGGTTAAGGTTAAGATTGTGGGTTACAGTTTGGTTATGGTTTACGTTTATTGTTTACGGCTACATATATGTTACATGGTTTATGGAATTGTTATGGATTCTGTTTATGGTTTATGGCTGTGCTCTTGGTTATGGTTTATGGATTAAGGCTTATGGTTATAGTGATGGTTTACGGATATGGTTCATAGTCTGTAGTATGTGGTTTCTGGTTATAGTTTAGTATTGTGGTGAGGGTTTAGGTTATGCTTTATAGAAATGGTTATGGTTTGTGGTTGTAAGGTTTTCAGAGTTTATTTTAAGGTTTATATTTACGCTTAGGGCTAAAGGTTTAGTGTTTAGGTTTTAAGGGTTAGGTTTTATGTTTGAGGTTAGGGTGAGGGCTCAGTGATGTGGAATCTGTTGCTTTCCTGAGCCAGCATCTGTTCTCTGGCCCAAGTCCAGAACCTCAGCTTCCAGGGAACTCGTCTCACCTTCCAGTTCTACCTGACATATCAGAATCAAGACTCCTGCGTGGGGGAGATTTAGGGGAACTTCTGAGCTGCTCTGTCCCCGTTCCTTCCCTGTCCCAGGAGAGGGAATCCCAGAGCAATGAGACAACAATAAGCAGGAGGAAGAGGTCCTGGATGACTAATTTGCTAGTATTTTCCTTATTTGAGGGTCCATTTTGTTAATGGCAATCACCCATTTTGATGCAATAGGTGTATTTTAGTTTTACTTTCTCCTCTCTTCCAGAATTGTTAGAATCAATGAACAAATGTTGATGCATCATTATTCACTGAAGTCTGTATTTTATTCAGGTTCCTGCACGGAGGTTCAGTCTCATTGCTGGCACCTCTGTGTGTTAAAGCCGATACCAGACAGGTTAATGCTGATAGCTGGGGTACCTGGTGAGTGAATCGGGGTGTTATGATAGGAAATGAGACCAGGAGAGGAACATGAGGCCTGATAAAGTCTCAACACTATGCTGATGATAGAGACTTTATTCTCCAGCTGAAGTGAAGCTGTAGGTAGTTGTAGGCACAGGAAATGACAGGATTATGTCCCTAACTTAGAAACATCGAGCTCCTCACAGAATGGAGGTCGCACTGGATGAGAGGGACGGGAAGCAGGGAGACCAGTGAGAAGAGTGGTGAGAGGTGTTGCTGGCCTGAGCTGAGGCGGGGACCCTGCGTTTGGAGAGGAGCGGGGGTGAGAAGACCAGGGAGGGGCTGTGGTGAGCGCTGCCCTGAGCATGAAGCTGGCACCGGTGCCAGAGTCTGCACTCAGGGGACTGTGGTTGTGTGGACACCAACAGGAGAGCTCATTCTGCCACAAGGAGACTATTTGCTAATAGTCCTTCTATTTGCTAATAGATCCTTCCAGCCCATGGAGGTAGAGAAAGGACTGAGAAGGGAAGAGGGAGGAGTGAGGACCCATCTCCTGTGGGGCAGGAGCTGACCTGCATCACCTCACTGATCTCACAGCCACCCTGAGAGGGAGCCGTTATCCCCACCTGACAGGTGAGGACACTGACTTTCCATGTCTTTGCCTGAAGTCACACAGCTGGTACGTGGAGGGGACAGAAGCCAGCTCTGCGCCTGTCTGAGGCTCAGCGCCTGCCCCCCCACACAAAGAAAGTGTCACCTTAGACTCCCTTTGGAGCAGCCAGGAAGCTCCTGTCAGTTGTGACCTCAGAGGAAGGGAACATGGGGAGAAGCAGAGCCGTGCTCTGGGCTGAAGAAGAAGAGATTTTAAATGGCCCGAGCACAGGCATCACACAGCTGTGGGGGGGAGTCATTGTCACAGGATCTGGTGCTGCTTGTCCTCCTGTGAGGGCCAGGCCACCACCTCCCTCCCCACCTGTCCCCATCCCCAGCTGCCTGCCCTGGTCCCACCCCAAAACCAGCCTGGGTGGGTGCAAGGCAAGGTGGACAATTAAGGTTAAGTGCAGCTTTTCCTCAATACAGTGATCAAGATTCCACCCAATGCTGCAACGACTGTTTGGATCCCTCTGTTTGTCCAGGACCCGGTCTGTATAAGCTCTGCTGGCCCACGTTGGGTAATTTCAGCCCCGGTTCTGGACTCCGAACTGTGTAAAAATCAGTCTCCCCTTTAAATACCTGTGAAATGGAAATAGTAATCGTCTCTGCCTTATCTGGAAAATGGGAGCAGTGGGTGACATGAGGTGTGTGAAGGGCCTGGGACTGGGCTTAGCTCCCAGCGAGCTCAGTCCCAGGGTCTGGAATCTCATTTTAAGGCTGTTGGGCAGGGAGATTGAGTGGAGAACTCAGGAGGGCCTGGGGCACTTGTAAACTGTGCAGGGTTTTGCTCTAAGTGCAATCGGACGCCACGGAACGTTTCCTCAGGGCCCACAGCAGGATCTGTGCTGTTTAATGGCTCTCGCTGCTCTGTGGAGTAGGTTTAGAGGGGGACAGGCGTGGAAGAAGTGAGAACGTACATAGCTGTTAAAGGGTCCAGGCAGGAGTCATGGTGGCCTGGGCCAGGCTGTGGGGCCAGAGATGGAGAGGCCAGCAGAGGACAGAGGGAAGAATACGGCTTCCTAAGGGGCTGTCCATAAGGTTCTGCCTCCGGCAGTGTGGAGAGGGTCATGGTAATTTTCTAAAGTGAGGAGCCCTGGGGTGGGGACCGGTGTTAGAGTGAGGGGTTCTCTTTGTGAGGAGCAGCACAGTGCAGAGGAGCTGTCTATGCCTCGTGTGAGTGGAGAGAGCAAGAAGGCCAGTGGGTACATGTGTGTGGAGTTCAGAGGGGAGGTCTGGGCTGGAGAGACCTAAGTGTGGCTGTCATCAGCGTAAAGCTGTGACTTAAAGCCATGGGAGTAGAGAAGGTCACCTGAGGAGAGAGGGGCAGGAGGCCCTGTCCAAGCCCCCAGGCATTCTGATAATTCCGGACCAGGTGGAGGTGGAGAGACCAGGAAGGTGAGGCAGCAAGTGCCTTGTTCGGCCAAACGTTTATGAACCTGCAGGGACACCAGGGCTCCAGCCCCCAGAAGTCAGAGTGATGCAGGAGCAGTTATAATTACAGCACGATGTGACCAGGTAGTGACAGAGATGGGCCCAGGACAAGGCCCATCTCTGAAGACATGTGTACAGTCTCAGGTTCCCGAAACTGGTCTTATGGCTGAGCTGTGGGCCTCAGGAAGATGGTGTGGACAAAAGTAGGTTCTATGGAAAGGAACCTCACAGGGGGATCTGATCATAGGTCCCTAACTGGGCTGGTCATGGTGGGTGCTCACGCCCCAGGCCTGTAACTTTCTTTGTGAAAAGTTTTTCTGTTGCCGTGAGCAGCCCTGGCATATTGTTTCTGTGCATCTTGGTACACACACTTTTGAAATAAGAATAACAACAACAACAACAACAACAACAACAACAAAAAGAAATAAGCATAGCCACCCTGTGGGGACAGAATCCCAGAGAGCTGTTTCTAGGCTCTCGGCCTTGGGTGGGGAGGTGCTGGCTGGGGTGGTGAATAACGGTGGACTGTGATTGGTTGGCCATCAGGTACCCGTTAGCCAATTGGCTAATGATATAACTGCAGGGCCGCGTTGATTGGTTGGTTGGTTGGCAGGCAGAAGAAGAGAATGGCGGACGGCGGATCCTGTGGGTCCTACTGCGTGTGTCTCCCTCGGCCGCCTGCGAGAATATGGTGGTGTGACTCCCCTACCTATGGCTCCGCGCGTGTTCCTTTCTGGCCTCACCATGTCCGCATTCTTATGTGGGGAGCGGGACCAGAGACCCCGCATAAGTCCCTGCATGACACCCTCAAGAGAACACATAATCTTGTTAACTATTTTGTAATCCATCCCCACGTGGCAAATGCATAAAAGAAGCTACAAAACTATTCTTCTCTGAGACCTTTCTTCCTGGCAATTGTCCACAGTTTGGATCAAATAAGTTCTTATAAAAATTCTTCACAGTGTTAGTTGTTTCTTACATCGACAATGGAGAGAAAAGATACAGAGCCTGGGAACTAGTCTAGACCTGGCATTGCTTTTCAGGACTGACGTGAGCAGAACCGTGGAGCCCTGCCTATTCCTCCCTCATGTGAAAACCCCCAGGTCTCCACCCCTCCCTGAGGGGCAAGCACCCTTAGCAGGAGAATTGTTTTCTAAAAACAAGACTAACTTGACAGCAAAATGACCAGAGCCTGGAGCTTGCCTTCCATTAAGGCTGGATGTTGTCTCAAAAACTATTGCTTCATTTCCTGTTGAGAAATTGTGTGTGTTGACCAGCTTGTACTCAGACTGCTTGAAATAGAGAGAGGAATCTGTTTCACGGAGCTTCTCACAGAGAAACGCGGTCAGCCCCTCATGACTGCAGGCGAGGCCCTCCAGCAACCACCCTCCCTGCACCCCGGCTGCTGCCCAGGGGCTGGCTGCTCTGGGTCTTGTGCCCATGCAGCTTGTTCTCCCATCTCCCGTGGCTGTAGCCAGTCCCCACGCCGGCTCAGTCAGGTCCCTCTCCCTCCACCTTTTCATCACGCTGCCTCCTCCTGGGCCCTGTGCCTGGCCCAGTGTGGACGTGCCCTGGGGGTCCTGGCTGTTCCTGCCTGGGTGACGCTCTGCCCCCAAGGACGAGGGATGTGGGAACCCACATTCAAGGCTCATGCTGGCCCCTCTGTCTCCCTCATCATCCAACCAGGGCCATATCTCCTTCCTTTGAGCTTGTTTTTTCTGTTCATTTTTCATCGCTGTGGCTCATTTAATCTTGAATGACAATATTTTGTGGGCATGCCTGTGACCCTTCTAGATTCTGTAAACTGCAGAAGATCCAGTCTTGAGTCTGGGGTGAAATCTCCTTCAGGTCCATCCACAGTCTCAGCAAGGAGTTTGCTCACGCTTGAGGAATGGATGAAATTTGATTCAAGTTGTAGAGGGGAAACTTGAACTGATATGGGAAATGTTGCCCAGGGCTTGATTTTACTGGTTCTCTGAGGAAATGCACACCTCTGCTACGAGCAGAATCTATAAAGGGATAGAGTGCAGTTTGTCCACGCACCCACCCTTCCACCAAGCAATGAACGAGCATCTGCTACGTGCCAGAAATAGTGTCAGGTGCTGGAGACAGAGGAATCAGGCTGCTGTGTTCTGGCTCACATGGAGATTCTGTTCTAACCCAGAGAGAAGGATAATAAACAAGGAAAAAAACCAGATCGTGGTAAGTGCCATGATAAAAATAAGTCAGAGTCATGTGACCGTGTGCCTGGGAAGTGGTTGTAAGAGTTCTCTGAAGAAGTGGGACTTTAGGGTTGTCCTGAAGGATGAGCAGAGGTGGCCATGGGACCATCTGGGCCTGCGCAGGTGGAAGGGGGTCGGACTGGACAAAGCTTTAAGGTTGGGGAGAGAGACGGGATGAGTTTTAATGGGTAAAAGGAACAGAAGGAAGGAAAGAGTGGGTCCTGGAGAACAGGGGGCGATGAGCAGACGATCAAGAGCTCGTTCAATAGTGAGATGGTGGCGAGGCAGCAACAAGGGGCAGTGGAGTGTGTGGGGCTTTGGCCCAGGAATGGGTCTGAGTCCTGATTGTAATTAGTTGTGGTGTTTGAACTTGGACAACTTTCCTGGGTCTTAGTTTCTTCTTGTATAAAGTATCTAATTTTCAGAATTCTTGTGAAGACTAAATTTTATACTAGAAGTAAGCACCAACTATGTTGATTCTTTATAAATGGTGGCCTGTAATCCAGGTAGTAACCTAAAGAGCAGCATTAGAAGGTTAGGAGCACGGAGCCGAGAGACTGACAGCCTAAGGGGCCTCCCTCGTTCTCGCCTGACAGCATCTCTCTCCCCCGCTTCTTTCCACTGCCTTGACCCTTCTCTCTCCATTACCCTTTCATCTTTGTTTTTTATCCCCCACCACAATGTCTTGCTCTTGCTCTCTTTCACATTATTTCAAATCATATCATCTCAACTACCCCAAATTTGGAATAAAGGCATTTTAAAATATTGATTATTTAGTTTTGACTTCCTCTAAAAACCACGTGTGTTGAAGGCTTTATACATCTCTCTTGTTAAAAAGAGGTAGCAGCAGCATCTACACCTAAATTAAGTGATTTTATGTCATTGTATGGTCCTCAGATGACTATTTTTTTTCCACTGATGTCACTGTCTCTTAATAGAAAATGGCTCCTACCACTGGATTAAAGGATTGGAAAGAGATTGTCTGAAGGCATTTGGGGCCTGCTGCTCTGGGAGATCTCTCTACCAGCTGGGGAGTGGATATCTGGACGCCCTCCAAAGGCCAGACACCTCTGAGTCATTCCAGGGATGCTCTGGACCCAGCCTGGTCATCACGCCCAGACGCTGGCTGGCTTTGGCCTTGTGAATCCCCCTGCCAATGTGGAGCAGGGTGGGTGGGGGTGTGAGGAAGGCCCAGCTGGGGCTGCTGGTGGAAATGGGGGCTCTGAGTCCTGTGTCAGGAGGGGCTCCAGCATAAAGGGCAAATCCACATTGTGCTCGGCCAAGAAAGACACGTTTTCTGTGTGTGTGTGGGGGGGGGAGGTGGATGAGGGAGCCACAGAGTGATGCCCATATTCAGCTCCAGCCTTATATTGAAAGGGGCCTCGTGGTTAGGAGAGCAGGCGAGGGTTCATACCTAAGTTTAATGGAAGCACTGGCCCTCTCTTGCTCTCCTTTCTTTCTGGGAAGGGCGTTCAGTGGTTGGCGGTGGCTAGTAGGTCATCTGGTTGAACCTTCCCACTGTACAGTGGGACCCTGAGGACTCAGGGTGAGAGGTCACTGGTCCAAGTTCACGCAGGGAGGCAGAGTTCATGGCCCCGTGGACTTTGCTCCAAGTCTCCTTTGGGTCTGGGTGGTGGTGATAGGAATCTGGCGGTTGATGTTCTGTCTGTTCTCAACTTTAGGGGTCCCAGATGTGTACCTTCAAGTCCTGCCTGGCTTCTGTTATGGAGTCTGAGCCCCTTACACTCAAGTCTGCCTTTCACAGGGCCAAGGCTGAGGGAAGGAGCTCCGGCTTGTAGCCTGGAAGACAAACAGGGCTTAGCCACGGACACAGAGGGGCAAACTGAGAGCTAACTTTAAAGAATGAATACGGTAGAGAATCCCATCCCCCCAGAGGCACAGATAAGGCCACATGAATGATTGCTGCAGTTTGAGGGTCTCAGATTAGATGCCAGGAAGGAGTTTTGGGAAAACAAGAGCAGTGGCCTGTGCGTCTGGGTTGGTTTGGAGGCGTCCGGCCCCTCAGTGCTTCTGAGGAAGGTGGAGGGCAGGTCACAGTGAGGGTGAGAGTGATTGGCGCCGGTTCCTTCTTCCTTTTTCCTCTAGAAGCCTCTTCTCAGGTGTCCTCTTCAGTGTCCTTTGGTCTCCAAGGAATGAAGCATTTGAGGGGTGGGGAAACTGCGAGGGAGTCCTCAGCTAAGCCTGGGCTTCTGGCTGCTTGTCCATGTCAGTCTATTATTGGCCTGGACAACAGCTGGGAATGGCCAGGACACCTGGGGGAGGGAGTGGGCGGCCCTGGGGCCCCCCGAAGATCCCAGGATCCCACATGCCATATGGTGGTGGCTGAGGGGTAAGGGGAGTGACAGGAACGTCTGCGTGTTCTGTCTTTCCCACTCCCATGCTGAACGAACTGAGGCACAGTCCAAAAGAAGTTGAATAGGGGGCCTTTGGAAGTGATGTTTCTCTCCTTGAGGTATGTTTGAAGAACACTTGTTGCCTGAATGATTGAATTAACCAAGAGGAATATGGCTTTCCTCTTTGCATCAAGCCTTGAACATGGGGAAGTGGGTTTTACTTTCAGCAAGAGACAGTGCGCATATAAGTGCTTAGTAGTGCAAACTCCACACCAGGCTAGGCAGCACCCGGGGCAGATGCTCAGAGAAACCTGAAAAGCAGGATTTGGGGTGCAGGGGTGAGGCCGTGACCAGCGACCTGCCGGCCATGCTCACTCCTGATCAATCACCCTCCCCCTACCTCTCAGAGGCAACTTCATCTGAAATGCTTTCGCTACCCTTTGCATTCGGTGTGTGGTGGCTCCCTCAGCCAGGATCCCTTCCAGCTTCCCCCAGACCAAGTGACAGCAGGTCCTAGAGTCAAGGGAAGCACATGTCTTTCCCAGGTGCGAGTCTTACAATTTGTGGAGAGCCATTCTCAGCATTTTGCCTTGCCTGGTAAGATTGGGGTCAGGGCAGAGGAAGGAAGGAGAGAGGAGTCCAGGGAAGAGCTAGTTTCCTGGGCCTGGTCAGCCCCCCTGCAACCAGGAAATCTGTGGACAGTGGGAGGATGAACGGTTGGTGCCTGTAGATGATTCACCTTTCCAGGAGACTCATGGGACCTTCAACATTCTTGGTCCACTCCAGCAACCTCTGGGGAAATTGCAGCTTTACAGCCTGGCCCAACTCTGTTCATGGACACTTGGGAGGAACAGAGGAAGGGAGGACACCATGGAAGGGAGAGATAATTAGCAAGCTCCCCGACTTTATCTCAAAAAAGGGCCCTTCACAGGGAATGCAGAGATACTGAGTTCAGAGTGAAACAGAAGAAAGCCTGGGTGCCACTAGTATCACCCTTACACCCACTAGGAGAAGGCCCAGGCTCCTTGGCCTGAGAGGGATAGAGCTTCCACCCTACTCAAGTTAAAAAAACAGTGCCATGTATCCTGTAACTATTAAAAGATGTTGAATCAGCAGTTACAAATCATACATCCTAAAAAAAAAAAAAAAAAAAAAAAGAAAATCAAGCTGACATGGTTTTCTTGGTAACCGCTACCAAACATTCAAGAAATAGACAAGTCATTTCACATAACTCTTTTAGAGTAGAAAGAGGGAGCCTCTGCAACTCGCGAGGATAATAAAACCTTGAACCCCAAATTAGTTTATGATTAGGATATCCTAGAGCGTAAGAAAGAACACATGTAAGCCAATCTTATTAATACACAAGTGCAAAAATGTGAAACAAAATATCCAACGATGTACAAAGAAGATGCTCCATCATGACCCAGTTGGATTAATCCTAGGAATGTATGATGAAATTAACGGGAAAATTGATGAATGTAATTTACTTTATTAACAGAAGTGCTCAGGGAGAAGACATTTTAAAAGGCCCAGCACAGACATCACATAGCTGTGGGGGAGTCGTTGTCGCAGGGACCTGGTGCTGCTTGTCCTCCTGTGAAGGGCCAGGCCACCACCTCCCTTCCCCCCTGTCCCTGTCCCCAGCAGCCGGCCCCGGGTCCCACCACAAAACCAGCCCGGGGAGCGCCTGGCCCAATGCACCCTGATCTGTGCAGATTTTCCTCCGTGGAATGACCAGGATGCCACCCCACGCTGCCAGGACTGTGTGGGTCACTGTTGTTTGTCCAGCATGTCCTGTGTGCACGCCCTAAGGGCCCATTTCGGCCTCTGTCCTGGACTCAGGACTGTGTGAGAATCAGTCTCCCGTTCAAGTCCCATGTGAAACGGAGATAAGAACCGTCTCTGCCTAATCTGGAACAGGGAGCGGTGGGTGAGAGGAGGCCTGCGAAGGGCCCGAAACGGGGTTTATCGCTCAGCGAGGGAGCTTCTTCCCAGGTGTCCGGTTGGTCATCCAAAGGCGGAGCGAGGAAGCGGTGTCTGCTGCCATCTCGTGGGCATTTTGGAATTCGCACCCTGTGCTGTTCGCCGGGGAAAGTGATTCTGTGCTGCCGCCTCGTGGACAACGTTGGGAACGACACCCGTCTGGGTGTCACCTGGAAATGCTCTTCTTCTCTGCTCCCAGCTCGACAAGTTAGGCTCCAGTTTGTTTCTTTAAACACTTGAAATGCCCACAACGTCACCGATATGAACTTCAATTAAAGGGGGACAACGCTGTGTAAGAGATACATAAACGTGTCTTACTGGACGTTCATTCTCCTTAGATAACAAGGAAAGAAAGAATGAGCAAAGACAAGGATGCTTCTTGTGAAGTTGATGTTTTGTCTGTAAGAATTTCCTAAGGCGCTTGTTGAGTGGTATTGGGACCTCAGTAGACGGTGAGATGGGATACCGAGTGTGATTTCTCCTGTTTGTTGTAACATAACCTAGAGAGGGTTCAGCAGTTGGATTGTAACTAGGTTGTGAGGCTTCGTCTTTTTTTTTTTTAATGTGTCTCAGACTTAATTACTAAATTCAGAAGACAACCTGATCACTCTTATATTGCAAAATGTGTTTTAATTTTAATTTAGTGAACCGTTTTTATCCAGAATATTACTGGGCATTTCTCATCTGAAAGGGAACTCAATAACTTTTCTGTTTCTTTTGAAGTACCCCACCTCGTGTCTATTCTCAGTGGAGTGTGTTAACAGTACCCCGATGGGAAGGACTGCATGCCGGTGGGTGAGAGGGTTGTTTTATGGTTTGTTTTGTCTTTATAGAAGATAAAGTGAACTCATACTGTATGCCACCATTTTCTCTTTGGAGTGAGTCGTCCAGTTTCAGGTTTGGCTCTGACACCTTTCCATCTACAAGTCCCTCGGCCCATCGATCATCTTCTCTCCACCGCTGTTTCTTTCCCTTGCGTTTACACCTCTTACTAACAAATGTAGCATCTTCACTTGTATGTCTTTTCAGCTAGTGTCCGGCTATTTTTTTCTCACCCTGAGATTTCCCTCTTTGGAAATGGCCCTACTCTTAGCATCGTTCACTCGTTCACCAGCTCTTTGTGTATTAATTCCGGGAGAGCCATCTTCTACAACTATCACTCGACTAAAACAACACTGTGGCTGAAACTCCAGACTCTAGTTGTATTTGTAGAAAGTGTTAAAGTTGTTCATGAATGTCAATCTAAAGAAAACTCGTGTAATATTCACAGGGCTTTTTTTTTAGTATTCACTGGAGATGAAGGCTTTTTTTTAAACTTAAGACTTCTAGTAGGTAAGGAGAGCCACAGAAATAAAAATTAATAGGAAAATGAGTTGTATATATAAGAAAAACAGGATATGTCTTGTGTGTAGAAAAAAGGTGTGAGATGTGGCGATGTGTTTTTGAAGGAAAGGCAGTTAAATTTGAAAATGAAGCTGGTTGTTTCAGAATGGGAAACAGGGACACGGGACCCGAATCTGAAGGTAGACTGGACATAGAAATCCTGAGAGGAGAAGTGTTATGTATGGTCAAGCCAGAGAAGGATGGAATACTTTCAATGAATAAATGAAGTTACATGTGAACATTAAGGTGACGTAGCAGCGGACTTTGGTTCTTTCTGACTTTGTTAAAGGAGAAAGTTTTCCTTCATCGTCCCGCTCCAAGGAAGATGTTATGAAAAGTTTTCTGTCTGCAAAGCAAAGATCCTATGTTCTCTTAAAAGAGTTTTCTGTTTCAGTCTGATCCTGGATTACTAAGAAAACAATCCTGTCAATCCTGAGTACCAAAGTTGTGTAAATCATATATTGATTGTCACGTTGGATAAATGAATAATTTCTGTTGCTTCATAATGACGTAGAGATGGGAAACATGGGGGACTAGTGTGGTTTTGAAGCACAGACTCCTTCCGTGCCTCCATGGCTCCTTTGCCAAGGATGAATGAATAGAAACCTGAGGTGCTTTTCACACAAATACTATTAAGAGCGAACTTTGGCTGTCTACAACATGGCAGCTTATTTTATTGCATCTGCCAGCAATATGTTTTGGGTCTATTTCTTCTTTTGCATTATCTTATCCATGCTGTGGCTGTAATTTTCAAAAAAAGCTGAAGGAGTTCAGTACAGGTCACTCCTAGATGTGTGATTGTGGTGTGCTGGTTGTTTTGAGCTAAGGGTAATGTTCTCCTCAGGCTGATGATAAACTTCTGGCCCTCCCTTTGACTATGCAGAAGAATGGGAAATAGGGGCTTTGCCCATAATGAGATCATCAGCCACCATCTCTGTGTGACCCACCTAGAGGGCTGGGCAAGCTGATAGTCACTGATCATGTGCTCTAATCTTTCTGCCCTTGCTCTTTGAGGCCCCCAGGTCACCTGAGCTCAGCCCTAGGTCAGGATGTGTTCAATCCGCACTTCCCCTTCTATCTCTGTACCTCTCCTGCTTGTGGGGTCTCTGACTCTTGTGTGTGGGGTTCCCATACAGATGTATGGGGTCTGACAATTAAGTGCGCGAACTGGTCGCGCACCTCTTTTGATATGTGAGGCATTACTCACTGTGACCATGTACCGACTAGACAAAGAGTTGGCCACGTTCACTACGTGCTGAAAAATCTGTACAAAAAGGACCACCCGAACTTTGTGCCAACAGTTCGGGCTCTCGTATCACGACAGTGTACCAGCTCACAGGGCACTGTCTGTGAGGGAGGTTTTACTCCGTAACTGTATGGGAACATCCTCTGTACTCACCTGATCTGGCCCCCAGTGACTATTTTCATTACCCAAAGGTAAAGAAAGTTTTTTTTTGTTTTTTTTAACCTCATTTTCTTTTTTTTTTTTTTTTTTTTTTTTTTTTGTTGAGAGCCCACTGGCCCATGTGGGAATCGAACCGGCAGTCTTCTGAGCCAGGAGCACGGAGCTCCAACCGCCTGCGCCACTGGGCCGGCCCAAGAAAGTATTTAAAGGGAGACATTTTTATGACATTCACGACATCAAGTGTATCCTCATATGACGACTGCTCTGGTCACTCCAGAAAAAGAACCACAAAATTGTTTTGAAGGGTGCACTAGGCGGTAGCCTCTGTGCCTAGCTTCCCACGGGGAGACCTTCGAAGGTGACCATAGCGATATTCAGCAATGAGGGATGTCACATTTTCTGTAGGATGAGTTCATGAACTTCATTGTCCTACCTCGTAAGTATTACATTGGGTTATTTTCTCTTGCTAATCTGTCTCGTGTCTGTTTGATTATTAGAGTAGCCAGAAGAACCTGGAGGGTCGAGGAAAGTTCATCGCAGACTTGGTGCTGTGAGCAGAACAGACTCTAGCTAGAAGCCGGACTTCACCTCCAGGCTGCGAGAGATCGGGAGATTCTGGGGAACGGACACTCGCCTGCGCAAGGTAAGGATTCTTACCAGGTCGACACACACACACACACACACACACACACACACAGAGAGAGAGATTTCTGTTGTAGGATGTGGTGTAAGACAAACGGCTGCTGGAGACCAGGAGATCCTGGGGCATGTGACACTGGCCTGCCTAAGGTAAGAATTCTTACCCCGTCAGCGCGCGCGCGCGCGCGCGCACACACACACACACACACACACACACACACACACACAGTCACACACACACACACACACACACACACTCTTCTTTTGTAGGGTGTGGTTCAAGGCAAACTGGTGAGAATATTTTTCTCTCCCTAATTCTTATTGGAAGGAGAAAATATTTGTGACTCTTTTCTTGGGTAGTGGCTCATTGTTATTCAGTCTGAGTGCTTGTGGGTCTCACATTTCTAGTCTCTGTCTGATTTCTCTCCTTTCATCCTCTCATATGTCCCTAGAGCTCGGCCTTATGATCAATGAGAACATTTTCTCTCTTGCTGATGAATGAGAGTTTATTCTCTAGCCCAGGTGAAGCTGTTGGTAGTTGTACGCAAGGAAGTGACAGGGTTAGATCCCTAACTTAGTTAGAAAGGTCGAGGTCGTCACAGTGTGGAGGTTGCACTGGACGGGAGAAGGACAGGAGCAGGGAGATCAGTGAGAAGAGCGGTGAGAGACGCTCTGGCCTGAGCTGAGACAAGGGCCCTGAATTTGGAGATGAGCAGGGTGTGAAGACCAGGGAGGGGCTGTGGTGAGCGCTGCCCTGAGGATGAAGCTGGCACAAGTGCCAGAGTCAGCACTCAGGGGACTGTGGCTGCGTGGACACCAACAGGAGAGCGCATTCTGCCACCAGGAGGCTGTTTGCTACACGATCCTTCCATCCCATAGATGTAGAGAAAGGACTGAGAAGGGAAGAGGGAGGGGAGTTAGGGCCGATCACATGTGGGGCAGGAGCTGACCTCCATCACCTCACTGACCTCTCAGCCACCCTGAGAGGGAGCGGTTGTCCCCACCTGCCAGGCAAGGAGACTGACTTTCCATGTCTTTGCCTGAAGTCGCACAGGTAGTACTTGGAGGGGACAGTCATCAGCTCTGCACCATCTGAGGCTCAGTGACCCCCACCATAAGGCAAGTGCCACCCCAGACTCCCTTCTGAGCAGCCAGTTGTGACCTCAGAGGAAGGGAGCCTGGGCAGAAGCAGAGCCGTGTTCTGGGCTGAGGACAAAGATTTTAAAAGGCCCAGCACAGACATCACATAGCTGTGGGGGAGTCGTTGTCACAGGGCCCTGGTGCTGCTTGTCCTCCTGTGAAGGGCCAGGCCACCACCTCCCTTCCCCCCTGTCCCCGTCCCCAGCAGCTGGCCCCGGGTCCCACCACAAAACCAGCCCGGGGAGCGCCTGGCCCAATGCACCGTTATCTCATGTGCAGAGTTTCCTCAGTGGAATGACCAGGATGCCACCCTCGCTGCCAGGACTGTGTGGGTCACTCTTGTGTGTCCAGCATGTCCTGTGTGCTCGCCCTAAGGGCCCATTTCGGCCTCTGTCCTGGACTCAGGACTGTGTGAGAATCAGTGTCCCGTTCAAGTCCCATGTGAAACGGAGATAAGAATCGTCTCTGCCTCATCTGGAAGGGGGAGCAGTGGGTGAGAGGAGGCCCGCGAAGGGCCCGAAACGGGGTTTATCTCTCAGCGATGGAGCTTCTTCCCTGGTGTCCAGTTTGTCATCCACACGCGGAGCGAGGAAGCGGTGTCTGCTGCCATCTCGTGGGCATTTTGGAATTCGCACCCTGTGCTGGTCGCCGGGGAAAGTGATTCTGTGCTGCCGCCTCGCGGACAACGTTGGGAACGACACCCGTCTGGGTGTCACCTAGAAATGCTCTTCTTCTCTGCTCCCAGCTCGACAAGTTAGGCTCCAGTTTGTTTCTTTAAACACTGGAAATGCCCACAACGTCACCGATATGAACTTCAATTAAAGGGGGACAACGCTGTGTAAGAGATACATAAACGTGTCTTACTGGACGTTCATTCTCTTTAGATAACAGGGAAAGAAAGAATGAGAAAAGACAAGATGCTTCTTGTGAAGTTGATGTTTTGTCTGTAAGAATTTCCTAAGGTCCTTGTTGAGAGGTATTGGGACCTCAGTAGACGGTGAGATGGGATACCGAGTGTGATTTCTCCTGTTTGTTGTAACATAACCTAGAGAGGGTTCAGCAGTTGGATTGTAACTAGGTTGTGAGGCTTCGTCTTTTTTTTTTTTAAATGTGTCTCTGACTTAATTATTACATTCAGAAGACAACCTGATTCACTTTTGTTGCAAAATGTGTTTGAATTTTCATTTCGTTAAATATTTTTATCCAGAGTATTACTGGGCATTTCTCATCTTTAAGGGAACTCAATAACTTTTCTGTTTCTTTTGAAGTACCCCACCTCGTGTCTATTCCCAGTGGAGTGTGTTAACAGTACCCCAATAGGAAGGACTGCATGCCGGTGGGGAGACGGTTGTTTTATGGTTGTTTTTCTCTTGTTAGAAGATAAAGTGAACTCATACTGTATGCCTCCATTTCCCCTTTGGAGTGTGTTGTCCAGTTTTAGGTTTGGCTCTGATTCCTCTCCACCCACAAATCCCTCAGCCGGTCAATCATCTTCTCTCCACCGCTGTTTCTTTGCCTTGCGTTTACACCTCTCACTAACCGATGTAGCATCTTCTCTTGATAGTCTTTTCAGCTAGTGGCCATGCTTTTTTATCACTGTGAGATTGCCTTACTCTCAGCATCATTCTCTTGTTCACCCGCTCTTTGTATTAATTCCAGGAGAGCCATCGTCTGCAACTGTCACTCAGCTAAAACCACACTTTGGCGAAACTTGCAGAGGCTTGTTGGATTTGTAGAAAGTGATTAATTTGTTCATGAATGTCAGTGTAAAGAATACTCGTGTAATAGTCAAAGTGCTTAATTTTTAGTATTCACTGTAAATGAAGGCTTTTTTTAAAGTAAAGACTTCTGGTATGTAATGAAAGTCACAGAAATAAAAATTAATAGGAAAATGAATGGTGTATATAACAAACACAGGATATGTCTTGGGTCTAGAAAAAAGGTGTGAGATGTGGAGATGTGTTTTGGAAGGAAAGGCAATTAACTTTGAAGCTGGTCATTTCAGAATGGGAAACAGGTTACACTGGACCCGAATCTGAAGGTAGACTGGACAGAGAAATCTTGAGAAAAGAAGTGTTATGTATGGTCAAGCCAGATAAGGGTGGATTACTTTCAATGAAGTAAATGAACTTCAATGTGAAAACTAAGTTGCCGTAGCAGCGGAGTTTGGTGCTTCCTGACTTTGTTAGAGGCCAAATTTTCCTTCATCGTCACGCTCCAGAGACGTTATGAAAAGTTTTCTGTCTACAAAGCAAAGATCCTATGTTGTCTTAAAAGAGTTTTCTGTTTTAATCTCATCCTGGATTGGGAAGAAAACAATCCCGTCAACCTTGAGTACCAAACTTGTGTTATATTGAGTGTCACGTTGCATAAATGAATAAGTTATGTTGCTGCATAATGACATAGGGATGGGAAACATGGGGGACTAGTGTGTTTTTGAAGCACAGACTCCTTCCATGCCTCCATGGCTCCCTTGCCAAGGACGAATTAATACAAACCTGAAGTGCTTTTCACAGAAATATTATTAATAGCCAACTTTGGCTGTCTACAAAGGGCAGCTTATTTTATTGCATCTGCCTGCAACATGTTTTGGGTCTATTTCTTCTTTTGCCTAATGCCACCTTCTCCATTGTTTCCTGCCCATCCCCAGGGTCGTTTTTCAACTCACGGTGTGCACAGAGAGCCTCTGTAAGTCGCCACATCTGTGGGCAGTGGGGTGCAAACCAAAGATTTATTCTGCACGTAAAACAGGCAGCCCAGGAGGACCACTCCAAAGGAACCCATGTCTGAGACCCGAAAGCCTGGGTATGGAAAGGCCACAGGGAGGCCTGCAGGGGTAGACTGCAGCCCTCAGGGAGCGCTGGGGAGGCCGGCTGTGGTGGGATCCCAGGCTCTGGCCTGTGTGCTGGGGCTGAAGGGGCCTTGGGGACGCCACTCCAGGTGCAGCATCTGCAGGGGGAGCTGAACACCAGGCTCTCAGGCAGCTTTGCTGGAACAGCCATCCCCCTGCACAGCTGTGGTAGCTGGCCTGTCCTCAGCTGTTCCTGGCATAAGGGGTCTTGTCCAAGGCTGGGCTCACCCTCAGGTCTAGAGGGATGCCTGGTGTGGGAACTCGAGGCATGCGGAGCCTAAAGGCATGTCCGGAAGACCTGGGAACACAGTGCAGAGTCAGCCAAGGACACCCTGAGAGATCCCAAACCCATAGGCCATGCACAGCGTCAGCGACCTTGGGCTGGTAGCAGCTAAGCACCCCACACCCCACATTCTTTGTCTAATTCTGTCCACGTCTGACCTTCTCCTTCAGTCTGTGTGAACATCTGTCTTTGACTGGGTTCAAGATAGTCATAAAACATGCTTGATGCAGAGAAAATATTCAGCCTAAGAGAAAGCCTATAAAGAGTTTATTTGTGCCAAACCAATACCAATTGCTGGGAAGCAAAATCTCAACGGACTGAGAAAACGCTCCACAAAGTGGCAGTTTGCAGCTTATTTTATACATAGAATCAAAAGGGGAGGTTACATGAAATCCAGTGGTGGTAGATTAATGGGGAAGCAGAAAACAAAGCGGGGAAATCTCTGTGATTGAAGTAAATTGGAGAGACAGGTACTTCTTACACCTAGGTGGGTACAGGACAGTTAATAGTTCACTTTTCACAGCACAAAGAGATCGTAATCCGGACAAGAATAATAATAAAGGGTTTTACAGTTTCCTGCTCTGGTGGGGGGGGGAGGGAGGGATTAGTGACATTCCAAAGGGTGTGTTATCTTAGATGCAAAAAGGCAACTGACAGGCTCACTTAAGGTAAAGACTGACCTTTGTCTAGGAAGCTGCAGGCCAAGGATGTGACTTCCCGCCATGGCCCCCCTTAGTTAGGAATTTTTATGTTCACGCCATCCTATGCGGTTATTTTCAGTCTCCTGAGTTTGTCAGGTTTAACCTGTGGCCCCTTTTCTGTCCTCATGCTCTTGAAGTCACCCTGCAGTGACCCTTTCGAGCCCCCAACAGACCTTACTTCATCCCTAGCTCAGGATGTCTTACCTACTCCTGTTCCCTTTCTGTCTCCCTACGTCTCCTGCATGTGGGGTCCCTGACTCTCTGTGCAGGGTTCCCAAATGTATGTGTTAAATCTGCTCATTTCCTCTTGCTAATCTGTTTCATGTCTGTTTGAGTATTACAGCAGTCAGAAGCCTGGGGGTAGAGGCAAGTCTTCCTCCCCCCGATAAGCAAGTAATCAGATATTTAATAAAAGGTGAAATTTGGGAATGTATCTACATCACTGGGTCCTGAAATAAGATTCGACAATTTAAACTAAGTTATTCTCAGGACTGAGTGATTAGATCAATGAAATAAGTAACAATCTACCAATTTACCTTCTGGATGTGAAACTTTTATTAAAGTTTCAAAGGTGGGAATGAAGAGGACCAAAAGTTTCGCCCTTGGGCAAATTGACTTTAAGCTGGTTCTTAGGAAACAAAAGACTCATTTAGAACCTTTGACCCTTCCCCTTTCCTGCCTAAGAGATTAAGATGGAAAACCTGGTTTAGGGAGGGAACCTTTGCATAAACTTTTTAGCCTAAGGCGGGAAGACTCCCAGTGGAGCCTGCTGACCACCCTTCCTCCATGACCCATTAGTTTCTGGGTTGCCTAACAATTTACCTCCCGAGAGTGTGCCACTCTTCCTAAATTACCTGCAAAGCACCCCATCTGACCTCGCTGTCTTTGGAATTTTTACACGTATGTGAATTCCCCATGCGCATATGTTAAAATTCTATTTTAACTTAATCTGATTGTATTAATTTTATGATTACCTCAGCTAGAAAAACTCGTTACCATAGGCAGAGAGCACAGGGCCACGGGGAGAGGGGGGAGGAAAGGAAGACGTGAGAGGAAACAAAGAAAACAGAAATGCCTAAGAAATTCCTAAGAAATAGTGCAGCTGCAGCTAATCGTGATGGATTATAACACCATCAGAATTCCAGGCAGGGAAAAATTCCTACGAAAAGGTACAGCTACAGCTAATTGTAATTGGGCATAACACTATTGCAGGCAGGAAAATTCTCCACCCCTTGGACAGTTCCTACAAGGGAATCCCTCCTCCTGGTGGGAAGGAGGCGTCAACAAAGGCAGGCCCTGGGAACGCCCCAGAAACGCCCAGAGATCACCTGTGACCGCACCTTTGAATATTTCCCGCCCTCATTCAGATATAATCGTAACTTTTCTTTGTTCTAGAGCAGTCCCTCTCCTGGTGGTCTTGTGCACTGCTGCATTTTGGGAATATATTTTCTTTCTTTTAGTAAATCCTTGGCCTGCTTGCCTTCAGTCAAGAGGCATTGTTCCTACATGCTGGAATACCTTCCTGTGGTGATACAAGGACCTGATCTCCTGTAACACACAAGATGAGAGGAAAAAAATCTTTTTTAAGCCCCCACAGTATTGGGGAGCCTGCGAGGAGAATTACTGACCGGGGCACTGCTGGCTCCTGGAAACCGCTGCAGCTGGGAGCTCAAGGACATGCAGGCAGAGGTAAGCGGTGTTTTTGTTCACCCTGTCATCTTTCCTGGTCTATTTCTGTGGGGTTGGGGAGAATCTAGAAGTGCTGCATGTCTTTTTCCTCTATTCTACATGTAGATTGGCAGGAAAAAATGTTTGTGAAGCTAGCTTCTTGGGAGCAGCGACTCACAGGTTTTCTTTATTGATTCTTTCCTCTCAGAAGTGTTCATTTTTTCCTGTGTCTGTGTCTTGTGCCATTTGTAATCAAAAGAAAACACCAAGGGGAGAGGAGGGTGGTAGATGATGATAAAGGGGATCAAACATGTGGTGATGGAAGGAGAACTGACTGGGTGGTGAACACACAATGTGATTTATAGATGATGTAATACAGAATTGTACACCTGAAATGTACGTAACTTTACTAACAATTGTCACCCCAATAAACTGTAATTTAAAAAAAGAGAGAGAAAATACCAAAGGAACAGAAAGCCTTTGGCTTCCTCAGTTAAGCTAGTAAAAGGGATTTTTGGTTTGAGGAGCTATTAAAATCCTATCATCAGTAGTCAGACCATGGCTCCTTTGAATTGGAAAAACTTCAAATTTTGAAAATACATTGAAGAACTTTCATGATAAACAGCTGTTTTATTGGAACCTAGAGGAAGAACATGTGTAACACAAACGAATTCAAGGCAATTTAACTTTTGAATAAGTTCTTCAGCTTGTTGGGTCTTAAAAATGCTAATGTCAACACTAGGTTTAAAAAAGGCAGAAGGGAAAATCAAGAGATGTGCAACTTTTTAAAAACTGTATTTCGATCTAATATTATGAGAATTGGTGTGTTGGAACAAGTTTTAAGGAATGTGATAACTGATCAGAAACTTGACCAAAACGGAAGCTGCTTTTCAGTCTGATAGAAATTAGAGTCTCAGCATCTCCCCCAGGTCCTCTGCCAAGCAGATCAGAAATGTAAACACAGCCCACAACTGCCTGAGGCCATAGAGCTGAGCAAAGGAAAAGAAATTGCAAAAGGGGCACTTTTAACAATACAAGCCTCCCTCCTGCAGCCTGGCTCCCCTTTTCCAGCCTCCCCAAAGACTGAAGCGCAAATAAAACCCTGAGCACAGTTCCCTTAGCAGAAGACAGGAAGACTCCATGCAGGAGCCTCACAAAACTTTACCTGCCACGGGTGTTCAGCTTTTCCTGAATTACCTGTAAATCTCCCATTTTTACATCTAAAATCTGAGTCCACTCTCACCCTTGACTAAAATGTCATATTTATCTGATGTCTCCTCGCTGTCTTTGGAAATTTCATGGTTATGTGAATTCTAGGTGCGCATGTATTACAATTCCTGGTCTCTGTCTGTGGCGTTGGGTAGAAGTTAGAAGGAGTGCGAGGCTTTTGTCTCTTTTCTGAATTTAGATTGGCAAAAAAAATATTTGTGCAGCTAACTTTTTGCACCTAGAGACGTCATAGTTTTCTATATTCTTTCCTCCCAGAGATGTTCGTTTTTTCCCGTGTCTGTGTCTTGCGTGTCGTTTGTCCTAAGAAGGAACTACCACGGGGACAGAACACAGGCACAGGCTCCCGTAAGTCTGTCGTTGGAGCCAGCCCCACAGGCTGGGGAGTTAAGCGGCTCTCTCCAGACCGAAGTCTGCAGAGTCTGTGTCCCCAGAGTTTGGCTTTGTGACCAAGGAAGTTAATCCTCTCTGGTCCCTACCATCCTCCAGGTGCACTTACTCCATTGCACCTGGTGGCCAGTGAGATAAGCTGGGGTTCCCAGTGCGCCTCTGCCTGGCTGTGCCAGCTCCCAGGGGAGTGTGTCCTGAGGGGCCTCTGCCCATAAGGGGCATATATCCCCCCAGCCTTCCTTACCCATTAGTGCTGGACAGATCCCGGTCCAGTAGCACCTCCCTGGGGCCACAAATTAGTGGGTTTGGGGCTGGAGGTGCCTCACATTTTGTGGGAGATTTATACATGATGAAATACAGAATTGTACACCTGAAACCTATGTAACTTTACTAACAATTGATGGGGAGACACCCTGTCCACCCCACCATCCCTACTGCCTGTGTGACGAAGGTCTCTGACTGTCTTTGGGGTGACCCTTTGGCTCTGGGAGGGCTGCTTCCTCTGTACTCTGTGTGGAGGGGCCTCTGGCTTCCTGGCCTGAGCTGTAAAGAGGCTGCTTGGTGTCTCACTATTTAGTCCTCACTGTCCACGGACAGACAATGAATCCCGGAATGGGAAACGCATCTACATTTAAATTGTGTTACAGACCTCTTGTGACAACCAGTTATTTTCTTGGTAAACTACCTTGTCTACATGTCTTTGGTATGGAAATATTGGAATTTTGGTTCGAGTTCTCTGTAGTTATACTAATTCTGTCAATTTGTGATCTCTGTGTGAAACCAGTTTGTTTGGTAAGATGTTATGTATCTGTGGATGGTTTTACTAGATTGTAATATTTGATTGGTTTTAACAAATTAAATGCTTATATAAATTATACTATAAATTAAATTATAGTAAATGCGAATCAAATACAAACTAACCTAAATGGTTTTAAGGATCAGATAATGTGGTGAAGTATTTGACAGTAAAGCTGGTTTTAGTTTGGGTTTATCACATAGTCATATCTTTGAAAGTTATTAACAAAAAATATATTTTAACTGGGCTTCTAAAAATAAGTTTGTTACCTGTGTCATAAAATGTGTCAAGAAAATAGCTACGCTAATAATTGATTCTGACATCTCAAATTTTAAGCTGATATATAAAATAGATACAATGAAAATAAAAGATATTTATGTAAACTTTTTAGTGATAATTATATTGTACATAATCATTGAAAAGGTTTTCTACATGTGTTTGGTATGGAAATAATGGATTTTGGTTCGAGTTTGGTTTCGAGTTTGAGTTCGGGATGTTCAGTTTCAGGTTCGGGTTCGAGTTCGTGTATGGATTGTTCGAGTATGTGTTCGGGTGGTTCGAGTTCATTTTCGGGTTCAGGAGGTTCGGGTTGGGGTGGGATTAGGGTTCAGGTTCGGGTTCAGGATCGGATTGCTCGGGTACGAGTTTGGGTTCGAATCGTTCGAGTTTGGGTTCGGGTTGTTCAGGTTCGGGTTCGGCTTCGAGTTCGGCTTCGAGTTTGGGTTCGAGTTCGTGTTCGAGTTCAAGTTCGGGTTCGAGCTCAAGTTCGGGTTCGAGTTCGTGTTCGGGTTCGAGTTCGGGTTCGAGTTCGTGTTTGAGTTCGAGTTCGGGTTCGAGTTTGTGTTCGAGTTTGTGTTCGAGTTCGGGTTCGAGTTTGTGTTCGAGTTCGAGTTTGTGTTCGAGTTCGGGTTCGAGTTTGTGTTCGAGTTCGAGTTTGTGTTCGAGTTCGGGTTCGAGTTTGTGTTCGAGTTCGAGTTTGTGTTCGAGTTCGGGTTCGAGTTCGGGTTCGAGTTTGTGTTCGAGTTCGGGTTCGAGTTCGAGTTCGGGTTCGAGTTTGTGTTCGAGTTTGTGTTCGAGTTCGGGTTCGAGTTTGTGTTCGAGTTCGAGTTTGTGTTCGAGTTCGGGTTCGAGTTCGGGTTCGAGTTTGTGTTCGAGTTTGTGTTCGAGTTCGGGTTCGAGTTTGTGTTCGAGTTCGGGTTCGAGTTCGAGTTCGGGTTCGAGTTTGTGTTCGAGTTTGTGTTCGAGTTCGAGTTCGGGTTCGAGTTTGTGTTCGAGTTTGTGTTCGAGTTCGGGTTCGAGTTCGGGTTCGAGTTCGAGTTCGAGTTCGGGTTCGAGTGCGAGTTCGAGTTCGGGTTCGAGTTCGGGTTCGAGTTTGTGTTCGAGTTCGAGTTCAGGTTCGAGTTTGTGTTCGACTTTGAGCTCCGGTTCGAGTTTGTGTTCGAGTTCGGGTTCGAGTTCAGGTTCGAGTTTGTGTTCGACTTTGAGCTCCGGTTCGAGTTTGTGTTCGAGTTCGGGTTCGAGTTTGTGTTCGAGTTCGAGTTCAGGTTCGAGTTTGTGTTCGACTTTGAGCTCCGGTTCGAGTTTGTGTTCGAGTTCGGGTTCGAGTTTGTGTTCGAGTTCGGGTTCGGGTTCGGGTTTGAGTTTGTGTTCGTGTTCGAGTTTGAGTTCGGGTTCGAGTTCGGGTTCGAGTTCGGGTGGGGTCATTCGAGTTCCGGTTCGGGTTCGAGTTTGGGTTATGATTGTTCGAGTTGAATATTACATCAGTCAGAAGTCTGGAGGTAGAGGAAAGTCTTTCTCCCCCACATAAGCAGGTAATCAGGTGTTTAATAAAAGGTGAAATATGGGAGTGTATCTACATCAATGGATCCTGAAATAAGATTGGACAATTTAACCAAACTAAGTTATTGTCAGGACTGAACGATTAGAGCAATGAAATATGTGACAATCTATCAATTTAACTTCTGGATGTGAAACTTTTATTAAAATTTCAAAGGCAGGAATGAAGAGGACCAAAAGTTTTGCCCTTGGGCAAGTTGACTTTAAGCTGGTTGTTGGGGAATAAAAGATTCATAAGAACCTTTGACCCTCCCTCATCCTGCTTAAGAGACTCAGATGGAAAACCTGGTTTAGGGAGGAAAACTTGTCAGAAACTCCTTAGCATAAGGTGGGAAGACCCCCAGTGCAGCCTGCTGACCTCCCTTCCCCCTTGTCCCATTCTTTTTTGGGTTGCCTAACAACAGTTTACCTTCTGTGAGTGTGCCGCTCTTCCTAAATTACTTGCAAAGCACCCAATCTGACCTCACTGTCTTTGGAATTTTCACGTTTGTGAATTTCCCATGTGCATATGTTAAAATTCGATTTAATCTTAGTCTGATTCTGTTAATTTTACGATTAACTCCGCTAGAAGAAGTTGTTATTACGGGCAGAACAGGGCCAAGAAGAGAGCGGGGAGGAAAGGAAGGAAGATGTGAGGGGAAACAGAGAACAGAGAAGAGATCATTCCTAACAAATGGTGCAGCGACAGCTAATTGTAATGGGTTATAACACCATTAGCATTGCAAGCAGGGAAAAATCTCCATCCTCTGTGTCATCAAGGCTGTTCCTACATGGGAATCCGTCCTCCAGTTGGGACGAGTCATCCTCCAGGTGGACAGGACTCTCAGCAAAGACACACGCTGGGAACGCCCTGGGATCACCTGTGACTCCACCCCTGAATATTTCTATAATCCTAAATTTTCACACAGTTGCTCTCCTCCGGGGCTTGCCCACTCTTGCGTTTTGTGAATGTTTCCTTTATTTTAATACTTCCTCGGCCTGCTTGCCTTTGTTCATGAGGCGTTGTTACAACCTACATCCTGGAATGCCTTCCTGTGATGACTCTGACCTGCTCTCCGATAACACACTTACTAGGTTAGAGCAAAAGAATTAATTTTTTAAGCCCCCACAGTATTGGGGAGCCTGCGAGGAGAATTACTGGCCGGGGCACTGCTAGATCCTGGAAACCGCTGCTGCTGAGAGCTCGGGGATGTCTGCCGGCATAGTAAGCGGTGTTTTTGTTCACCCTGTCAGCCTTCCTGGTCTATTTCTGCGGGGTTTGGGAGGATTTAGAAGTGCTGCTTGTCCTTTTCCTCTCTTCTACATGTAGATTGGCAGTAAAATATGTTTGTGAAGCTAGCTTCTTGGGAGTAGCGAGTAACACGTTTTCTTTATTGAATCTCTCCTCCCAGAGGTGTTCATTTTTTGTGTCTCTGTCTCTCGTGTCGTTTGTTGTAACAAGGAAATACCACAGGGACAGAAAGCCTTTGGCTTCCTTGGTTAAGCTGTGAAAAGGCTTATCGGTTCGAGTAACTATTAAAATCCTATCTTCAGTGGTCAGACTATGGATCCTTTGAATTTGAAAAACTTCTAAATTGGAAAATGTGTCAGAGAACTCTTATGACAAACAGCTGTTTGATTGGTCCCTAGAGAAAGACCCCATTTTCAATATAAATGAATACAAGGGAAGTTAACTATTCTTAATGTTTTCAATGAGTATTTAGCTTCTTGCGTTACATCAGATGCTAATGCTAATATCAATATTAGGTTTAAAAAAGGCAGAAGGGAAAATCAAGTGATGTGCAAATGTTAAAAACTTTTCTGGAGATTTAAGATTTAGAGAACTGTTATGTTGAAACACGTTTTAAAGGACTTAATAACCGATCAGAAACTTCACAAAAAATGGAAGCTGATTTCTCAGTCTGATAGAAATGATAAAGTCTCACCATCACCCCCGGGCCCTCTGAGGAGTAGATCTGAAATGTAAACAGAGCTCGCAACTGCCCCAGGCCGGCTGAGGTAAAACAAAAGGGGCAGTTTAAACAACACAAGCCTCCCTCATCCAGCCTGGCTCCCCTTTTCCTGCCACATTAAAGACTATGAAGCATGAATAAAAGCCTGAGCACAATCCCCTTAGCAGAAGACAGGAAGACTCCATGCTGGAGCCTCACCAAATTTACCTGCCACGTGTGTTCAGCTTTTCCTGAATTACCTGTAAATCTACCATTCTTCATCAAAAATCTAAGAGCCCACTCCCACCCTTGTCTAAAATGTCATATTTACCTGATTTCTTCTTACTGTCTTTGGAAATGTCATGCTTATGTGAATTCTACCTGCATATGTATTACAATTCCTGGTGTCTGTCTGCAGTAGGGTAGAAGTTTTAAGGGGTGCGAGGCTTTTCTCTCTTCTGATTTTAGGTTGGCAGAAACAAAATACCTGTGAACTTCTTTCACCTAGAGACTCTAGGGTTTTTATTCTGTCCTCCCACAGATGTTCACTGTTTCCTGTGTCTGTGTCTTGCATGTTGTTTGCCCTAAGAAGGAACTACCACGGGGACAGAACACAGGCACAGGCTCCCGTAAGCCTGTCGTTGTAGCCGGCCCCACAGGCTGGGGAGTTAAGCAGTTCTCTCCAAACTGGAGTCTGCGGAGACAAACTTTGCTCTGGGTCCCTGTCTAGAAACTGCTGGAGGTTTTCCTTTCCTTCTCATTCTGTGTCCCAGGAGCCTGGCTTTGTGACCAAGGAAGCTAATCCTCTCCAGTCCCCACCATCGGCCAGGTGCACATACTGCATGCGCCTGGTGGTCAGTGAGATAAGCTGGGGTTCCCTTGCGCCTCTGCCTGGCTGTGCCAGCTCCCAGGGGACTGTGTCCAGAGGGGCCTCTGCCTATAAGGGGCATCTGTCCCTCTAACCTTTCTCATCTGTTAGTGCTGGAAACTTGGTATAAAGCTAAATGCTTTCTCAAGTCACACCTTTTGGTCAAGTAGCTCAACTGAGAATACAGGTAGGGAGTTGTTTAAATATGAAGCACAACAAAAGAAGTCTGAATACTCAGAATCTTTGCTTATGTCTTAAAGTATCTAATAATACGTAGATGACAAAATATTGCTATTAAGTTTTTGTCATTTATTTCATTTGTATAGTAACCATATTGAGAAAAATCTCCAATTATTGGATTGTAATTTATATACTTACACTTAAAAACTAATATTTCTAGTGTTTAAATTCTGGTGATAGAGCATTCTTAAAAGTGTCTTTCTGGGGGTGAACGGTTAGCTCACTTGGTTAGAGCGTGGGGCTGAGAACACCAAGGTGGTCTGTTCAGTCCCCACACGGGCCACCGTGAGCTGCACCCTCCTTAAAGAACAAAAAAAAAGAAAAAGAAAAAATAGAAAAAAATGTCCTTCTGTGCTTTATAAAATAAAGCTGTAAATGACAATGATGAAGAAGTTAAACGTGTATGTTAAAAAACATCACCTGACTTGGACGGACGGGTTTATTTCTGGGCCCTCAATACCATTCTATTGATCTCTATGTGTATCTCTATGCCAGTGTCACCCTGTTTTCCTTACTGTGGCTGTGTACTAAGAATCACATTTGGGAAGTGTGAGCCTCAACTTGATTTGGTTTTTAAAGATTGTTATGGCTCTTTTTCCCCCTGGAAATTTGCTGTGAATATTAGGATCACCTCATGCATTTTCCCACAAAGGCCTTGGGGCCTTTTCACAGGAATGACACTGAATCCGTACATCGCACAGCATCTGTTCTGTTGCCTCCGAACAATTTCCATCACCCGGGGATGGCCTCCGTTTATTTATGTAGGTTTTCTTTAATTTTAATTTCTTTCAGCAAAGAAAGGCATTGTTTTGTAATTTTCAGTGTAGAAGCCTTGCACTTTGATTAAAAGTATTCCTGAGTATTTTATCAACATTCATGTTATTTAAAATGGACTAGTTTTCTTATACTCCTTTTGAGATTATTCCCTGGTAGTGTATACAAATAAGACAGATTTCTGTGTATTGATATTTTGTCATTTAACTATGATATGGAACATAATTACATCTTTATAAGGGATACAGATGTGTATATTCTGTTTTTGTGACCTACTTCTGATTTGACTGGTTGGGGGCTATTAGTGTCCCACGGGGCGAGGGTTGGGGCTGAGGTGGAGTGTGGTGCTGAGTTAGGGGTTAAGGCTAAGGTTGTGGGTTACAGTTTGGTTATGGTTTATGTTTATTGTTTATGGCTACATATGTGTTATATGGTTTATGGGATTGATTATGGATCCTGTTTATGGTTTATGGCTGTGTGTTTGGTTATGGTTTATGGATTAAGGTTTACGGTTATAGTCATGGTTTACGGATATGACTCATAGTCTGTAGTATGTGGTTTCTGGTTATAGTTTAGTATTGTGGTGAGGGTTTAGGTTATGCTTTATAGAGATGGTTATGGTTTGTGGTTGTAAGGTTTTCAGAGTTTATTTTAAGGTTTATATTTACCCGTAGGGCTAAGGATTTAGTGTTTAGGTTTTAAGGGTTAGGTTTTATGTTTGAGGTTAGGGTGAGGGCTCAGTGATGTGGAATCTGTTGCTTTCCCGCCCCAGCATCTGTTCTCTGGCCCAAGTCCAGAACCTCAGCTTCCAGGGAACTCGTCTCACCTTCCAATCCTACCTGACATATCAGAATCAAGACTCCTGCGTGGGGGGATTTTAGGGCAACTTCTGAATTGCTCTGTCCCCGTTCCTTCCCTGTCCCAGGAGAGGGAATCCCAGAGCAATGCGGCAACAATAAGCAGGAGGAAGAGGTCCTGGATGACTAATTTTGTAGTATTTTCCTTATTTGAGGGTCCATTTTGTTAATGGCAATCACCCATTTTGATGCAATAGGTGTAGTTTAGTTTTACTTTCTCCTCTCTTCCAGAATTGTTAGAAACAATGAACAAATGTTGATGCATCATTATTCACTAAAGTCTGTATTTTATTCAGGTTCCTGCACGCAGGTTCAGTCTCATGCTGGCACCTCTGTGTTAAAGCCGACACCAAACAGGTTAATGCTGACAGCTGGGGTACCTGGTGAGTGAATTGGGGTGTTAGGATAGGAAATGAGACCAGGAGAGGAACACGAGGCCTGATAAAGTCGCAACACTGTGCTGATGAATGAGACTTTATTGTCTAGCCCAAGTGAAGCTGTAGGTAGTTGTAGGCACGGGAAATGACAGGATTAGATCTCTAACTTAGTTAGAAAGATGGAGCTGGTCACAGTGTGGAGGTTGCACTGGACGAGAGAAGGACGGCAGCAGGGAGACCAGTGAGAAGAGTGGTGAGAGGCGCTCTGGCCTGAGCTGAGACAAGGGCCCTGAATTTGGAGATGAGCAGGGTTCGAAGACCCGAGAGGGGCTGTGGTGAGCGCTGCCCTGTGGACGAAGCTGGCACAGATGCCAGAGTCAGCACTCAGGGGACTGTAGCTGTGTGGACACCAACAGGAGAGCTCATTCTGCCACCAGGAGACTATCTGCTAAACGCTTGATCCTTCCAGCCCATGGAGGTTGAGAAAGGACTGAGAAGGGAAGAGGGAGGGGGAGTGAGGGCCGATCACATGTGGGGCAGGAGCCGAACTGCATCACCTCCCTGATCTCACAGCCACCCAGAGAGGGAGCGGTTGTCCCCACCTGACAGGTGAGGAGACTGACTTTCCATGTCTTTGTCTGAAGTCACACAGCTGGTACTTGGAGGGGACAGAAGCCAGCTCTGCACCTGTCTGAGGCTCAGACACCCTTCCATAAGGAGAGTGTCACCCCGGACTCCATTCTGAGCAGCCAGGAAGCTCCTTTCAGTTGTGACCTCAGAGGAAGGGAACATGGGGAGAAGCAGAGCCGTGCTCTGGGCTGAGGAAGAAGAGATTTTAAAAGGCCCGAGCACAGGCATCACACAGCTGTGGGGGAGTCGTTGTCACAGGGTCTGGTGCTGCTTGTCCTCCTGTGAAGGGCCAGGCCATCACCTCCCTCCCCACCTGTCCCCATCCCCAGCTGCCCTGGTCCCACCCCAAAACCAGCCTGGGTGGGTGCATGGCAAGGTGGACAATTAAGGTTCTGTGCAGCTTTTCCTCAATACAGTGATCAAGATTCCACCCAACGCTGCAACGACTGTTTGGATCACTCTGTTTGTGCAGGATCCTGTGTGCGTGCAGGCTCTTTTGGCTTATGTTGGCCAATTTTGGCCTCAGGACTGCGCTAGAATCAGTCTTCATTTTAAATACCTGTGAAATGGAGATAGTAATCGTCTCCGCCTTATCTGGAAAATGGGAGCAGTGGGTGACATGAGGTGTGTGAAGGGTTGGGACTGGGCTTAGCTCCCAGCGAGCTCAGTCCCAGGGTCTGGAATCTCATGTTAAGGCGGGTGGGCAGGGAGACTCTCTCTGCTGCCACCTCGTGTGCATTTTGGAATTAACACCATGTGCAGGTCACCAGGAAAACTTATTCTCTGCTGCCATCTGGTGTGCATCTTGGGAATAACACCAGAGTGGAGGTCAGGATAAGCTCCTTTTCCCAAAGGCTTCTGAGCCAAGGCGTCAGACCCAGGGCTGTGCCCCAGGTGCAGTCATCTGTGCCCTGGAAGCTGCCCGCTGGAATGTGGAGTCCTGGACGTGAAACCCAGTACTGAGCTTGGCACACGTGAATTAACTGCCTTCCTACCTGACTCTTACCTATGCAGCCTTATGCCACTATCCCCTCCTGGCTGCCGACCTTCCCAGGGGCTACTTTTGAATTAATAGTGTGCCTAGACAGCCTCTGTAAGTCACCACATCTGGGAGCAGTGGGGTGCAAACCAAAGGTTTATTTTGCTTGTAAAAGAGGCAGCCCAGGAAGATCAGACCAAAAGGAACCCAGGTCTGAGAGCTGAAAGCCTGGGTATGGAAAGACCACAGGGAGGCCAGACAAGTCCCAGGCTTGTGCTGCCCGCGCCGCTCAGCCAGTAGACCTACACAGGAGCTGGGTCATAGACTAAGCATTTATTATCAGAGCACCCGTGCTCTGAGAAGGCAGCCGGTTAACACCTCCCAAAACTGCCGTAACATTCTCAGACCAGCCTGGGATATTTAAGGGGAAACCCCTGCGTTCCTCCAGAGGCCACCTGGTGGTCTGTATGGAGCCTTCCTTCTGGCGTTGTTGTTCTCCAATGTGGTCACCAACCAGGAGCAGTGATGACAGAAACCTGGAAGGAATGCTGGGCCATAAACATTGTGATCAGTAAGTACAGGGACACAAGTTTCAGGATAATTATCTAAAGCAGGGAACCGGGACAGGGGACATCCTAAGCTCAGGAACTGGGACAGGACATTCCAAGCCCAAACCGCAGTGGTGGTGGGGGTTGATCAATTGTTTAACTCTAGAGCAGGGAGAGGCCAGGCCTATTTTGTGGGGGTCTCAATCAGGCCCTGTTTAAATTCCCCCCTTTTTATGTTCATTTTATTTCTATAAAATCAGTAAGGTTAGATTAGAGAGTAAACAAATAACTATATTATAAAGACAATTTTTAAATCCAGGGTTACCAGTGACAAGGGCTCTCCCTGCTTCCTGCTGAGAGGGCGAAATCCCTGCCTCTGGCTAACAGAGTTCTTTGCTGTTCAGTTCCAGCGGTGAGGGGACTATGGAGGAACTGTCCTCTGGTTAATCAGCTACTGGCCTGGTTTGTCATCCTCGGGAGGGAAGAGTTGGAACCAATGGTGGATGGCCATCTGGAGATGAAAAGTGCTGTGTTTCAGATGACACAAACTTGACTGAAGAGGAACTTAAGGTCTTCAGTTGGCTCACAGGACAGGAGTGACAGTCTTCCTTCTGGGGGTGTCCTGTGGAGGCTTAAATGAAACAAGTTTGATTCGAGGGATGTGGACCCAGCCACCGACTCTCTGAAGCTCAACAACAGTTGGGGGGCTCGAGAAAACTGCAAAGGGTCTCTTTCATTTCTGAGCTAACTGATCTGTTAGACACTCCTCCCCCTCCAGGCTCTCAGTAGTATTTGGCCTTCTGGCTTTCTGGGGCTACAATATGTAGAGGGGTTGGCCTGGGTGAGGTACTCGTCCCCCATATTTCCCAAGTGCCTGCTGAACCTCTCCCAAGTTAACTCAGGACATAACAGAATTGAGGTCACCATCTAAAGCAATGGGCAGCAATTACAGCCAGGCCTAGACGTCTCCTCACAAAACTTTTCCAGAGCCCTTTTAAGTCTGATTTGATCATTTTATATTTTCTCTCAGGTATAGACCATTGGTAAGGAACAGGCTGAGTAAAATGAGCCCAAATCTAGGGGCTCTCTTTATCTTTATAACCAAGCAGATTTTAGAGGAAGAAATAGGTCTAGAGGGAGCAGTCAAGACAGAAGAAATGGCTCCCATATCAATCGGGGAATTAACAGGCTTACCTGCCATGGCACGGGTCACCCGCAGTTCCTCCTCTGTGATGAGCATGAGCTCTTTCTTCTGAGGAGTCACTGGGCACTTCAGTCAATTACAGACATTTGCAGGGAAGGAGTTGGTCCCTGCTCCCTTCAGAATGGGACAGTCCCTCCTCCAGTGCCCTTCAGTTTGCACAGTGGGCATGGCTGCTTTGCGGGATTCAAGCACGCCTTACACCGGTGGCCTGGGCTTCCACGTCCACAGCTGGCTCCTTTTCCTCTTCTGTGGCTGCCGGGGTGGCCCTGAGGTGGTCCTGGTCTTGGCCCGTCTATTAACTGCAGCCAGAAATCTGCCTGCCTCTGTCCTCATCTATAGTCTCACTCTTCCTTTCTTTCCTCCTTTTCCCTGTCTCTGTAGTTAAAGACATATAAACAAACCCCCTATCCTTCTTTTAGGATCTGAGCCTCTATCAGGAATGTAACAGTGGACCCAGAACCATTGTATTACCTTGCCAGGTTAGGAAAACAAGCTTCCTTACATTGGTCTATGTCTGCCATCGAGGAGAACACGTGAACTGCAGCAGTCCTAAATACACAAGTTTACATAACTATTAGCAAAACTCAGTTTTTAGATTTATTTTTCCTGAGTAACTTAAGATCTAACTAAGACAATATAATACATAGAAAATTATTTTCATGACACATATAATCTTTGCTTTTCAGACAGAAAACTTTTCTATAATATCATTAGCAGACCAGTAGTCTAACAAACTTTGTTTTATTTAGCAGAGAGAGAAAATTTACCTAATTTTGTGCCAGCTTACTTTTGATACTTAAATTTATTTAAGTCACATTTAGTTTAACCACATATACAATTGCTTCAAGATTTTCCTTCACAAACCTATAACTTTCCCAGTCCTTCTTGGTTTGTCTCTTTTCATTCAGAAATAATCATCCTTAGGACAAACTCCTTTCTTTTCCTTAAAAAACGTATTTTTATACCCTATGCGTTACTTCTGATTTGACTCGTTGGGGGCTATTAGTGTCCTCGGGAGCTAGGGTTGGGGCTGAGGTGGAGTGTGGTGCTGAGTCAGGGGTTAAGGCTAAGATTGTGGGTTACAGTTTGGTTATGGTTTATGTGTATTGTTTATGGCTACATATGTGTTATATGGTTTATGGGATTGATTATGGATACTGTTTATGGTTTATGGCTGTGTTTTTGGTTATGGTTTATGGATTAAGGTTTATGGTTATAGTCATGGTTTACGGATATGGTTCATAGTCTGTAGTATGTGGTTTCTGGTTATAATTTAGTATTGTGGTGAGGGTTTAGGTTATGCTTTATAGAGATGGTTATGGTTGTGTTTGTAAGGTTTTCAGAGTTTATGTTAAGGTTTATATTTACGCTTATGGCTAAAGATTTAGTGTTTATGTTTGAAGGGTTAGGTTTTATGTTTGAGGTTAGGGGTTAGGGTTAGGGCTCAGTGATGTGGAATCTGTTGCTTTCCTGACCCAGCATCTGTTCTCTGGCCCAAGTCCAGAACCTCAGCTTCCAGGGAACTCGTCTCACCTTCCAGTTCTACCTGACATATCAGAATCAAGACTCCTGCGTGGGGGAGATTTTAGGGGAACTTCTGAGCTGCTCTGTCCCCGTTCCTTCCCTGTCCCAGGAGAGGGAATCCCAGAGCAATGCGACAACACTAAGCAGGAGGAAGAGGTCCTGGATGACTAATTTTGTAGTATTTTCCTTATTTGAGGGTCCATTTTGTTAATGGCAATCACCCATTTTGATGCAATAGGTGTAGTTTAGTTTTACTTTCTCCTCTCTTCCAGAATTGTTAGAATCAATGAACAAATGTTGATGCATCATTATTCACTAAAGTCTGTATTTTATTCAGGTTCCTGCATGCAGGTTCAGTCTCATGCTGGCACCTCTGTCTTTTAAAACCGACACCAGACAGGTTAATGCTGACAGGTGGGGTACCTGGTGAGTGAATCGGGGTGTTATGATAGGAAATGAGACCAGGAGAAGAACACGAGGCCTGATAAAGTCTCAACACTGTGCTGATGGTAGAGTCTTTATTCTCTAGCCCAAGTGAAGCTGCTGGTAGTTGTAGTCACAGGAAATGACAGGATTAGATCTCTAACTTAGTTAGAAACATGGAGCTGGTCACAGTGTGGAGGTTGCACTGGACGAGAGAAGGAGGGGAGCAGGGAGACCAGTGAGAAGAGTGGTGAGAGGCTCTCTGGCCTGAGCTGAGACAAGGGCCCTGAATTTGGAGATGAGCAGGGTTTGAAGACCCGGGAGGGGCTGTGGTGAGCGCTGCCCTGTGGACGAAGCTAGCACAGGTGCCAGAGTCAGCACTCAGGGGACTGTGGCTGTGTGGACACCAACAGGAGAGCTCATTCTGCCACCAGGAGGCTGTTTGCTACACGATCCTTCCATCCCATGGATGTCGAGAAAGGACTGAGAAGGGAAGAGGGAGGGGGAGTGAGGGCCAATCACATGTGGGGCAGGAGCCGACCTCCATCACCTCACTGACCTCAGCCTCCCTGAGAGGGAATGGTTGTCCCTGCCCGACGAGACTGACTTTCCATGTCTTTGCCTGAAGTCGCACAGGTAGTACTTGGAGGGGACAGTCATCAGCTCTGCACCATCTGAGGCTCAGTGACCCCCCCCATAAGGCAAGTGCCATTGCAGATTTCCTTCTGAGCAGCCAGTTGTGACCTCAGATGAAGGGAGCCTGGGCAGAAGCAGAGCCGTGTTCTGGGCTGAGGACAAAGATTTTAAAAGGCCCCAGCACAGACATCACACAGCTGTGGGGGAGTCGTTGTCACAGAGCCCTGGTGCTGCTTGTCCTCCTGTGAAGGGCCAGGTCACCACCTCCCTTCCCCCCTGTCCCTGTCCCCAGCAGCCGTCCCCGGTCCCACCACAAAACCAGCCCGGGGAGCGCCTGGCCCAATGCACCATTATATCATGTGCAGCTTTTCCTCAGTGGAATGACCAGGATTTCACCCCACCCTGCCAGGACTGTTTGGGTCACTCTTGTGTGTCCAGCATGTCCTGTGTGCTCGCCCTAAGGGCCCATTTCGGCCTCTGTCCTGGACTCAGGACTGTGTGAGAATCAGTGTCCCGTTCACGTCCCATGGGAAACGGAGATAAGAACCGTCTCTGCCTTATCTGGAAAGGGGGAGCAGCGGGTGAGAGGAGGCCTGCGAAGGGCCCGAAACGGGGTTTATCGCTCAGCGAGGGAGCTTCTTCCCAGGTGTCCAGTTTGTCATCCAAACGCGGAGCGAGGAAGCGGTGTCTGCTGCCATCTCGTGGGCATTTTGGAATTCACACCCTGTGCTGTTCGCCGGGGAAAGTGATTCTGTGCTGCCGCCTCGTGGACAACGTTGGGAACGACACCCGTCTGGGTGTCACCTGGAAATGCTCTTCTTCTCTGCTCCCAGCTCGACAAGTTAGGCTCCAGTTTGTTTCTTTAAACACTTGAAATGCCCACAACGTCACCAATATCAACTTCCATTAAAAGGGGGGCAACGCTGTGTAAGAGATACATAAACGTGTCTTACTGGACGTTCATTCTCTTTAGAAAACAGGGAAAGAAAGAATGAGCAAAGACAAGGATGCTTCTTGTGAAGTTGATGTTTTGTCTGTAAGAATTTCCTAAGGCCCTTGTTGAGAGTTGCTGGGACCTCAGTAGACGCTGACATGGGATACCGAGTGTGATTTCTCCTGTTTGTTGTAACATAACCTAGAGAGGGTTCAAGCAGTTGGATTGTAACTAGGTTGTGAGGCTTCGTCTTTTTTTTTTTTTAAATGTGTATCTGACTTAATTACTACATTCAGAAGACAACCTGATCACTCTTATATTGCAAAATGTGTTTTAATTTTAATTTAGTGAAGCGTTTTTATGCAGAGTATTACTGGGCATTTCTCATCTGAAAGGGAACTCAATAACTTTTCTGTTTCTTTTGAAGTACCCCACCTCGTGTCTATTCTCAGTGGAGTGTGTTACCAGTACCCCGATAGGAAGGACTGCATGCCGGTGGGGGAGACGGTTGTTTTATGGTTGTTTTTCTTTTGTTAGAAGATAAACTGAACTCATACTGTATGCCACCATTTTCTCTTTGGAGTGAATCCAGTTTTAGGTTTGGCTCTGATTCCTCTCCATCCACAAGTCCCTCAGCTGGTCGATCATCTTCTCTCCACTGCTGTTTCTTTCCCTTGCGTTTACACCTCTCACTAACCGATGTAGCATCTTCTCTTGACAGTCTTCAGCTAGTGTCCGGCTATTTTTTCTCACCCTGAGATTTCCCTCTTTGGAAATGGCCCTACTTTCAGCATCATTCTCTTGTTCACCAGCTCTTTGTATTAATTCCAGGAGAGCCATCGTCTACAAGTGTCACTCAACTAAAACCACACTGTGGCTGAAACTCCAGAGTCTAGTTGTATTAGTAGAAAGTGTTAAAGTTGTTCATGAATGTCAATCTAAAGAATACTCATGTAATAGTCACGGGTCTTTTTTTTTAGTATTCAATGGAAATGAAAGGATTTTTTTAAAAGCTGAGACTTCTAGTAGGTAATGAACTTCACAGAAATGAAAATTAATAGTAAAATGAGTTGTATGTATAAGAAAAACTGGACATATCTTGTGTGTAGAAGAAAGGTGTGAGATTTGGAGATGTGTTTTTGAAGGAAAGGCAGTTAAAGTGAAGCTGTTAAGGCAGTTAAGTGAAGCTGATTGTTTTAGAATGGGAAACATGGACACGGGTCCCGAATATGAAGTTAGACTAAACAGAGAAATCCTGAGAGGATAAGTGTTATGTATGGTCAAGCCAGATAAGGATGGAATACGTTCAATGAATAAGTGAAGTTACATGTAAACGTTAAGGTGACCTAGCAGCGGACTTTGGTTCTTTCTGACTTTGTTAAAGAAGAAAGTTTTCCTTCATCGTCCCGCTCCAAAGAAGATGTTATAAAAAGTTTTCTGTCTGCAAGGCAAAGATACTATGTTCTCCTAAAACAGTTTTCTGTTTTATTTCTGGTCCTGGATTACTAAGAAAACAATCCTGTCAACCTTGAGTACCAAAGTTATGTTAATCATATATCGATTGTCACGTTGGATAAATGAATAATTTATGTTGCTTCATAATGACATAGGGATGGGAAACATGGGGGACTAGTGTTTCTGAAGCACAGACTCCAAGCCTCCACGGCCCCCTTGCCAAGGACGAATGAATACAAACCTGAAGTGCTTTTCACACAAATACTATTAAGAGCCAACTTTGGCTGTCTATAACAGTGCAGCTTATTTTATTGCATCTTCCAGCAATATGTTTTGGGTCTATTTCTTCTTTTGCATTATCTTATCCATGCTGTGGCTGTAATTTTCAAAAAAAGCTGAGGGAGTTCAGTACAGGTCACTCCTAGATGTGTGATTGTGGTGGGTGGTTTGTTAGAGCTAAGGGTAATTTTCTCCTCAGGCTGATGATAAACTTCTGGCCCTCCCTTTATGCAGAGTAATGGGAAATAGGGGCTTTGCCCATAATGAGATCATCAGCCACCATCTCTGTGTGACCCACCTAGAGGGCAGGGCAACCTGATAGTCACTGATCATGTGCTCTAATCTTTCTGCCCTGGCTCTTTGAGGCCCCAAGGTCACCTGAGCTCAGCCCTAGGTCAGGATGCGTTCAATCTGCACTTCCCCTTCCATCACTGTACCTCTCCTGCTTGTGGGGTCTCTGACTCTTGTGTGTGGGGTTCCCATACAGATGTAGGGTGTCTGACAATTAAGTTCGGGAAATTCTCACTCACTTCTTTTGATATCTGAGGCATTACTCAATGTGAACATGTACCAACTAGACAAAGAGTTGGTCACGTTCACTACGTGGAAGTGCTGTAAAGGCTGTACAAAAAGGAGGACCCTATCTTTGCGCCAACAGTTCGGCCTCTTGTATGACGACAGTGTACCAGCTCACAGGGCACTGTCTGTTAGGGAGTTTCAGTTGCAAAAAACAGAACAGTCAGGACTACCTAAGGTAAAGATTGACCTTTGTCAAGGAAGCTGCAGGCCAAGGATGTGACTTCCCGCCATGGCCCACCCTAGTTACTAATTGTTATGTTCACACCATCCTATGTGGTTATTTTCAGTCTCCTGAGCTTGGTCAGGTTTAACCTGTGGCCCCTTTTCTGTCCTCATGCTCTTGTCGTCACCTTGCAGCGATCCTTTCCAGTCCCAAGAGACCTTACTTCATCCCTAGCTCAGGATGCCTTATCTACCCCTGTTCCCTTCTATCTCCCTACCTCTCTTGTATGTGGGGTCCCTTACTCTCCTCTGTGCATGGATTCGCATGTGTCTGCGATAGATCTGCTTTTTTTCTCTCCGTCATCAATTTCATATGTATTTCATTATTACAGCAGTCAGAAGCCTGGGGGTAGAAGAAAGTCTGTTAGTGTCCTACATAAGGAAGTAGTCAGATATTTAATAAAAGGTGAAATATGGGAGTGTATCTACATGACCGGGTCCTGAAATAAGATTCGACAATGTAACTAAACTAAGTTATTCTCAGGACTGAATGATTAGATCAATGAAAAAGGTGAACTTGAACCTATGGAACTGCTGGATGCAAAACTTTTATTAAGGTTTCAAAGGTGGGAATGAATGGGACCAAAAGTTTTCCCTTGGGCAAGTTGGACTTTAATCTGGTTGTTGGGAAAGGAATGACTCAGAAAGAAGCTTTGACCCTCCCTCTGTCCTAATCAGGTTTAGGGAAAGTCCTGTTTAGGGAAGGAACCTTGGCATAAACTCCTTAGCATAAGGTGGGAACACACCCAGTGGAGCCTGCTGACCACCCTTCCCCATGTCCCATAATGTTCTGGGTTGCCTTCCAACAATGTACCTGCCACGTGTATTGAGCTTTTCCATATGTCCTGCAGAGTGCCCATTCTGTCAATAAAATCTAGAAGTACATCCCAGACCTTTCCAAAATGTCCTCTATGCCATGTGTCGTTTCACTGTCTGTAGAACATTCCTGCCTCTGTGAATTCCTCCTGCACATGTATCAACTTTCCAGTGGGGTTTGGTAAGGGTGAGATGTGATGGGTTCCACACAGGCATCGCTTAGATATGGGGTGGGAGGAGTCGTTGTCACAGGGACCTGGTGCTGCTTGTCCTCCTGTGAAGGGCCTGGCCACCACCTCCCTTCCCCCCTGTCCCTGTCCCCAGCAGCCGGCCCCGGTCCCACCACAAAACCAGCCCAGGGAGCGCCTGGCCCAATGCACCCTGATCTCCTGTGCAGATTTTCCTCAGTGGAATGATCAGGATTCCACCCAACGCTGCCAGGACTGTTTGGGTCACTCTTGTGTGTCCAGCATGTCCTGTGTGCCCGCCCTAAGGGCCCATTTCGGCCTCTGTCCTGGACTCAGGACTGTGTGAGAATCAGTCTCCCGTTCAAGTCCCATGTGAAACGGAGATAAGAACCGTCTCTGCCTTATCTGGAAAGGGGGAGCAGTGGGTGAGAGGAGGCCTGCGAAGGGCCCGAAACGGGGTTTATCGCTCAGCGAGGGAGCTTCTTCCCAGGTGTCCAGTTTGTCATCCAAACGCGGAGCGAGGAAGCAGTGTCTGCTGCCATCTCGTGGGCATTTTGGAATTCGCACCCTGTGCTGGTCGCCGGGGAAAGTGATTCTGTGCTGCCGCCTCGTGGACAACGTTGGGAACGACACCCGTCTGGGTGTCACCTGGAAATGCTCTTCTTCTCTGCTCCCAGCTCGACAAGTTAGGCTCCAGTTTGTTTCTTTAAACACTTGAAATGCCCACAACGTCACCAATATCAACTTCAATTAAAGGGGGGCAACGCTGTGTAAGAGATACACAAACGTGTCTTACTGGACGTTCATTCTCCTTAGATAACAAGGAAACAAAGAATGAGAAACGACAAGGATGCTTCTTGTGAAGTTGATGTTTTGTCTGTAAGAATTTCCTAAGGCCCTTGTTGAGAGTTGCTGGGATCTCAGTAGACGGTGACATGGGATACCAAGGACAAACTTTTCTGTTTCTTTTGAAGTACCCCACCTCGTGTCTATTCCCAGTGGAGTGTGTTAACAGTACCCCAATAGGAAGGACTGCATTCCGGTTGAGGAGACGGTTGATTTATGGTTGTTTTTCTCTTGTTAAAAGATAAAGTGAACTCATAATGTATGCCACAATTTCCCCTTTGGAGTAAGTCGTCCAGTTTTAGGTTTGGCTCTGAGTCCTCTCAGTCCACAAGTCCCTCAGCCAGTCAATCATCTTCTCTCCACTGGTGTTTCTTTCCCTTGCGTTTGCACCTCTCACTAACCGATGTAGCATCTTCTCTTGACAGTCTTCAGATAGTGGCCATGCTTTTTTATCACTGTGAGATTGCCCTACTCTCAGCATCATTCTCTTGTTCACCAGCCCTTTGTATTAATTCCAGCAGAGCCATCGTCTGCAACTGTCACTCAACTAAAAGCACACTGTGGCTGAAACTCCAGACTCTAGTTGTATTTGTAGAAAGTGTTAAAGTTGTTCATGAATGTCAATCTAAAGAATACTCGTGTAATAGTCACAGGGCTTTTTTTTTGTAATCACTGGAGATGAAGGCTTTTTTTTAAAATGAAGACTTCTGGTAGTAAATGAGAGTCACAGAAATAAAAATTAATAGGAAAATGAATGGTGTATATAAGAAACACAGGATATGTCTTGGGTCTAGAAAAAAGGTGTGAGATGTGGAGATGTGTTTTTCAAGGAAAGGCAGTTAACTTTGAAGCTGGTCATTTCAGAATGGGAAACAGGTTACACTGGATCCGAATCTGAATGTAGACTGGACAGAGAAATCTTGAGAAAAGAAGTGTTATGTATGGTTAAGCCAGATAAGGGTGGATTACTTTCAGTGAAGTAAATGAACTTCAATATGAAAACTAAGTTGCCGTAGCAGCGGAGTTTGGTGCTTTCTGACTTTGTTAAAGGCCAAATTTTCCTTCATCGTCCAGCTTCAGAGATGTTATGAAAAGTTTTCTGTCTACAAAGCAAAGATCCTATGTTGTCTTAAAAGAGTTTTCTGTTTTAATCTCATCCTGGATTGGGAATAAAACAATCCCGTCAACCTTGAGTACCAAAGTTGTGTTAATCATATATTGAGTGTCACGTTGGATAAATGAATAATTTATGTTGCTGCATAATGACATAGGGATGGGAAACATGGGGGACTAGTGTGTTTTGGAAGCACAGACTCCTTCTATGCCTCCATAGTTCCCTTGCCAAGGACAAATTGATTGGATAGGATGGATTGGATAGGATGGATTGGATAGGATGGATTGGATAGGATAGACAGGATAGGATAGACTGGATAGAATGGATTGGATTGGATGGATTCGATAGGATGGATTGGATAGATTGGATAGACTGGATAGGATAGACTGGATAGGATAGACTGGATAGGATAGACTGCATAGATTGGATAGACTGGATAGATTGGATCGATTGGATTGGATGGATTGGATAGAATAGACTGGATAGGATACACTGGATAGGATAGACTGGATAGGATAGACTGGATAGGATAGACTGGATAGGATAGACTGGATAGATTGGATGGATTGGATCGATTGGATAGGATGGATTGGATAGGATGGATTGGATAGGATGGATTGGATAGATTGGATTGGACAGATTGGATTGGACAGATTGGATTGGATAGAGATTGCATAGATTGGGATTGGATAGGATGGATTGGATAGATTGGATAGGATACATTGGAGCGGACAGATTGGATTGGACAGATTGGATTGGATAGATTGGATTGGATAGATTGGATAGATTGCATAGATTGGATAGGATAGATTGGATCGGATGGATGGATTGGATTAGAACGATGATTAGATCAGGGGGCCAATTAGATCAGGGGCCGATTAGATCATGGGGCCGAATAGATCATGGCGTTGATTAGATTGGGCTGATTAGATCATGGCGTTGATTAGATCAGAGGCTGATTAGATCAGAACATTGATTAGATCGGGCGCTGATTAGATCATGGCGTTGATTACATCACGGCGTTGATTAGATCAGGGGGCTGAATAGATCAGGGGCTGATTAGATCAGGGCACTGATTATATCAGGGGTCTGAGTAGATCAGGGCATTGATTAGATCAGAGGCTGATTAGATAATGGCGTTGATTAGATCAGGGGCTGTTTAGATCAGAGGTTGATTAGATCAGGGCATTGATTAGATTGGATAGACTGGATAGATTGGATCGATTGGATTGGATGGATTAGATAGAATAGACTGGATAGGATAGACTGGATAGGATAGACTGGATAGATTGGATGGATTGGATCGATTGGATAGGATGGATTGGATATGATGGATTGGATAGATTGGATTGGACAGATTGGATTGGATAGAGATTGCATAGATTGGGATTGGATAGGATGGATTGGATAGATTGGATAGGATACATTGGATCGGACAGATTGGATTGGACTGATTGGATTGGATAGATTGGATTGGATAGATTGGATCGGATGGATGGATTGGATTAGAACGATGATTAGATCAGGTGGCCGATTAGATCAGTGGGCCGATTAGATAATGGCGTCGATTAGATCGGGGGGGGGCTGATTAGATCGGGGGGGCTGATTAGATCATGGCATTGATTAGATCATGGCGTTGATCAGATCAGAGGCTGATTAGATCAGGTGGCTGATTAGATCAGGGCATTGATTAGGTCAGGGGCTGATCAGATCAGAGGCTGATTAGATCATGGCGTCGATTAGATTAAAAATTAATAGGAAAATGAATGGTGTATATAAGAAACACAGGATATGTCTTGGGTCTAGAAAAAGGTGTGAGATGTGGAGATGTGTTTTTCAAGGAAAGGCAGTTAACTTTGAAGCTGGTCATTTCAGAATGGGAAACAGGTTACACTGGATCCGAATCTGAATGTAGACTGGACAGAGAAATCTTGAGAAAAGAAGTGTTATGTATGGTTAAGCCAGATAAGGGTGGATTACTTTCAGTGAAGTAAATGAACTTGATTAGATCAGAGCGCTGATTAGATCAGAGGTTGATTATATCATGGTGCTGATTAGATCAGAGGCCGATTAGATCATGGCGCTGATTAGATCTGAAGCTGATTAGATCAGGACAATGATTAGATCAGGGCATTGATTATATCAGGGCATTGATTATATCAGGGTCTGATTAGATCAGGGCATTGATTAGATCAGGGCATTGATTAGATCAAGGCCGATTAGATCAGAGGCCGATTAGATCAGGGCATTGATTAGATTGGATAGACTGGATAGATTGGATCGATTGGATTGGATGGATTGCATAGAATAGACTGGATAGGATAGACTGGATAGATTGGATAGATTGGATCGATTGGATAGGATGGATTGGATAGATTGGATTGGACAGATTGATTAGATCGCGGGCTGATAAGATCGGTGGCTGATGAGATCTGGGTGGCTGATTAGTCCAGGGGCTGATTAGATCAGAGGCTGATTAGATCATGGTGTTGATTAGATCAGGGCGTTGATCAGATCAGAAGCTGATTAGATCAGGACATTGATTGGATCAGAGGCTGATTGGATCAGAGGCTGATTAGATCAGGGAGCTGATTAGATTAAGGGGCTGATTAGATCGGAGGCTGATTACATCGGAGGCTGATTAGATCAGGGAGCCGATTAGATCAGGGAGCCGATTAGATCAGGGAGCCGATTAGATCAGGGAGCCGATTAGATTAGGGAGCTGATAAACTTCTGGCCGTCCTTTAACTATCCAGAATAATTGGAAATAAGGGCTTTGTCCACAATGAGATCATCAGCCACCATCTCTGTGTGACTAGCCTAGAGGGCAGGGTAACCTGATAGTCACTGATCATCTGCTCTAATCTTCTGCCCTGGCTCTTTGAGGCCCCAAGGTCACCTGAGCTGAGCCCTAAGTCAGGACGTGTTCAATAGGCACTTCCCTTTCCATCTCTCTACCTCTCCTGCTTGTGGGGTCTCTGACTCTTGTGTATTGTTCCCATACAGATGTAGGGGGTCTGACAATTAAGTTCGGGAACTTGTCGCTTACCTCTTTTGATGTTTGAGGCATTACTCACTGTGACCATGTACCAACTAGAGAAAGAGTTGGCCACGTTCACTACGTGTAAGTGGTGAAAAGTGTGTACAAAAAGGACGACACAAACTTTGAGCCAACAGTTCGGGCTCTTGTATCACGACAGTGTACCAGCTCACAGGGCAATGCCTGTGAGGGAGTTTCAGTTGCAAAAAACACAACACACAGGCTCAATTATGGTAAAGATTGACCTTTGTCAAGGAAGCTGCGGACATGGATGTGACTTCCCCCCATGGCTCACCCTAGTTAGGAATTCTTATGTTCACACCATCCTATGTGGTTATTTTCAGTCTCCTGAGCTTGTCAGGTTTAACCTTGGCCCCTTTTCTGTCCTCATGCTCTTGTCTTCACCTTGCAGCAACCCTTTCCAGTCTCCAAGAGACCTTACTTCATCCCTGGTTTAGGGAAACAACTTTGGTATAAACTCCTTAGGATAAGGTGTGAACAGGCCCAGTGGAGCCTGCTGACAACCCTTGCCCCTTGTCCAGTTATGTTCTGGTTGCCTAACAACAATTTTACTTATGTGAGTGTGCCACACTTTCTAAATTACCTGCAAATTACCCAATCTGACCTGTCTGCCTTTTGAATTTTTACATGTTTGTGAATTCTTCATTCGCATAAGTTTAAAATTCGATGTTATCTTCTGATTCTGTTAACTTATGATCAGCTCATCTAGAAGTTGTTATTATAGGCAGAGAGAACAGGGCCAAGGTGAGAGGGGGGAGGGAAGGAAGGAAGACTTGAGGGGAAACAAAGAAAAGAGGAGATGAGATCAGTTCTAAGAAAAGGTGCAGCTACAGCTAATTGTAATGGGTTATTCCATCATTAGCATTACAGGCAGGGAAAAATCTACACCCCTGGTGTCCCAGGACAGTTCCTACAAGGCAATCCCTACTCTAATGGGAAGGCTTTGGCTTCAAAGACATACCCTGGGAGGTCCCTGGAAACTCCCTGGATCACCTTGGGACTCCACCCCTGAACATTTCCCGCCCTGTTTCCAATATAAACCTAAATTTTCTTTGTTGCAGCACAGTTGCTTTTACTTTTGGGTTGGTCCGTGCTTGCGTTTTGTGGATATATTTTCTGTGTTTTAATATTTCCTCTGCTTGCTTGCCTTTGTTTATGAGGCGTTGTTCCTACATCCTGGAATTCTTTCCTATGATGGGTCTGACTTGCTCGCCGATAACACACTTACCGGTTCGAGCAAAAGAAATAATTTTTTAAGGCTCCCACAGTATTGGTCAAGCCTGCGATAAAAATTACTGGCCGGGGCACTGCTAGCTCCTGGTAACTGCTGCAGGTGTGACCTCGGGGACCTGTGGCAGCAGAGGTAAGTGGCAATTTTGTTCACCCTGTCAGCCTTTCTGGTCTATTTCTGATGGTTTTGGGAGAATTTAGACGTGCATCATGTCGTTTTCCTCTCTTTTACATGTAGATTGGGAAGAAAATATATTTGTCAAGCTAGCTTCTCAGAAATAGCGACTGACATGTTTTCTTTATTGAATGTTGCCTACCAGAGATGGGACATTTTTCGTGTCTGTCTCTTGTGTCATTTGTCATAAGGAAATAGCACAGGGACAGAAATGGTTTGGCTTCCTTGTGTAAGCATTGAAAAGGCTCATTGGTTTGAGTAGCTATTAAAAATCGTACCATCAGTGGTTAGACTGGATCCTTTGAATTGGAAAAACTTCTAATTTGGAAAATGTGTTAGAGAACTCTCATGACCACATTTTTAATAAAAGGCATACAAGGAAATCGAACTATTCTTAATCTTTTCAATGAATTATTTATCTTCTTGGGTCCTATCAGATGCTAAAATCAATATAAGGTTTAAAAAAGGCAGAAGGGAAAATCAAGGGATGAGCACATGTTAAAAATCTTTCCGGAGATTTAAGATTTAGAGAACTGGTATGTTTACAGTTTTAAAGGATTTAATAACCAATCAGAAAATTGAAAAAAATGGAAGATGATTTTTATCAGTCTGATGGAAATTAGAAAGTCAGCATCTGCCCAGGCACTCTGCTGAGTAGATCTGAAATGGAAACAGCTATAACTGCCCCACGTCTGCTGTGGTAAATAAAATAAAAACTCCAAAAGGGGTACTTTTAACATTGCAAGCCTCTCGTGCAGCCTGGCTCCCCTTTTCCTACCTCAAAAACTGAAGCAAAAATAAAACCCGGAGCAGTCCCCTTAGCAGTAGACAGGAATACTCCATGCAGGAGCCTCACAAAATTTACCTGCCACATGTGTTCAGCTTTCCTGAATTATCTGTAAATCTGTCATTTGCACATGTAAAGATTAAGAGCCCAATCCCACCCTTGTCTAAAATGTCATATTTACATGATTTCTTCTCACTCTTTGGAAATTTCATGGTTGTGTGAATTTTTGGTGTGCATGTATTACAATTCCTAGTCTCTGCAGTTGGGTTGAAGTTAGGGGTGCAAGTTCTATGTTTTCTAAATTTAGATCTGCAGAAGAAAATGTGAGATGTGGGGACAGAGTCCCACAGCATTTTCCAGGTTGGAAAGGTACTGTCTCGGATAGTAGATGGTCATCAGCTGTGACTAGTTGGCCATCAGGTGGTACCCGTTAGCCATTAGCCACTAACGTAACTGACTTGGCTAAACAAGCCTGCGTGGATTGCCGTTAACATGGCGGATTGCAGTTAGCAAGTGAGGTTGGCTGGCAGAGAAGCAGACGGTAGGTGGGGACAGAGTCCCAGAGAGCAGTATCCAGGCTCTCGGCCTCACGTGGGGAGGTGCTGGCTCCGGTGGTGCATGACCATCAACTGATTGGTTGGCCATCAGCTATAACCGATTAGCCAATTGGCTACTGATGTAACTGGTTGGTTGATTGGTTGGTTGGTTGGTTGTCAGGCAGAGATGTGAACGGTGGAGTGCCGCGTCGTGTGGCTACTGCGTGGGTCTCGCCAGCCCGCGAGAGAATACAGTGGTATGACTCCACTACTTATAAGTCCATGGGTGTTCCTTTTTGGCTTAGCCATATCCTGTGTTCTTTGTGGAGCGGGAGCTCAGACCCCGCAGGCCGCCCCGCAGGAAAAATGGCGCAGCCAGAAGAGTCGCCCGCTCGACAGCAGGCCGCGGATTGTGTGGCTCCTGCTCCCCGTCTCCAACCCAGCCGCCAGCGAGAATAGTGGTATGACTCCCCTATCTGTGGTCCGTTGGTGTGCATTTTTGGCCTCACCATATCCTGTGTTCTTGTGTGGGGAGTGGGACTAGAGACGCTGCATGACACCCTGCATGGGGGAGGCTCACTTCTTGTACCTGGAGACTAGCGTTTTTATTCTTTCCTCCCAGATTTGTTCATTTTTTCTGTGGCTGTCTTGCATGTCCTTTGTCATAAGAAGGAACTACCATGGGGACAGAACACAGGCAAAGGTTCCCGTAATCCTGTCACTAGAGCCGACCCCACAGGGTGGGGAGTTAAGTGGTTCTCCCCAGACCGGCGTCTGTGGAGACAAACTTTGTGGGTCCCCATCTAAAAACCACTTGAGGTTTTTCTTTCCTTCTCGTTCTGTGTCCCAGTAGCTTGGCTTTGTGACCTAGGAAGCCAATCCTCTCCGGTCCCCACCATCGGCCAGGTGCACTTACTCCATGGAGTCTGGTGGCCAGTGGGAGAAGCTGGGGTTCCCAGTGCGCCTCTGCCTGGCTGTGCCAGCTCCCAGGGGCATGTGTCCTGAGGGGCCTCTGCCCATAAGGGGCATCTGTCCCCCCAGCCTTCCTTACCTGTTAGTAATGTACCCATCACGGTCCAGTAGCACCTGCCGGGACCACAAATTATTGGATTTGGGGCTGGAGGTGCCTCACATTTTGTGGGAGAATTGAGACACCCTGTTCAACCCACCATCCTGACCACCTGTGTGACGAAGGTCTCTGCTTTCTCTCACTTGTGGGTGACCCTTTGCCTATGGGAGGGCTGCTTCCTCTGCATTCTGTGGAGGGGCCTCTGGCCTCCTGGCCTGAGCTGTAAGGAGGCTGTTTGGTGTCTCACTATTTAGTCCTCACTCTCCATGTACAGACGATGGGTCCTATATTAGGAAACACTTCTAAATTTGAATTGTGTTATAGAGCTCTTGTGACAACCAGCTGTTGGTAAAACATCTTGTGTATTCTCTGTAGTTATTACTAATTGTGTTAATTTGTGATCTGTGTGAAACCAGTGTGTGTGTGTGGTAAGATGGGTTTGTAGCTCTGGACGTTGTTACTAGTTTGTAATAATTGATTGGTTTGAAGAAATTAAATGCTTATATAAGTAAATAAAATATAAACTAACTCATGCTTTTCAGGATCAGCTGATCTGGTGAAATATTTAATCTTAAAGCTGGATTTAGTTTGGTTTTATCACATAGTCATGTCTTGGAAAGATTTTTTTTAACTGGGTTTATAAAATAATTTTGAAATCTCATAATTTTTAATATATAAAATAGATACTATGAAAATATATAGTATTAAGGTAAACTTTTTAGTGATAATTATGTTATACATAAGCATAGAAAAAGTGTTCTAGATGTCTTTGGTAATTTGAAACTTGAAAATTTTGTTATCCAAATTAATGATGGATATGTATTGAATGTCTAGACTATTTCCAAATACGAGAAAATAAGGAAACACTAATTACTGAAGATTTATAAATTTTTTGCTATTTATTGTACAGGAACTAAATATATTGGTGTATTAGTAAACATGTCTTCTGCCACATTAAAAGTTGTGTGTGCTATGGGGAAATATTTCTAAATCATCAATATGTTCATAATTGCATCCACCTGGTGTGGCCCTGCAGTATTCCTTAGTTTTCACTGCTGACTAAGATGCATATTTGGATTGTTTAGGCCTCTGCTATTGTGAACAGTGATGCTGTGGATTCATGTATCAGTGTTTGTTTGAAGATCTGTTCCCAATTTAGAGGGGTCTGTTTCTATAAGTGGATTTGTTGAACCACACAGGAATTTTTTATGGGGTGGAAATTCCAAACTATAGTACACCCAGCCCACACCATTTAACATTTTCAGAAGGAATATTTAAGGGTTCTCATTTCTCCACATTGTTGCTGCCATTTGTTTTTTCCGATTATAGCCATTCTGTTTCATGTGAAGGGGTTTTACATTGTAGCTTTAATTTGCATTTCCATCATGACTAATGATGTTTAACATCTTGGAGTGTCTGTTGTCCATTTTTATGGACTATGAGAAGCTTCTGTTCAGGTCATTTAAAAATTTCAGTTGTCTTTGTCCATTAGTTGTAAAAATACTTTACTCAGGATAAGACTCTTGCAGGTATATGTGTACCTATGTTCTTCCATTTGAGGTGTTGCCTCCGCTTTCTGGATAGCTCCTTTTGATGCATGTACGTTTTTTATTTTGAGGATGTCCAATTTATCTGTTTGTTCCTCTCTGCCTTATGTGGAAAAGGGGAGCAGTGGGTGAGAGGAGGCCTGTGAAGGGCCCGAAACGGGATTTATTTGACAGGGAGTTAGCTTATTCCCTGGTGTCTGGTTTCTCATTGAAATGCAGAGCAAGGAAACGCTCTCTGCTGCCATCTCGTGGGCATTTTGGGAATGACACCGTTTTGGATGTCACCTGTAAATGCTATTCTTCTGTGCTCCCAGCTTGACAATTTAGACTCCAGTTTGTTTTTTTAAACACTTGAAGTGCCCACAACAAACAATATCAACTTCTATTAAAAGGGGGGGACCGCTTGGTAAGATACATAAATGTGTTGTACTGAAGGTTCATGATATTTAGATAAATAACAAAGAATGGAAAAAACAAGGATGCTTCTTGGTAATTTATTTTGTAAGAATTTCCTAAGGTCCTTGTTCAGAGTTATTGTGATCTCAGTAGATCCTATGTTGTCTTAAGAGTTTTGTGTTTTAATCTGGTACTGGATTACTAAGAAAAGACATGTTAACCTTAAGTACCAAAGTTGTATTAATCATATATTGAGTGTCACATTGGATAAATGAATAATTTATGTTTCATAATGACAGACGGATGGAAAACATGGAGGTCTAGTGTGGTTTTGAAACACAGACTCCATGCCTCCACGACTCCCTTGCCAAGGACGAATGAATACAAACCTTGAGGTGCTTTTCACACAAATATTAAGAGCCAACTTTGGCTGTCTACACAGGGCAGCTTATTTTATTTCACCTGCCAGCAATATGTTTTGGGTCTATTTCTTCTTTTGCATTATCTTATCCATGCTGTGGCTGTAATTTTCAAAAAAAGCTGAGGGAGTTCAGTACAGGTCACTCCTAGATGTGATTGTGGTGGGTGGTTTGTTAGAGCTAAGGGTAATTTTCTCCTCAGGCTGATGATAAACTTCTGGCCCTCCCTTAGTTATGCAGAATAATGGGAAATAGGGGCTTTGCCCATAATGATCTTCAGCCACCATCTCTGTTACCCACCTAGAGGGCAGGGAAAGCTGATAGTCACTGATCATCTGCTCTAATCTTTGTGCCCTTGCTCTTTGAGGCCCCAAGTTCACTTTAGCTCAGCCGTAGCTCAGGATGTGTTCAGTACGCACTTCCCCTTCTCTGTACCTCTTCTGCTTGTGGGGTCTCTGACACTTGTGTGTGGGTTCCCATACATATGTTTGGGGTGTGACAATTAAGTTCACGAACTTGTCCCTCACCTCTTTTGATATCAGAGGGCTTATTCATTATGAATTTGTATAAACTAGAGAAACAGTTAATCAAGTTTACTATGTGGAAGTGCTGAAAGGCTGCATTTAAAGGATGACCTGAAGTTTTCACCAACAATTCAGGCTTTTGCATCTTGACAATGTACCAGTTCACACGGCACTGTCTGTGAGTTTTTAGTCAGTAAACGAATAACTATTGGAACACCCCTACTCACCTGATCTGGCCCCCAGCGACTTCTTCCTTTACCCGAAGACAAAAGAAATATTGAAAGGAAGACATTTTTATGACATTCATGACATCAAGCGTATCGTTCCATGATGACTGTTCTGGTCATTCCAGAAAAAGAACTCCAAAACTGCTTCGACGGGTGGACTAGGCGCTGGCACCAGTGCATGGTTTCTGAAGGGGAGTACTTCGAAGGTTACCATAGCGATATTCAGCAATGAGGGATGTCACATTTTCTGTAGGATGAGTTCATGAACTTCATTGTCCTACCTCGTATGTATTACATTGGGTTATTTTCTCTTGCTAATCTTTCTCGTGTCTGTTTGATTATTAGAGTAGCCAGAAGAACATGGAGGGTCGAGGAAAGTTCATCGCAGACTCGGTGCTGTGAGCAGAACAGACTCTCTAGCTGGAAGCCGGACTTCACCTCCAGGCTGCGAGAGATCGAGAGATCCTGGGGAACGGACACTGGCCTGCGCAAGGTAAGATTCTTACGCGGTCGACACACACACACACACACACACACACACACACACACACACACACACACACAGGGTCGAGGAAAGTTCATCGCAGACTTGGTGCTGTAAGAAGAACAGACTCGAGGGATGGAAGCCGGACTTTGCCTCCAGGCTGCTAGAGATTGGTAGATCCTGGGGCATCTGACACTGGCCTACGTAAGGTAAGGATTCTTACCACGTCGACACACACAAACAGAAACATACACACAACCCCCCCAGATTTCCATTGTAGGATGTGGTGTAAGACAAACGGCTGCTGGAGACCAGGAGATCGGCTGCTGGAGACCAGGAGATCCTGGGGCATGTGACACCGGTCTGCCTAAGGTAAGGATTCTTACCCCCTCAGCACGCGCGAACACACACACACACACACACACACACACACACACACACACACACACAGACACACTCTTCTGTTGTAGGATGTGGTTCAAGGCAAACTGGTGAGAATATTTTTCTCTCCCTAATTCTTATTGGAAGGAGAAAATATTTGTGACTCTTTTCTTGGGTAGTGGCGCATTGTTATTTAGTATAAGTGCTCGTGGGTCTCACATTTCTAGTCTCTGTCTGATTTCTCCTTTCATCCTCTCATATGTCCCGAGAGCTCGGCCTTATGATCAATTAGAATATTTTGTCTATGGCCTCCGTCCTAGTGTGTGCAATACCAGGATGCACCTTGCTGCATATTTGCTCATGACAAGTTTGCAAGAGAGCTTTCTGTGTCTCACATTCCTCCCTGTAGCATTAAGGGGCTGTGATATAAGTGGCCACAGATTTTGGTTGTTGAATACGCATTCCCCATGTACACTGAGATGGACTTGAGGCAGCAAAATACTACATATTACGTGAGGCAATAAGTAAGATAAAGAGACTAAAGCAAAGTAAGAGTGTTTCCAAGGTGCTGGGGAACTGACACAACGTCTTGGCTTCAGGTGTGTCCTGTGATCCTACTGTTGTAGAGTTCCGACTAGGGCTCCCAGGAAACTAATTATGTTTTTTTCCAATAGATTATCAGTCGGAAAAATGTTAGGCCATAGCAATTACAATCAGTAAGCATGGGGACAATGAATCCGAAGTTATTGGGTAATTAACTGTGGTTGTAGGTAGGGGGACATGATTCCGGCACTTTCACAATGTACATGAAGTTACTATGGCCACAGGGTAACCTACGTGATCCCATTCATGGGTTCCACTGGCGGGTCAGCTATTGTTCAACCAGGGTAGCTGGCGAGGCCTTCCCAAGTTTATTCCTGCTTACTGTGGAGTCAGTTTCTGGGTGCCACGCGGACAGCATGTTCTCCTTACGTAACAAGTGGAAGGCACAATGGGGGTACATAACTCACATTGTGATTACTTCATATTTGGTCCTTGACCCTTTGTGACTTCTATCTTGGGGTATATTTCATATGGTTGTTGGTGAGGATAACAAAGTACATGCTTGAGTACATAATGGGTAAATTGAATACAGCAGCAGGTATATAACACTATAGCAATAAAAGCAATAAACAAATATATCCATTCTTTAAAATTTGGCCCCCAAGACCCGATCCAATTTGTAATAGCAGATAAATCCAGGCCAAAGAAGCCCTCTCTCTGTGTGTAATATTTTTGGATAAAACACGCAGGTCCTTGAGGTATTCTTTACTTAGCTCGTATTATCAGATTAAAAGAGCACATTCCCTTAAACTCTTTACACCCATGATTATGTCATAGCGGGAGCTAATTAATAGTAGCCCTATTCTCCAATATTGCTTCCCTAACTTCACCTAATTCTTGATTAATTTGTGATGTAGCTTTCGAAATGGCATTAATGGCCTTATCCATGCTACATTCCAAGTGACTTATCTTAACATTTAAAGCAATGGACATCGCTGGGAGAACAAAGTAAGGGAAATATATCTGCGGGGTAAATAAGGATAGATCATATACACAATTTCGAGTTAGTCTGTCTTTCTTTAATTACAGGGGTCATCATGTCAGTGTTACTTATTTGAGGCATGAATACAGTAAATCGCCCTATTCAGGGTCCAATACCTGCAGAAGGTATGAGAATAGGCCTTCTCTCCAGATGAAAAACTCCATAATATAATTTTATATAGGAAATTACTTGGCCTACCATAACATATTACAATTAAAATGAGATATATCCTTAATTCATTTAAAACATTTGGTAAAGAAAAGACAACCACAAAGTTGAGTCATATTTTGAACCCGGATAGAAAACACATCATATGTCCTATAACGGTAAGGGAGGCTTAATTGATCTACATCAATATATTTTCCTCTCAGTACAGGGTCTTTGGTGAAATCTGTAGCTTGAGTCCAACTGGGGATGCACAGTGCTATCAAATAAGAAGGTAAAGCTTGTTCAACACAAGTCCCTGTAGTCAAGCAGAAATTAGAAATATTTTACATTCCTGGCTAGGTAGGTTGTGATGTTTTCATTACATTGGAAGTAGATGGGTCCCTCTTCCGCTGGTATCGTCCAAATCAAATCAGAATCAGGAAGGCTCTGGCCATACAATTCCAAGAGCACTTTTTATTCCTGAAGAAACATTTGATTACCGGGCAGAATTTCAATTTTTTCTTGACCAGGAAACACTACTGTAAAGGAATTATTACTTCTTTCAGTAACCACTTTGGCCTTAAGAGCCGTGGTAGTAGGGGTATGCTTGACCCACACTCTTGCCCCTACCTTTAGCTCATTGGAGCTGAATAATTCCGCCCTGGTTGTTGTAGGATGAAGGGCATCTAACTGCCATTGCCCTTTCTGATATTGGAATATAATTGTGTAATGCAGTCTTGTGCATCGAGGGTGATGGCTTCAGGCCTAACATTAGGCAGCAATACTTGAATTTCACCAACAGAATCTGCATCAATGACTCCAGCCATTCTTTGCAGACCTTTTACTGCCAGGTTGGATCTAGGTGCAATCCATCGGAAGTGTCATAAGGCCATATGTAAATTATCTTTCCAATGTTAAGAATTTTGTCTCAATTTCCTTAATTTCTCTTGTAGTAAGCCAGCCATTCTCAAGCCTGATGCTTGTGGATAATAAGGGATGTGATACCCCCATTCTATGCTATGTTTTCAGCGATATGCCTGTATCTCCTCACCTTTAAAGTGTGGTCCATTATCACTGTGAAGGGCCATAAACAGGATTTCTCTCACAGTGAGCTCAGTCCCAGGGTCCTGGATTTTCAATTTGAGGGTGGGCAGGGAAACACTCTCTGCTTCCATCTCGTGTGCTATGTGGGAATGACACCCATTCTTGTGTCACCTGTACATGAACCACACTAATGAAATGTAGGCATAAGGATATAGGTCAATAAAACAATTCAGAAATTGATGTACACACCCATTAAAATTTTACACTAGTGGCTAACAATTCAATGTTGAAAAGATAGTTTTGAAGCAAATTATGGCATAATAACAGGATATTTGTATGGATTTAATCCTACCTGTATCACACATTACATACAAAAATAACTAAATGCATCACAAACCGAAATGTGAAAGCCAAAAGTTTACAGTATGTAGAAAACATAGGAGAATATGTTTGGCAGTGGTCAAGGGAAATCTTATTGCACAAAAGGCAAGAATCAAAAAAGAAAACTATTCAGAATAGTTAAAAAATTAAAAGCCCCCATCTCATTTGAAAGCACCATTAGTTATATAAGAGGCAAGCCACAGAATAGGTTATATCCGCAGTACATTTATCTGACAAACATGCATCCATAATACAAAGAGCCCTTACAACTCCTAAGTTAGGTAGTGAGACAAACCAATAATAAATACCCATAATATGTTACCAGATCCTTCACTTAAAAGAATACATAGGATTGACTGTGGATAAAATCCATTTAAAGAGGCTCAGCATTGGAAATGTAAATGAAAACCCCAAGGAGATGGTATTTCACAGCCAGTAGCACAGCTAAAAAAAAAAATTAGAGTACTAGAGCTCATAGAAACCTCATCCATTGCTGGTGGGATTATAAAATAGTGCAGCCTTTGGAAAACAGCTTGGTATGTCATTAAAATAGTAAACATACAGTTATATGAATCAAGTCCAATTCTTTAATTGAAAACCTATGTCCCTGTAAAGAAGAGATGTCATGTATAACAATTCACAATATGGGAATTGATAAAAAAATTTAGCTATATAATGGAATTCTACTGAGCAATAAAATGTAACAAACTAATTACTCAACTGCATGGTTAAATCTCAAAAGCATCTAAGTAAAAGAAGTCAGACACAAGAGTACACTCTGACTCCTGTATGTGTCATTGTAACACACAAAATGTATAATGACAACAGATAAGTCTCTGGTCTGTGACTGGGGATGGGAGAGCAATGGACTGCAAACAGGGCCACAGTGGAACCACTGGGAGCGATGTGTCTGTTGATGGTGGTTCCATTTGTATTCGTTTGCTAAACACTTTTAATGGGCCCAGTTTGCTCTCTGTAAATTGTACCTCAGTAAAGCTGATGTTAAGAAATACTCAGAAAATCAGGCATTTGTTGGGAAAAACCTTCATCTCCAAGAGAATGTTAATAACAAGCTGTACTCATCATTGCTGATTTTAAAATCTACTAACAGCTGAGGATGAGGTACCCCATCTACTGAGCCCTTTACTGCATTAGATTATTATGTATAACCCTACAAGGAACATACTGTTCTCCCCCCTCTAGTTAAGGGAACTAGAGTTTGGAAGTTTTAAGTAATTTGCCACAATTCACATAGTTAGTAACGGTGGACCTTCAGTTAAAAAATCGCTAGTGTGTGATTGGTCTCAATATTATAATGCCTGACACATGGCATAGCACGTTATAAAATGAGGTATTGTAGAAAAAGTAAATATGCCCCATGATCTCTCCAGAGACAAGCACTCATAGCTCTCAAATATTGTCCTGTCTCCCTCTGTCATTGTGATGATGTAATAACTTAAAATGCCACAGCTACTAAGTAAAAATTAGAATTTGAAGGGCAGAAAGTAATTATGTTTAAAACATCAAGTGGTATGTGACTTACAGACACCATTTCATTTAAATTTCACAGTAAATCTGCTCTTATGTAGTAACTTACTTCCACTTTGTGTGCTCAGTGAGCTTCCTCAGGTTGCACATGTAGAATTAGAGGAAGCCAGGATCCAAACCCAGATCACTTTGGATCCAGAATCTAGGGGCTGTACTATTTTCTGCAACCGCCTGCAGCCTCCACATCTAGCTGAGGAATCTGGCAGTTTACGAAGAGGAATGTGAAAGCACCGAGGAATTAAAAAATGCCAGTATCACAGTGTCCAAAGCTATAGGCAAAGCATATTGTTAATATTCACCATTCATTAAGCAGACACTGATGAAACCCATGGCATTGGCTTTCCTGTTACATGGCAAGAAGTGAAACAAATCGATTCAGTTAACTTGGTCCTTAGCTGAATTCCAAACTACGTTGCCCGTGTCTCAGCACCTGTACAGGAATCAGGCAAAAACAAAGTAAAGGCATGTATAAGCAGTTGAATTTAACAGATAGATTTCAATGGAATAGAGATTCCACAGATTGGGGCTTTCAGTTTGACAAGATGGAGCATGCTTCTGGACCTGCTTTACCTCTGTATCTCCCCATGAGACGTGGACGAAGACGGCAAAGGTAAGGAAAATATTCCTTTTCATAACGTATGCTGAGAGTTTGTGGAGAGTTGTCGGTTATCAGGAAACTAGGCAGAGAAAGGGTTTTGTGGAATTGGTGTTTTTCTGTGGTATCAGATACTGCTCACTGCTGTTTTGCATGTGGCTGTCCAGTGTTCCTAGCAGTATTTATGCGAGTTCAATTATGGGCTCCATTCTGCGTTACTGATCCATGTGTTTGGTTTTAAGCCTATGCCACCCCGTTTTGGCTACTGTAGTTTGTGGTGCTGTGAGAAAACCTGGAAGTAAAAATCTGGAGATGTCTACCACATCCCAGGTCTCACATCACGCAAGGCACGGTGGCTACTAATACAGTCTCCCCACAGTGCCTCTAGTTAGCGTCACATCTTTGGGAGAGCTGGGTCTCCATAGGTCTTGTCCCCTAACAAACTTGGATGCGTTCTGTTTTCCGGACATCATACTGACATGGTTGTTCCAAAAAGATTCCTATCCAGTAATTCCAAACCCTGGAAAACTTAACAGCCGTGGATTCTCTCTGCATTCAGATTCCAAGGTTCAGTCCCTCATCGCGCTATATCTGGTTTCTGAGGTTCAAGGTCTGGTTGGCTAGTTTCAGGTCTCGCGCCCACGTCTGTAGGATACGTCCAGCTGTGGCTCCAAGGTCTGGTGTCTGCAGTCCAGCACCTGTGCTTCAGCCTCACATGTCAGGCTCTGGCGGTCGATGTCTAGCATCCGTGTTTGTTGTCTGGCTTTGGGAATGGCTCAACTTGTGTTCCTGCTTCTGTTCCAGAATTGTCTCAGGGTCTCTGCTCCTGCTTTGGGCAAATGGTCAGGTCCCCAGTCGAGGTTGCAGAACCCAGGGTTTGTGTGTCGAATCTGGCTGTGGCATCAGGTGGCTTGTCAACCTAGTGTCATTGGCAATAATAAAATGTGAACAGGAATGTCTAAATAGGGATTGCAGTGAAAATGGGAACTTTATTCAGTGCCAACAGATCTATTGTGCTACAACATCGCTGTAAGAATACTATACCTGTGGACCATTTCAATAGTTTGTTCCCATTTTGGCTTCAGGCAGCACGAGGGCAGAGGGGGTGCCCTGGATAAGGTGTAAGGTGAACCTTAAACGTAATTACTCCATTCAGCTTCACATCATTCAGCCCCTGAAGAGAGGGCATGCCAGGGATAAGGCAGTATGTCAGCTTGTGGGAATTTTCCTGATCACCTTTTCAGACTGGTTTCACATGGATACATCTTGTCAACCATTTTCCCAAGTATACTTTCTCTGGGTCCAATGAAAGTCAGCAATTACTGTCGGACCATTTTCCCACATAACTAACTGAATGTGAGTTTAACAAGCTCATGTAGATTCATGGTCCAGCCTTGCACGAATTCTGTGGAAGAGCCACTGTCATACTATAAATGGGGAGATCACCCTCCACCAAGAACAGGCGATGAGAGCAAGTGGCCAGGAACTCTTGAAATCAGAGGGTCAGGAGAGAGCCATGCCCACCAGTCTCACGAGAGAAAGTGGCCAGGGTCTTTCAAAGGCAGGGTGTTGCATAGATTCACGGTCACCTGCCGCACGTAGCACAGGGCAGTGAGGGTGTGAGAAGGGGTACCTTGGGTTAAGTTTTTAAGAAACAAACATACTTAATGCAGTTAAAATCTCTGGAAGCTCAGGAGTCTCTGTCTCAGCGGACTGGAGCCCACAATAAGGGCGACTGGAGGTTTTTAATGATAGGTATAGAAATACAAGAAAGTAACATAGTTCCATAGTCTTTGAGAGTCATACATCATAGCAGAAAAATGTTTATTCCAATCAACCTTTGTTTGTAAACAGCCGAAGAGCAAGGTCCCATGATGTCTTGAGGTATGTACCCTCTCAGGGTCATGTCTCATATTGTAACAGCACCGTTGAGATAAGTGGAGAGAACTGATCTTTGTTCTCTCACAAACAGGTGCAAGGGAAAAGCCAGAGCCGGCAACAGCTTTTCAATTCGAATGGCTGTCTTGAATTATGGATCTATTATTCCAGTGTGGACTATAACTCCTTTTGATGTTCAGCTTGAGCGACCAAGGAGAAGTTCAGCTGTAGTTTGAGGGATTGGTCCCTTTATGCCTGTGGGCACACAAAGGGGGCTTTCCCCTGGAAGCATCAGAACATCTTTAGCCGTGCAGATATTAAATGCAGCAATTCCCTCAGTGACGGGTTAATTGTTGAGCTGATAAGTTTGAGTAGGAGGCACCCTCTGGTAAATTTGAGGTGCCGCCTGACTCACAAACGCCACTGTTATCGTCTGGGTCTGGGGCCGGCCAGACTTAATGATAAGACCGGTCCCATCTTAATGATATTTAGATTGGCATTTAGAGGCACAGTGGTTTCCTTCTTTACAAGAACAAACCCCTGGTTGTTTAGGACCCTGGGGCAGAGAAGGACTTTGCTGCCAGGAGCTTTTTCCCTTAACTGTTAAGGAAAAAACTGTTTATGTCCTGGCTTTCCACACTTATGGGATGTGCCAGAAAACTTGTCGTTTCCCTGAATTGCCTCTCTAGTGGCATTAGCTAACACAGCAGCTTTATGGTCTTCTGTCCGCACTTCTTGACATAGCCTAAGGTATTCATACCATCAGTTTTTCCTTTTTGTGTGGCAATGGCACTTTTACATTCTTAGTTTGCATTCTCAAAAGCCAGAATGTGAAAAAGAATATCTGTGACAGCAGGATCCATTTGTTAAAGGCTTCTTGCAAATGGCACGGAAATCTGAATAAGGTTCTTGTTGACCTTGTAAAATCTATGAAGAGAGGAGGGAATTTCACCATCTATCTCAATCTTTTTCATGCTGCTAGACAAATTTGTTTTAATTGTTCAACTGCCAATTCTTTCATATCTAGCTGATCAGTGATTCAGTCAAAAGTCTCTTCCCTAATAGCTGGTCAGCAGAAATATCTGTATTACGAGCATGATTTCCTTTCTCGTGTCTCTGCACCATCAATCCACCAAGTTTTAAATTGGAGGTATTGAGAAGGAGTTAGGCATTCTTTAGCGAAAACTTCTCTATCAGTGGGAATCATCCGATTGCCATCAGCAATACTTTTAAGAAGGCTGATGGTATGCGGAGAATTGACTCTAAACTGCAAAACCAGTTGTTTTAATTCTTTTAGTTAAAGGGGTAAAGGCTCATAAATCGCCTCATGGATCCCTTCAGGATAGTTTGCAGTAGGTGCTTCAGTCTGTCCAAAGATCACTGGAAAATTAAGGGCATCTATGTGTCCCTAGAGTATACCTGGATGTATGCCACGCTCTATCCTGATAATGAAGAGCGTATATTGGTGACTACAGTCACCAATGTCTGTAGAGTAAGTAGCTATAGATTCGCGATTGCAGAAAGTCTTGTGACAGCCGTGGCCACCATAAACTGTCAGAAGCAGTATTTTGCACTATAAACACGGCTGCCTGAATCCAGCCAGAGCTCGGGTTTGCATAATAAATATGGCCATAAGCTCAGGAGAGCAGAGGTTTTAGCCATCAGCAAGGCAATCAGTCTCCTGAGCACAGGACTTCTCATGGTAAACACGGCCACCATAATCACAGTGAGTCACCATGTCCCAAGTGATAGGTTTGACTGATCTTTCCCTAAAGTCTTGGGTGGGCCTTATTTTGCGTTGAAGTCCTTGGTGTATTTGTCACCAGAATACTGGGTGACACTTTTCTTGTCTATGGTTGAGGGATTCATTCTGCTCCTTAAGCTGTGTTGCAGTTATGTTGCACTGTAAACTGTGTGTGATTTGTTGCGCCGAAAGCTGTGACGTTCGTTGCGCCGAGAGCTGTGGCGTTCGTTGCGCCGAGAGCTGTGGGGTTCGTTGCGCCGAGAGCTGTGGGGTTCGTTGCGCCGAGAGTTGTTGTTTGTTGCGCCGAGAGCTGTATTGTTTGTTGCGCCGATGCTGTGTTGTTTGTTGCGCCGAGAGCTGTGTTGTTTGTTGCGCCGAGAGCTGTGTTGTTGTTGCGCCGAGAGCTGTGGGTTTTGTTGCGCCGAGAGCTGTGGGTTTTGTTGCGCCGAGAGCTGTGGGTTTTGTT